>NW_006921644.1:1341729-1342165 GCF_000298275.1 Orycteropus afer afer | reverse complement strand
TCTTCTTGGTGGTTTTTTATCATTGGCCCATTGGTGGAAAAGGAGGAAGTGGCTCTCGCTCAGTAAGTGAAGTCACAGGAAGTGTGGGTGTAGTTGTGTCTTATGAGGACTGTTGTTGTCTCCTACTCAGTTAGACCCAAATTACAATTGAATAACCATCAAAAAACTAAAAGCCCATGGATGAAAAACACACCATGTAATCACACAGGAACAGTAACAAAAAATGGGAAAAGGGAAACAAAGGAGAAAAAACAAGCAAACCTGCAATATCTGGCGATAGGGCACTAAGAGAAGAAAAAAAAGAAAAAAGTAGGGAAGGAGAATAATAAATGAAGGAAAAAAATAGGAAGAATGCAAAAAGGAAAACAAGAAATGGGGTTAGTCACGAGAAAAAAAATACAGAAGAAAAAAAAAAAACCTTAAATTGGGAGTGGGG
>NW_006921644.1:1333509-1341207 GCF_000298275.1 Orycteropus afer afer | reverse complement strand
GTCCTCCGGACCGGCAAAAGTCCACAGCTCAGCCCACCTTTCTCTTCACCTTCTCCGTTTGTTCCCCAGCCACCGTGCACAGTCCATGCAGTCCCTGGCTAGCAGGGTGATTTTTAGGTTAATTCTTAGGTCCTACCACCACTCAGGAATGTCTAAGCTGTCTGTGCCGGGGTCGCTCAGGTCATTGCCAGACTGCAGCTCCATCTATCTCCTTTTTTGGTATTTTCACTCAAATTCTTCTGCTAGTTGGGGTTTAGTCCACTTCTGTATCCTTCCCTTCAAGGCTCAGGGGTCCAGGATTATCTTCTGTGTCTGTGTTAATTGCTTTTCCTTTCTTTGTTGAAGAGGGTCTGTGCAGTCCTTGTGCCTAGTCCGCCATCCTGCGGGAACTCTCTAGCATCATGAAGTTCTAAACTTAGCTATCACCTCTTCCTAGAAACCTTTACAGGAGTTCGTTAAGTGCCTTTTTAATGATCTCCCACCATGCCTTGGTCTGACGGAGTTTTCTTGTAGTATCTTTTTAGCTGCTGGGTCCTTCCTGGACCTGAGTACCCTCTGTGCCAAGGACCAAGTCTGCTTCATTCTGATCCCAGGGCCTCGATCAGTGCCTGGTCCATTGTAAATAGTATTTATTGAATGAATTACTATGACAGTCACATAGTGTCATGAGGCAAGTTTTTCAGACTACCCTCACACAATAGTAACAAGAAAACAAAACCAAACCCCTCATATCGGCTGCCATCTGTTATACATTTTTGTGAAATTAGATAATGCAAAGGTTACATTACTCTTGCTTTTGTTTATCATCTAATTATATTCTGAGTTCCACCTCCAGTCTTATTGCTTACTTGACTTCATTAGAGTCTGGTATCTCGTCACAAAAACCATCTTGGACATTGTTCGTTTGATCAACAAATATGTATTTGCTAGGTACGAGATACTGCTCCCAGTGCTGGGGATCTGGGCATGAAAACTGTACCTCATCATACAAGGTCCTTCTCACCTTCTCAGAACCACCCCCATCGTCTCATCAGAATCCCTGCCCCCTCATGTCAACATTGCACTACAGTGGCCAGTCCTTTGGATATGCTATATAGGCCAGTTGTTAGGTTCAAACTCTGACTCCATTGCTTATAAGGTTTGTGACCTTGGGAGTTAATTGACACTTTGCACCTCAGTTCCCTCAACATAAAGCAAGGCTAGGTGAAGGAGGTGGGTTTGCTCTGAACATTAAAGACTAGTATCTGTAAACTCCATAGGGTACTTCTTGCCAAATGGTGAGTACCTGGATGGCTTTCATTTGCTGCTTCGCTGTCAGATCACTATGAGAGATCCAAAGGGCAGCATTTGCCCAGGGCTAAAGCTCTGAAGGCAGGAAGGGATTGGAAAGACAGGAAAACGGTAACTGTAGGAAGAAGGTGAGAAGAAAGCTATGACATTGTGAGGATCCCAGTCAGTGTCACGAAACAAAAATGTAGGAACCGTTGAATGGAAAACCAATTTGCTCTGTAAACTTTTATCCAAATCACAATAAAAATTAAAAAAAAAAAAAAGGTGTCCTGCTTCTTGACTGACTGCTTACTTCCTGGCCTCAGGTGGTCCTGACATAAGGGGGCAGGGGCGGTTCTTGATCAGGGGCTTTTGGGAAGGTGAGTCTCATCTTGCAGTGCTCCTGGGGTCAACAGCATTCCTGCTGGAGAAAACTGAGGGTTGGCCCTGAGACTAGAGCAGGTTTAGCAGGTTGAAGCACGCCTGAAGACTGCCTGCCTGAGAAGTAGTGGTGGGGGGGATATAATAAGAGAGAAAGCCCAGAGCAGAAGAGCCAGTGCTTTGGGGACCTCAGCCTGTGCACATGGGTCGACAGCATCCAGGGAAGGCGGCCGTCGGTGAATCTCAAACCGCTGGAAAGAAGAGGCCCGGTTTACTCACAGTCTTGGTTGCTGATGGACAAATGGAAGATATTGGCTGTAATCTGAGTGCACATGTTATTTTAGCTCTGGTTGGAGAATCAAATAAAACTTTTTTCTTTGGCAGAAGTTAAATTCAGCATTCTGCTGCTAACTTTCTTAATGTGATCATGGCAGACCACCGACTTGCAGCTGGTAATCCCCCCTTAGAGGAGAGGCATGCCAGTGGAAGCAATTCATTTTGAAATGCTTTACATTACAGTCAAAGAACAGGACGTGGCGTAAATCGCAGCCTGCAAGGCGCGAGCTAGCAGTCAGGGTGGAGCCGCCTTTGTGTGCACGTTCTCTGGACACATTTTGAATTCCTGTGAAGGGACTTACTTACCTGTCCTTTGGTGTTGACGACCCAGAAGCCTAGGCATACTTGGTTTAGTGGAATACAATTTCTCTTAGAACAAAGGGGCTCAGACCATCGATTTGTTGAACAACTTTGTAAACGGATCCATGAGGCACGGCTGACTAATGTGTAACTATCCACAGCACCTGTCAGTGAGCCACAGTTTGTCAAGAAAGCCACTTCTTGCCTTCCTGCCATGGTGTGCTGGTAACAGGAAGAGACGCTTCCATGACAATTGGGGGAGCCAAGGAAATCTCTGACAGGGAGAGTGAGGAAAAACTTGGAAATGGTGCATACATTCAATTAATTCCTCGGGTATGCGAAGCGAGTGAACAGCCTGCGTGTTTGCCACACGTCCCGCCTTATTTATGTCTTTCTGAAGCTGATCCGGAGGGGAGGTAGTAATGTACAACAAACGACCCGCTGCTATTTTTGCCACTGGCTCCCCTCCTCCAACCCCAGCATCTTTCTGGAGAGGCAGTTTGGATGTTACTGAAGGCAAGCATGGTTCACAGAACAGAAATGTTTATTTAGCCACATGCAGGCTTCTGTAGTTTGTTTCTGCATGAAGGCACCAAGTATTTGCAAACTCACAGACTTCACAAGGTTAAGTAAATTGAGCTTCCAGTCCAGCCTTCTAAGAAAGCTCTGTTTATCCACCTGCCTCATGGAAACAACTATTTGTCGATCTCCGAGTGACTGTCCATGCAAAAACGGCAAGGAGGCCACATGTTCTGACCTCCTCTAATCTCACAAGAGGAAGACAGGATTACCAGCAGTAACCCAAGGCCTATTACTGCAAGGCCAAACATGCTGCCTCCCTCCAGCCCTTTCACCAGCAGTTCCTCCCAAAGCACCCACCACCTCTCTCCTGGGTTCGATAATTCACTGCAGTGGCCACACAGAACTCACAGATTACAGGGTTTATTAGGGAAGCACCAGGCTACAACTCAAGTTCAGGAAGAATGCTCAGTCTCTCTCCCAGCCCACCGTCCCTCAGCCAACAGTCTCACAGTCTCTTTCCCAGCAGTGCTGGTCCCTCGGTGTCTCACTCAGCAATGTGTGTCTCTTGCATCTCTTTCCCAGCAGCACGTGTCTCTTTCAGGGGCACGTGTCTCTTTCAGCAGCACGTCTTCCTCCGCCAGCAGTCAGAGAGAGTTCTGCCTCCAGGAGGCCTCCTTTTGAGCCCGGCAGGGTGGTCAAACTAGCCAATCATAGCATCAGAATTCTAAGCACCTGAGAGAAAGTGGGCACCTCCCAGAACATTGTATTGTGCCACGCCCAACAGAAATACTCCACGTGGATAACATTTACAATCAGCTCCTCAGTTGCTCATTCCACCACTGAGTTTACAATGACTTATGGGTAGAAAAGCCATACTAAGTAATTTGCTACACTGCAGTCCATCACCAACCAATGTGTTTTACAAACATCACTTTATGTAATCCCAAGCAATGCTTGAAGACAGAATTCTGTGTTGTTCTCATTTTACCAGTGAGGAAACTGAGGCTAAGAGAAGTGCAAATGGTTCAAGATTGTGAAGCTTTTAAGGACTGGAGCCAGGACTTGAGTCTGGATCTGGACTCAGAAGCTCGGTTATTTCTCCCTCTGCTCAGTACAGAACCATTGTACACACCCACAGATACTTCTTCCACAATGACTGTGTCTGCATGTGACAAACTGATGGAGTTAGCACTGTGCTAGGATCTGACAAATATAAGACAAGGGAAAGAAAGTGTCTTAGCTAACAAGACGTGATTCTTACATAAGAAATGCAGCAACTGTAGGGTTGAATTAGGGCAGGAGTCATAAAGTAATGTTTCTTTATCATCAGCTAATAATATGGGACCGTGATGAATGGCCACTCCTTACTTGTAGCCCAACGGTTACACATTCAAAACAGAATTTTTGGCTTCTCTTGAAACAATGTGATGAAATAACAATATTGGGTTCAAATTTCTACATGGAAAAAAATTAACACAGATTGGACTCAGCAAAACATACCATGGGCTGGGTTGGACCTGCCAGCATCAGTTTGCAATCTAAGCTCTAGAAGATTGATTTCGAAGCCCTGTAAATTTGGACTCTGAAGATCTGGGCAGAGTACAGGTGTCTGTACCTTTAAGCCAGGTGTTCAGCCAGGTTGAAAATGGATTCTTAACTGGGCCCTGATGGTACCATTAGGAGCTCTGGTAGCGTAGTGCCTAAGGCATTTGATTGCTAACCAAAAGGCTGGTGGTTCAAACCCACCAGCCACTGCTTAGAAGGAAGGTTGGGCAATCTACTTCCATAAAGATACCACCTTGGAAATCCAAGGAGGGGTCTCAATAACTCGGGTACGACTTGATGGCAGTGCGTTTCATTTTTCATTTTTTCGATGGTACGATTATCAACTAACACTATTGCCTGTTGTATGCCCGGGCCTCAAGGGAACTAGCTGTCTTATGGAGAAATTATATTTTGCATCACAGTGAGTTACCTTTATGGCATCCCAAGTGAAAAGTAATAAAATTTCAGGTGTGGAGGGCCCTTAAGTTATCAAAATCAATCTTTTCGTAAAGTAGATAAGAAAGCTGAACATTAGGCAGAGTGTGATCTGCTACCAATTAGTTGTGAGACTTTGGGCAATCCCTTTGTTCTTCCTGGATCCCATTTCCTTCCTCTGTAAAATCAGGGGGATGAACTACACAACTGCTAACATACCATAATCCTATGATTATTTTCCTTGGTTTTCCCTTAAGATGTGTGGGGTGGTGGTGGGGGGTAGTTATGTGGGGCAGGAGAAGATAAATAGCTGAGGAAAATTGAGACCAGCCGTTTCCAAGATGGCGTTCATCTCAGCTTTTCCACACTACCCATGGAAGAGCTGGGGAAGTCCAGTCAATTATTCAGTCCCTTGGAGCGGCTACCCAATGGGTCAATGCCACGTGGCATACTTCATCACATCTCTAACAGCTGGTTACTGGCATGGCTTCCAGCTCCAGCTGTCTGTTTAACAAATGAATGCTGTCAGTTCCAAGGGAGGCAGGGCAGGCTGGGTGGAGAGCTTGACATAACCCATCGCCACTACAGAAACAAGTGAAAACATATGTCTTCCTGATGGCGCACATCAGCCGGCAGCAGCCTTGGGAATGGAGGAGCATCATTTATTCCAAAAAAGATTGCTCCACTGTCTTGTAAATGTAGCAGACAGTGTTTATGAAGCTCCAGCTGAGTTACAGGCCCTAGGGCAACTATTCTTTCTTAGAAAATCACTGTATTCAGCAAACATGAATGTCTTACTATTTGAATCCAGGAACTAAATAGGTTTGAATAGTGAGAATTTAAATAGCAAGAGATAATAATCTACTGACTGTTGATTTTCAAATAGCAGGGAGTTAGAGTTCTGATAGCAAGGGATACTAAACTTATACGTAAAATGATATATAATCATATATATATATATATATATAGAGAGAGAGAGAGAGAGAGAGAGTTTAGAGGATATCAGGAGTTTAGTGCTTGAATACCTATATCTGTAACATTTAGATTATTTAACAAAGAAAGCTGAAGCAAAGATAATGTAGTAAGAAGAGTTGGTAAATGGAATGTTAGGTAATGTGTGTTCGTTATACAGTTTTCCATTGTTTAAATTTTTGCCATATCTCACAATAATGCCAGGCAGAATTAAAAAAAAAAAAAAAATCACTGCTGTCGAGTAACTAGTAGGTCCTTTGCTGTTACAAGAGGAGCTCCATGAGATGCAGTCCCTAAGGCATTTGACTGCTAACCAGAAGGTTGGCAGTTCCAACCCACCAGCCACTCTGTGGAAGAAAGACTGGGCAATCTACTGCTTTAAAGCTTTACCACCTCGAAAACCCAGTGGGGGTTGCTGTGAGTCAGAATCAACTCGATGGCACTGGTTTGGGTTTGGTTTTTGGTTTGCTGTTACAGGAGGCAGAGAGTCATACAACTTGAATGCCAGCTGAAATTTCCTAAAACATAGCTCTGTTCTGAAGACTTTTCCTCTCAAAACCTTGAGCTCTTCCTCACTGTACAAGAGTTTGAATGTTATCCTCAGGGGTGGTCTTTGTACTTCTGCAGAATTCTGTGAATCCCCTCATTCATTTGGTATGATTTGAGTGTCATGCCAATGTCATCTGGGTTCTAAGGGCACAAAGTCAAGAACAACATTCCCTCTGTTACATAGGGCTTTACATTAAAAGGAGAGAAAGAGAAATGAGAGAATATTAGCCCTTTGTGGTAAGGGTTGTGATAAAGTGAAGTGAAGTGATATGTTATCCCAGGGGACAGGTATATAAATCAGAATGATGGGTTAAGGAAGAGATAGAATGTCTCAGATTAATTGATTATATGTCTGTCTCCTTTACTAGAAGGGTTCCTCACATGCAAGCATCAATATCTTGCTTGTTTTTATGTCTCCTTCAGCACCAAGCTAAATTCCACAAATATTTACAGGAGACCTCTCATGACTATTATAAAAATTTACACAATGACCACTAAAGCCAAAGATGGAGAAACTGAAGAGTTTCACCAACTTCTGCATCTGAAATTGATCAACCATATGATCAAGATGCACTGATAATTACTGGTGATTGGAATGTTAAAGTTGGAAATAAAGAAGAAGCAATAGTAGTTGGAAAATCTTGGTAATAGAAACGAAGCTGTAGATCATATGGTATAATTTTGCAAGATCAACAACTTATTCATTCCAAATACTTTTTATCAACAAGATAAATGGAGACAATACACGTGGGCCTCACCAGATGGAATGCACAGGCATTAAATCTACTACATCTGTGGAAAGAAGTGATGGAGAAGCTCAATATCACCTGTCAGAACAAAGCCAGGGCTGATTGTGGAACAGACCATCAATTGCTCATATGCAAGTTTAAGTTGAAGCTGAAAAAAATTAACAGAAGTCAGAGCCAAAATACAACCTTGAGTGTATCCCACGTGATTTTAGAGACCATCTGAAAAATAGATTTGACACATTCAACACCAGTGACTGAAGACCAGCCGATTGTAGGATGACATCAAGAACATCATACATGAAGAAAGCAAAGGTCCTTAAAAAAAAAAAAAAAAGACAAAGAAGAAAGAAATGGGTTTCAGAAGAGACTCTGAAACTTGCTATTAAACAGAGAGTAGCTAAAGCAAGTGGAAGAAATTATGAAGTGAAATAGCTGAACAGAAGATTTGAAAGGGCGGCTCGAGAAGACAATGTAAAGTATTATAAAGAAATCGCAAAGACCTGGAGTTAGAAAACCAGAAGAAAAGAACACGCTTGGCATTTCTCAAGCTGAAAGAACTGAAAAAAAAAAAAAGGATTCACATCCCAAGGGACAGTATAGAAGGATTCTGTGAGCAAAATATTGAGCACAGGAAGTATCA
>NW_006921644.1:1324960-1332745 GCF_000298275.1 Orycteropus afer afer | reverse complement strand
TTGTATATTTTTGCCATACATATTCAATCTGTATGCTGAGCAGATAATCTGAGAAGCAGGATTATATGAAAAAGAACATGGCATTAGGATTGCAGGAAGACTCTTTATCAACCTGTGTTATACAGATGACACAACCTTACTTGCCAACAGTAAAGAAGACTTGAAGCATTTACTGATTAAGATCAAATACTATACCTCAACATAAAGAAAAGAAAAATTCTCACAATTGGACCAATAAGCAACACCATGATAAACAGAGAAAAGATTGAGGTTGTCAAGGATTTCATTTCACTTGGATCCATAATCAAGCCCCATGGAAGCAGCAGTCAAGAAATCAAATGACATATTGCATTGGGCAAATATGCTGCTAAAGACCTCTTTAAAGTTAAAAAGCAAAGAAGTCACTTTGAAGACTGAGGTGCACCTAACCCAGGCCATGGTATTTTCAGTCGTCTCATATGCGTGCAAAAGCTGAACAATAAATAAGGAAGAATGAAAAAGAATTGATGTGTTTGAATTATGGTCTTGGCAAAGGATATTGAATGTGTCATGGATTGCCAAAATAACAAACAAATCTTTCTTGGATCAAGTGCAACCAGGATGCTCCTTACAAACAAGGACGGTGAGACTTCACGTCTGGTATTTTGGTCATGTTGTCAGGAGAGAACAGTCCCTGGGGAAGGATGTTATGCTTGGCAAAGTAGAGTCACCAAAAAAGAAGATGACCCTTAATTAGATGGATTCACACATTGGCTGCAACAATGGACTGAAGCATAGCAATGACTGTGAGGATGGCACAAGACCCGGCCATGTTCCATTCTGCTGTACGCGGGGTCGCTATCAGTCAGAACCTACTAGACGGCACCTAACAACAACCTTGTGCCAGACAATGAAACAGAAGTTGAGGATATGAACATGAGTAAAATAGACACAAATCTTAGTCTTCTTGGAGATAATAAAAGCAACAGACGATAAATATAAACAAACAACTAGATAATGGGCCATCAAGTAACGCCAATCGATGGACAGAAAAAAAAGTTGATGGAGATGGAGAATGACCAGATTTGCTTTGTTTCCATAGAGTGGTTGGAAAATACCTTTTTGAAGGATGACTTTGGGCAAATCCTAAGGGAAGTGAGGTTTCTTGGGGAAGAGCATTCTAAGCACCAGAAAAACAAACCATTGTATTGAAGTTGATTCTGAATCATCGCAACCATATAGGACAGGGTAGAACTGTCCCATATGGTTTCTAAGGCTGTGATCTTTATGAAAGCAGACGGCCACATCTTTCTCCTGTGGAGTGACTGGCTTGAACTGCTAACCTTCCTTTTAGCAGCTGAATGCTTACCCGCTACACCACAAGGGATCCTTATTCTAAGCACAGAGAACAGTAAATGCAAAAGTCTTGAGATGAAAGTTGGCTGCCCTGTTTCTAGAAGCCATGAAGCAAACATAAATTAAATGTAGCAAAAAAAAAAAAAAAAAAAAAAAAAAAAAAGGGGGGGGGGGCGATGAGAGAGCTAAGAAATGGGTGGAGAGGAAACCAGAGGCTGGATTTGTCTGGGCTGGACTGCAAAATGACTTGAAAGCCATATTTCTTGGTCCAGCATCCATCTTGTAATAATAGAGTATGAACATGACTTGTTCAAAGCAATGCTTTAGAAAAATAACTCTGAAGTAAGAGAGGGTAGAGATTACTAACAGGGAGATGAGATAAGAGGCCACTGGTTCATTGTAGGCATGCGGTGATAAACTCTAGACTGGTATGGACACAGTGGAGGTCAGCTTAGATAGAGCTCAAGACATAAATTGTATGCTGAAATTTGTTAACATTCTTAAGCACATAGTGCAGCATTCAGTAGGATGTCATCTGGAGAAAAGATAAATTAGAAGTTGGGATTACAAATTTGAATGCTGAAATTCACATTACAGCATACAACTTAGATGGATATGGTTATGACCATTTCATCCCAGAGGGCGACTGTTAGCAGACACAGCACCAGGGCCTGGGATGATCCAGAGAGAAAGGCTGGTCACATGATCCCATGTGATGTTCGTGGACTGTCTGATTTCCCTTAAATCTGAACATACCACTTACCCATTGGTCACTAACAGTTAACCAACAGCCATTATGGAAGTCGTGTATTTCCCAAATGACATCCTTCAGCTTCCTTTAAAATGATTTGACTTTCAATAAAATGATAGAAAGAAGAGGTTCTGTGGCAAAAGGGTGGCCAGGGTCACATGGCTCCCTTCGTAGTCTTCCCTTGGGGAGAAAGTCGTCATGACCAAACTATTTGTAAGAGTCATGCAACCTTAATATCTGTTACCCTTGTTAATTGCCAGGGTATGTTTGGCTCTCTTGCAGGCTGGGAAGATCTCGTGTTTATTCCTTTTTATTCCATGTCTATCTCTACCAAGATGGCTGGAATACCTGTAGCATACAGGATGTTGCAAAGGAAAGTAGGACCACCTTTTCCTGGAAATACTTACAATACACTGGAAGTGGGAAGACAAGTGCATTGCCAGGTGAAATCTGAATTAGACTATAATGACCAGGAAATCCAGAGCCCAGAAAATAATTGAGCTCGTTATTTCTGGATGCATAGAGAAGCTTTCACATTATTACCATGGAACTCACTCTGATGGTGTGAAAATTGACAGGGGAAACTGAAAGGCTGACCCTCTGATTCTCACTCCACTTGACCTCGCTGTCATTTCTGAGGAAGACCTGAGTTTGTGTGTCTCTCTATGTCTTATTGGTGCATCTGAAGTGGCAGTAGAAGCAACTGCTGGTAGTTAACAAGAAGCTAGGAACTATATTATTCCAACCCCATAGTGGTTTAGGAGCTTTGGTAGCATAGTGCCTAAAGCACGTGACTGCTAACCAGAAGGCTGGCGCTCCTCGGAAGGAACGTTGGGCAATCTACTTCCTTAGTGATACCACCTCGGAAACCCAAGGAGGGGTCGCTATGCGTCAGGTTCGACTCAATGGCACATAACAACAACAACATAGTGGTTTATTCTTAAGATTCAGACCACTGTGCTCAGGTGTTCGGGCTGTATGATTCTCTTCCCTCCCCTAAAAGAAGCCATATCCTCTCTAGAACTTTCCTGAATTTCGTGGGATGGGTGCCCAAGAGTAAGGGAAGGCTGTGCATTCAGTTAGCCCTAAGATATAAAGAGCTTGATGAGAGTACCTATCAAACTGAACTGTTGTGAGAGGCATTTGAGATTTTGCAGTTAGAACACTTTGCATCATGCTAGTATTAGGAAACCCTGGACTGAAAATTCCTTCAGTTGGGACAGTAAAGAAAGGTGGGAGGAGAGAGACTATCTAACATCTATTGTTGTGACTACACCACTTGGATTAATTTATAAATATTGAAACATAGGTTGCAACTGTTTATAAAACCTTTGTTGTTGTTGTTGTTATGTGCCATCGAGTCAGCCCCGACTCGTAGCGACCCCTCCTTGGGTTTCCGAGGCAGTATGACTATGGAAGTAGATTGCCCCATCTTTCTTCCGAGGAGTGGCTGGTGGGTTTGAACCACCAGCCTTCTGGTTAGCAGTCAAGTGCCTTAGGCACTATGCTACCAGAGCTCCTAAATATAAAACCTTATGACTATTTATTACATTTATGAATATTTATATATTTAATTTTTAATTAGCATTAAAATTTCTACACTATATAAAATGGATAAACATGTCACTCTTTTTGATATTAATCCATTGCTTAAGAAATTGTTTCTCAGGAGTATATGTTCTTCTGAGAATGAACATAAGGCATAACTTGGATAGAATCTGCTTGTACTTCCCAAACCAATGTTGAGTTGTGAACTGCTGTCTTGTGGTCTTATGGGATTTGGGCTGTTGAATTCATTAAGTGTTTACTTCAGATAAGGAAGATTATCAGTTAGCTGAATACATAAGTGCATTTCATCAATATGTTATTAATATCTATTAAGAGCTGGTGGAGTGGAGCACAGACGGTAATAGTTTAAGTGCTTTGAAGACAGAGTCTGAGTCTATTCATCTTTGCGTCAGTAGCATAAGCCGTTACATACGGTCAAAGCTGTACTAGTTAATATTGTTTGGGTTGCAAGCATCAGAGCCAAATTTGGTTCATGTAAGCAAAAGAAAAGGATAATTCATTTAGAGCCTACTGGAGTATTTAAAGAAACAGCTGAATATTATGGACTAGGCAAGAGAAGAAAGCCAGACATTTCTAAGGACTTCTGCAGCAGGATTTTTGGACCTTTTTTCTAGCCCTTCATCATCACTGTGTCTTAGAAAGATGTAGAGTCTGAGAGGGCTTGGAGACTCTCCCTGCCTATCTGAGGTCAGGAAACACCTGGATAAGTCACTTTATCTGGCTGTGCGGCTCTATGTACCACAGACATAGAAGGTATTCAGTGAACACCTGTTGAATGGCCTTGAAACATCTGCTCAGGTGTGCATTTGGAAAGGTGGGCTCTTCCCTGTCTCATGCAAACAGATGGCCAGAGTGTAACTGGAGAACTGCAGCCCATGATCATGGTCCATTCTGCATCTACTCCAGAAATTCTGTGTCCTTTTGTCCCAGCAACAGTTGTCCATTTATTCTTTAAAGCTGTTAAAAAGCTAACCAAACTGAAAAGAGTAATGGTGCTTCTTTTCATTGGAGGGCAGAAAGATAAGAGACAGGGTCTTCAGGATGGACAAAGCCTATATTATAGATGTGAAGTTAGTGGGCCCAAACCAAAAAAATAAAGAAAAAACAGACTCACTGCCAACGAGTTGATTCCAACTCATAGTGACCACCATTGGGTTCCCAATGCTGTAAATCTTTACAAAAGTAGACTGCCCCTTCTTTCTTCCATGGAGTGGCTGGTGGGTTCAAACCACCAACCTTTTGGTTAGCAGCCAAGTGCCTGAATCACTATGCCACCAGAGCTCCTTAGTGGGCCCATAAAAGGGTAAATGAGAGGAGCAGTCACTGATGTCTGTGTAGAGATTCCTTTTCTACCTGCCACTTCTCTTCCTCACCCTCCCCAAAATAAACACACAAATCAAAACAAGACGCTAGAATCCACCCACAGCCAAGCAACTCTTCAAGGCAGAAGAATTCACTGTATCTCCCCTGCCCTCACAAATCTTTTGAGACATTTGAAAGCATTTCATTCATTGTCTCTTTTCATCTCTTGAAGCCTTGTTTAGTCCTCTCATTATTTTTCTCAATAAGCTAAAAGAACATATATGCCACTTTCTAGAATTTTAGATCTAATTAAAAGCTACAAAACAAACACACTATTAGAAAAAGGCCTGACTTATCTCTCCTTTCTCAAGTCTTTCTTTTGTTTCTTCAAATAATCAAGTATAATTATTAGAACAATACTAAACATGTGTCGGGTGACTTCTTTGTGCCAAGCTCTGTTCCTAGTGCTTTGGAAGTATTAACTCCTTTAATTGTCTAACAGTCCTCTAAGGGAGGAGCTATTATTATTATTCCCATTTTACAGATCAGGACACTGAACATCAGAGATGTTGGGAAACTTCCCCAGGAGACAGAAGAAGGATGGAAGGAGCACCCAACCCTTACTGAATTGAAAACATGTTGTGGTTCTTAGTAGTTCCATGTCCCTCTCTCGTTTACCAGGCTGTGAGCAACTGTGAAATACCGACCAAACCAAAAACCAAACTCACTGCCATCAAGTTGATTCTGACTCATAGCGACCCCCTTTGGGTTTCTGAGGCAGTAAATCTTTATGGAAGTAGATTGACCAGTCTTCCTTCTGCAGAGTGGCTGGTGGACTTGAACCACCAACCTTCTGGTTAGCAGTCAAATACTTTAGGCACTATACCACCAGAGTAGCTGATTAATTTTGGATTGAGTGCACTAACAGTTTTTTTAAAAAATATTTCTGTGTGTATACAAATGTGGAAAACATAAATCCCCTTTCCAATCATATTTTTGTTGTGAGTCCCACTGATGATAACATTGACATCAATGAGTGGACACAAAATGCTAGATTTTTGTTGAAATATATATTTTTGTATTTCTCCAAAAGTGTAAAACATTTTTCTTTGGACAGGAGCATAAATCCTGAATACATGTACCTTTATTTATTTATTTATTTTTATTTTTAAAATTTTCTTTGTGATTTGGGTGAAAGTTTACAGAGCAAATTCATTTTCCATACACCAGTTCATACACATTTTATCTCATGACATTGATTCCAATTCCCCACAATGTAACAGCTCTCTTTCCACTTCCTCCCTGTAGTTACCTCTTCCCTGTGTCCTTCCTTCCCTCCCATGCACTCCCTCCCATGCACTCCCACCCCCTGAGCTGTCACCCTGTACAAATACTGCCCTTCTCTTCTCCCATGATTGATTGCTCCAAGGAGCTGAATACATGTACCTTTCCAAAGTGTATGTGTGCATGTTTGAGGGCCCGTCCAAGTTGTCTCTTAAACAATCTCCACGTGTGCTGCTGATAAACTTCAAGGTGGCAAAACTCTAGTTTGATTTCTTAGAATTATGTTTGTGCTAAGAAACTGACCTCTGGTAGCGTAGTGGCTAAGGCACTTGACTGCTAACCAGAAGGCTGGCGGTTCAATCCCCACAGCCACTCCTCAGAAGGAAGGTTGGGCAATCTACTTCCGTAGAGATACTGCCTTGGAAACCCAAGGAGGGGTCGCTATGAGTTGAGTCCGACTTGTCGGCACATAACAACATAAGGAACTGAGAATGGTTTCAGGGTTGGTTTGCTCTGTAGGCATAATAACATCAGGTTTTCTGTACTGAACATGGTCAGTGGGTCCAGATGGTTCTGTCTGCTCTCATGAAGGACCTGGTGAATTATTTTGTGATATATTCCCAAGTCCCTAATTTTCTTCCGAAAACCACCATGACTATTTTTATGCTAATGTTTACTGAACAGTTCACCACTGGCATAGGTCATGATAGACGTTAAACATATTTAATCACTGAAAAACCCTGAGTTAGGAATACTGTTTGCATTTCAAAGATGGCAAAAACAAACAGAAGTTCAGAGTACTTGTGACCAGTTAGCAAACAATGCTGCTTGCATTTTGCATTACACTGTTGCACATTTATGTTGAACATTTCCTTCGATGCTTTGTCTCTTTGCCTTTCCATCTTATTTCAGTTGATAATTCTGACATCCTAAAATGTCCTCACACTGATGCTTTTTTCTTAATTAAAGACTTTCTCTGTCTTGTCTTTACTTGTTACACTTTTTCATTCCTCTCTTGCTTGTTTTCTCTCCTCCCCCAGCCCCTGGACCATGGCCTTCTGTTTCACATTGAAGCTACTTTTTTAAGCTTTTCAGTTTTTCTACACTGAGATTTCTCTTTTGGGGTGTCCTCATACATGTTGGGTGGCAAATCAGTGATTTATTCTTCCGTGTTATTGTTCGGACAAAATAAGCGTCTTTATTTGAAAGAATGTGACATCTATACTGAAATAATAGCATTTAAAATTTTTTTTCCTAGTTGTGGAGATAGGTTAAAAATAAAAATGTGAAAAATAATTGACTGTTGCTAACTACATATATATGTCTTTGTTGATATTTTCCCAGCCAGCCTAGTGGGGGCCTCTTCATTGTATCTGTCAAATGATCTTATCTAAAAATAGAAATAAAATAATTCATGATACTACCCTCGGTTTTCTTCTTAAAAACTTTATTATTCGAGGGAGGCGGGGCAAGATGGCGGACTAGGCAGAAGGATTGCACAGACCCTCTTCAACAAAGAAAAGGGAAACCAATAAATACAGACA
>NW_006921644.1:1297238-1317205 GCF_000298275.1 Orycteropus afer afer | reverse complement strand
AAAAAAAAAAAAAAAAACAACTTTATTATTCAAGACCCTTCTTTAAGGTTTACTTTTGTTTTTCCATTTGAAGTTCTGGTTTGACTGCAGAAAACATTAATCCATTAAGTCTTTCATGAAATATTGAATAAGTATAGGTACTGGAATACAAGTCAGTTAAGAGATGGCCCTTGCCTTCAAGGAACTTGTAGCGTCCTGGTTTTCATTGTTTTTTTGAGGTTGTTCACACTGAACCATTAAAGATGAGTTGTGCGTACATTGTTGTTAATTGCTTTCAAGTTGACTGGGACTCCTGGGCACTCCACGTACAACAACAGAGCATTGCCCAGTCCTGTGCCATTGTCACACGTACTGGCATGCTCAAGTTCATTGTTGTGGACACTTTGTTTTGAGTGTCTTCCAGCCTAGGGACCTCATCTTCCAGCACCCTATTGGACTGTATTCTGTTGTAATCAATAGGGTTGTCATTGTCATTGGTCATCAGATCTTTCTTCTTAGTTTACTTAGTACGGAGACTCCCATGAAGCCTGTCCACCATGGGTGGCCCTACTTGTATTGGAAATACCAGTGCCATGGCTTCCAGCATTACAGCACATGCAAGTCACCACAGCACAACAAACTGACAGTCAGGTGGTGATGTGTGTGCACATGAAGCACTTAGTTTATCAAATAAATCTGGAATATTCACTCACCACTTTCCTGTTCACTCTGAATCCCAAAATGGAATTGAAATATGACCTATAGGGAAGGCTTTTTAAAGGAAAAATGAGGCATATTTCATGAAGTGTGATTTGTACCTGGAGTGGGTCCTTTGAGAATTATTTTGGCCGTTCAGATCTAAAATAGGAAACCTACAACTGCTGACGGATAAAGCGTACATTCTGTTACAGGTGATGTTTGTTTCCATCAAAACAGATGGATAAAAAGCACATAAACTGTGCTTGAGATTGTTTGGAAGCGCGGGGGGGCGGGGGGAAGATAATTTTAAATAAGCTTGTGATTTATGGTTTCCCC
Source organism: Orycteropus afer afer (assembly GCF_000298275.1). Lineage (NCBI taxonomy): Eukaryota > Metazoa > Chordata > Mammalia > Tubulidentata > Orycteropodidae > Orycteropus > Orycteropus afer. The sequence goes on along the minus strand of NW_006921644.1, from coordinate 1,316,191 downwards.
TTTTTAAACATAAAATGATAAAATATGATCCAGATAGAATATTGACTCTTGGTCAGTACCCACTTAATTTTGAAACCTAGAAGCTAAATTTCTGTATTTTCCAAATTGGAAAATATGGAGGCGCCATTCTTAATGGGGGAAGAATTACAGTGAGCCTAACCGACAGCATACAGAGCCCAATAGGGGGCGAAGCCCAGCTCTTTACCTCTGGCCGCCTTTGTCTACCGAGGCACAGAGGTCCCCCAGGTGGAGAGGAAGGCCCATCCACCATTATTCAGTTTATCGCGCCCACACCTTAGTGCTCTTGGCGCCTTTCCTGTCCTTCTCCATCGTAGGGGCAGACCAAGCCATGGCCACATTTCATCGCCTCCTTAGCAGGCTAGTGGGTCTCTCTGTCCCCACTCTGCCTGCACCAGCCTTTCCCTGCTCCTGTCTGAGTGGTCGGTTTCTTAGTTCCGTGTAGGCTTCCCCTGCATGAACTGAAAAAGGGCCACTCCTCTCAGTGAGAAGCCTCCCAAAGGCGGTTTGTGAACTCCCCCTCCAAAATCTGTTTCCCCGTCTCCTCACCTTTTCTGTCATTTTCCCTCATAAAATCCAATTCTTTTTTTTTCATACCTGACACAGGAAATATTTCATTCCTATCTGATGTTCACTTGTTGAATCCCTGCTTCCTGCATTTGAATAGAAGCCACATGAAACCACAGATCTGTCTTGTTCACCACTGTTTAGCCAGAACATTCCGACTCATAGAGACCCCCTTTAGGTTTCTGAGGCAGTAGATCTTTATGGGCGTAGATTGCCCCATCTTCCGTCCATGGAGTGGCTAGTGGGTTTGAACCACCACCCCTCTGGTTGGCAGTCAAAAGCCTTAGGCACTACACCACCAGCGCTCCTTTTGCATGTGTTTAGCAACTCAAATGTTTCACACACTCCACAAATATGTAAATTGGAGGCTCCTTTTGGATGCACTGGGTTTCTATTTTGTGACTATTGTTGTTGTTGTTGTTATGTGCCGTGGAGTCAGCCCTGACTCATAGCGACCCCTCCTTGGGTTTCTGAGGCAGTATCACTACGGAAGTAGGATTGCCCAACCTTCCTTCCTAGGAGTGGCTGGTGGGTTTGAACCGCCAGCCTTCTGGTTAGCAGTCAAGTGCCTTAGCCACTATGCTACCAGAGCTCCCTTTGTGACTATTAAGTGTATTCATTTGGCTAGATTCCAATGATCTCCACCAAACAGAACCATAACATAGTGTTTTTTCCTTAACATGTAGCACTGTAAAATTCTTGTTTTATTATAAAAACTTTTTTTTCAAATGTTTGCCTTCTTATTCTGAACTGAAAGGTAGAGGGGGGTGGTGAGCCCAACACCCTTGTCCCAAAGAGGATGACAATTATTTTTATTGCCTTTTTAATACACAATTTTTTCAGTAGACCTTTGCATTGCCTACAGTTTTCTTGAAAACCAAAACCAAACCCACTGCCATCAATGATTTTCATGAAATTGGGAGAAAATAGAAAGCTTCCAAACCAGTTTGTCCAGTTAAAGCACTTAAGTGGCTTAAGTCTTTGATATTAGTTGAACCCAGTAGTGAAGTTAGGCTGGAGGGCTTTAATGGATAATTCCCTATTCTTTTCCCACTTTAACTGTTCATTCTGTCCATTGGGAACCTTTAACGGTGTTCTTTGTCTGCATGGAGCTTGGAAGCAGTAAGCGCACTGGGGAGGTGGGGGCTTCAGTGAGAGGGCGCTGGTCAGGGAGTAGGATATTGAATTATATCTGTACTTCCAACTAGGATTTTCTTCACAGGGCAGTTAAGAGGTTTCAATAAAGTATTTCATGGAATGTTCCCGGCTTCACACTTAAATATAAAAAAAAGTTTATTATTTTTTTTAATGGTCTTAAACATGTCACTTCCCAACTCTACTTTCTCCCACTGTTCAAGGAAGGGGTGTTGACACGCCCTCCCCTCTAAGATACTTCTGTTTACTTACTCAATAAATATGTGTAGACTACTAATAAACAAATAGGATCTCTGGTGGCGTAGTGCCTAAGGCATTTGACTGCTAACCAGAAGGCTGGCGGTTCAGACCCACCAGCTACTCCACAGAAGGAAGGCTGGGCAATCTACTTACTTCCCTAGAGATACCACCTCATAAACCCAAGGGTGGGTCGCTATGAGTCGGAACCAACTTGACAGCAGTGAGTTTGGGTTTTTTTTGGAATACACAAATATTTATCTCATGATAGTTCATGCCAGACACCCAGGGTGCACATGTTCTCCTGCTGTACCTCGTATTTGCATATGGAGGGGTGGTAGAGAGGGACAGTACTTAAATAATTGCTGTATTTGATGTTTGTTCCCTTCGTAACAGATGAACTTGAACCAAGTAAACTGTGGCTTGAGGTTATTTTAAATAGGGTCATGAGTGCAGCTTCTCTGAGGAGACCACGTTTAAGCAGAAAGGGAAATGAACAGCAAAAGCCAAGGAGTAGATGGGAGAAGATTTCAAGTGCAAGAAAAAGTGTGGGCAAACACCTTGACGTGTGGAAGGGCCCAGTAGCAAACACCTTGACATGTGAAAGGGCCCAGTAGGTTTCAGAATTGAAAGACATGTGCTGTTTAAAATGGTGTGGAAGGGATGAAGGGAAATGGAAGTTTATGCTGGGGTTTGTGGGCCAGGAACAGGGGTTTGGATTTGAGATTAACACCACTCTCCAAAACAAGCAAGCAAACAAACAAACCCAACCCAGTTGCCATCAAGTAGGTTCTGACTCATGGAGACCCCATGTCTATCCAAGTTGAACTATATTCTGTAGGGTTCTCAGTAGCGGATTGCATGGAATGTCTTTGTTTTCACCTCCCAACACTATTATCTCCTTGAGGATGGGGATGTTTACCACAGTGTCTGCCATGTCACAGTACAGAAGGACCCAGGATGTCACCTGGCTCAGCCCTTCCATCCACAAACATCAAGATGGTAGCCTGGAACTGTGGTTAAGAGCATCACCTCTAACTGGAGAGCCCTGGCTGCCAATACTGTCTTTCCCACTTACTACTGAGGCTTCCGTTTTTTCCTCTGTAACATGGGAGCCATAATAGCAGCAGCTTCTACTTGTGCAGCTAAAATGAGGTGATGTGTGGCCAGCAGTTGGCACAGTGCCTGCACACAGAAAGTGTTCACTAAGCGGTTGTTGAAAATGAACACATATAAAAAAGATGCATGAAATAATGTTTTCTTTATGTTTGGCTTTTTAGTCAGGTTTAATAAGGACAGGAAAAAATGAATTCCTCATCTCACCATTACCTCAACTGCTGGCGCAGAAACACAACCACAGCTCTCCCAGTGGCCACCATCCTCACGTACTCTACAAAAGGACAGCAGAGGAGAAGGTGCGGCAGTACCAGCTCTACTCCAGCCCTGGTCACCATTCTCCTGGTCGCCCCGCAAGTCATCCTCCCCATGCGTCTCAGAGACAAGAAGGAGATTACCACCATCGAAGGTTGCAAAAGCAGCATTTTTGTGGACGACGCAAGAAATGTATGTAAGGAAACTTTTTCTTGTTGTGTTCTTGCAGGCTTTCTTGAGTGCTGTTGTGTCTCTGAAAACAGCACCCAGATTTCCAATCCATTTACTTCTGATGAAAGAAAACCCAAACCAATACCAAATGCACTGCCATGGAGTCAGATCCGACTCATAGCGACCCCTCCTTGGGTTTCCAGGGCGGGATCACTACGGAAGTAGATCGCCCAACCTTCCTTCCGAGGAGTGGCTCGTGGGTTTGAACCGCCAGCCTTCTGGTTAGCAGTCACATGCCTTAGGCACTACGAAATCAGAGTAAATTCCTAGGTGTGGTTGGATGTTCCTCCTTTGAGGAACCTAAGGAGAAGCTGCTTATGAAACAAGAACTTAAGCACCTGAGGAAAGGTGAGGGTGATACACAGGGACCCTGGGACAGGATCTGTGGCCCAGATACAATTTCTACATTTTGTAGACCAGCAGTATCCAGTAGGAATATAATATGATTCCTGTGTGAAGTTTTAAATTTTCTAGTAGCTACATTTAAAAAGATTTTTTTAATGAAATTTAATATTTTCATATCCAAAATATGACCCTTTCAGCACATAATCAGTGTAACAAATCATCAATATGATATTTGACATTCATTTTTCATACCGTGTTTTCAAAATCCAAGATTTATTTTACATTCACAACATTCCAATTAGATGCTAAATTTTCATTGCAAATACTGGATCAGTACTTAGAGTTCATAAAATTTATGATAGAGAAATTAGATTTACATACTCAAGTTGTTCCAAATATACTTTAAGGGCTTTTTCAAAAACCGAAACAGGGATTGGTTTTTAAATTTAAACTTAAATTAATGAAAATGAAATAAAATAAAAAATTCTGTTCTTCAGTGCCACTAACCACTTTTTAATGGTGTAACAGCCATGTGTGGCAAATGGCTACCATATTGGATAGTGCAGCCAGATGATGGTTTTGCTTGTGGAGAAGAGAAACCAGGATCACTGAAATCATGATCAGGAACCATCATGAAATACAATGTTTCGACTATTTGTGATTGTGTCTGGGTTCATGAATGTGCGTTATTGAAACAGCTGCTTCAAGGAACAGCCATTTGCATATATCTATGGAAGTTATACTTTAGATCTATCGAATGATAGTAATGGTATTCATAATGATAATGATAAATATTTGATATCTAATATCAAAGCCAATCCTTACAACAACTTTGTTAATGGGTATTTTGCTCTTTTTATGGATAAGGAAACTGAGATTAAGTCACAGGGCTCAGTAAGTGACCAGCCTGATTTTTAAATCTAATTCTAAATGACTTGATCTTTTAATTGCACTCTGTGCAGGGTACGCTTCACTGTTGTGACTGTACCAACAGTGAAAGTATTGAACTATTTCTATACTAGGTATTAAATAGTTACTGTCCTGAGCTTTCCAAATGTCCTCTTCCCTGCTGCCTCAACTCCTTTCCCAGGAAACCTTGGGCTGGTCACTGTCCATTAACTAAAGGGGTCATGACTGGCCCCACAAGCACCTCCAGGTGTCTGCATAAGGTCTATGGCCAGTATCCACTCAACTCAATTGGTGCCTGTGCTTTACTGGAAATGTTTAATGTAATTTTAATACTATCCCTGAGTATGCTGTTGTCCCGATAACTCAATCAATATTAGGGTCAAAGAGTCTTTTTTGACCATTTACACCTGCTATTAAAGTTTGTGGTAGATAAAGAAAACGTATAGGAGTGGGTAGTGTTTTACAGGGGTTTATGTTTTCTTTAGAAAATAGTCTATAAAGTGTTATCATGAATTCAGATTCAAAGTGTGTCTATTTCTGCACTTTTTGAGCACTGACATAGAATTAGCTTTCTCTAGTTTTAAAACTCCTTCCACAAAATTGATACTTCTTGACCTGGTGTACCAACTAGAATTGATTGTAGCTTGTTTTCGTTTGCTCTTCAGAGCAGTCTTGACTTACTGACCCTATTTTTCCTCTGATACAAGCATCCATCATCCATCCATCCGTTGAACACATCTTTCTTGGCCACATTCTGTGTGCACAGCATCATGACAGGCACTGATGATGTCACTTATCAGTGGTTTAGTTAAGTGTTGATGACATTGTCTCTCTCCTTCCTTTCTGTCAGTTTCTCTCAGCCTATCTCATTCCGATTACTGACGTCCCACCCAAATGCTCTTATGTCCATTGCAGATGCCCCCAAGCCTCCCTTAGAGGACAGCTACCTGCGGTTTGATGAATATGGGAGCTCAGCACGGCCCAGACGGTCAGCTGCAAAGGCACAAAAGGGCCTGAATGTGGAAACCCTAGTGGTAGCAGATAAGAAAATGGTGGACAAGCACGGGAAGGGAAACGTAACCACATACATTCTCACAGTCATGAACATGGTAAGGAGGTTGTCATGACTCCAACATTTCCGGCTCTCCAGAGAGCATGAAATCATAGAATTCCCTTGCATGGATTCAGTAGCAGGTGTAATCACATGATATTATTTGAGGAGTGTGGTGGGGAGCTGAGTGTTAAGGAAGTTATCTTCACATGTACATGTATTTGGTGAAATTGAAGCCTACCTACCTATAAATATGTCTGACTCTACACAGCTTGGGAAATCCTGAGAGTCTGTTCATTTTCTACTTTTTGAAAAATTGTTCTCACAGGTTTCCAGCCTATTTAAAGATGGGACCATTGGAAGCGACATAAACATTGTTGTGGTGAGCCTCGTTCTTCTGGAACAAGAGCCTGTAGGTGGCGACCTTCATTTATTTCTTCATTCATTCTGTCATTCAGGATGCATTTGTTGAGCTCTTACTATGTGTCAGTCCCTGTACTAGTCATTAAAAATTCAAATCTGAAAGTATGTGAACCCTGGCCTCAAGGAAAATAAAATGAAATAGGGCTATGTAAACAAATAACTAAAATACAACAAAACAATTGTGTATATTTATGTATGTAGATATATACTTGTATATATATAACCAAAAAACCAAACTCACTGCTGTCGAGTTGGATCTGACTCACAGTGACCCCTCCTTGGGTTTCCGAGGCAGTATCACTTCCAAGGAGTGGCTGGTGGTTAGCCTTCTGGTTAGCAGTCAAATGCCTTAGGCACTACACCACCAGAGCTCCCTGTATATATGTAGTTACATATAAAACATTAAATGTGCTTATATAATATAAATACCAATATAAATAGTATATTGTAAAAGCAAAGTATAAATATTAGGAGGTGTCACAATGAAAATGCATTTAGTTACAGACTTAAGGGTTAGTTGAATTTTGCAAGTTGGCTATGCTGAGTAATTGTGTTTGATGAAGACAGATATTTTGAAAATATATTGATATAAGTCATCAGCAAATTCTTGTAGTAAACCCAATGTATTCCCAAAACCATTGGAGGTGTTCCAAAGAATAAACAAGGATGATTTAACTGCCCTACTGCCCTTGAATTGATTACAGTGATGTGCAAGACATAAGGACAGGGTAAATTATAAAACCAGAACATATAATGAAGTGTTAAATTTCATGGTGCTCACTTCTTTGTAGTGTTTTGATGTTGAAACTGCGTTTTTGTGAGGTAGGGATTACCAATCAAACAAAGTTTTTTTTTAAAGTCCCCTGGGGCTTTTCCTCTTCATCTGGAAGGATGTACAAAGAAGGAAGTCAAAGACAAGGCAAAATTAATCTAATTGCCCAGGTGTGTAGAGCTACAGAGGTTAACAACTTGTCAATTTATTCTTGGACTTTCAGAAGATAGGGTGTGTGTGGGTTAAGAGTCACTTATGTCTTTAACCTACCACTTATACATTGCCCAAGGACATCAAAGCCAGTGGCATCCTGATTCACTGATAATTAGAGATCTCGTCTGAGAACTCTCAACTTGACCAAAGTCAGTAGCTTTAAAGAAACATTTTGAGAAATGATTGTTTTAAAAGTAAGATCTATCCTACCTTTAGAGTCAACTATTTTTTCATTCTTCCATTCAGTGAACTTGTGTTTTATTGACAAATTGATTGAAATCGATGATGTGTCAGGCCCGTGTTGGCAGCTGTGAAATAGCTATAAATACACGAAGGTGTCTGCCTTCCTGAAACTGCTATTCTATTAACAATGCTGTTGTCCTTTATTACAATCAATTTATTATGTTCTAAAAATTATAAGCATTTTATACAGGTAATGCTAGTGTGAAATGTGCAAAGGTACTCCTAGCTTACCATATTTTCATGCAAATAATGTGCACATTATATTTTTTTTTTTTTGCCAGCTGCAGAACCCCTACTACCACGTGTTACTTTCTTAAGCGGTATACGTATGGGTGCGTTATTTATGTGGGTGCATTATTTGCACAAAGTATGGAAATGTCTATTTGTAGTAGAAATGTAATAGGTCATGACCTACGCTGCTGACATTTTGTAGTTACTTTGAATATCATGAGCGTTTACCTGAAATAGAATTTTTTTACTAATTTTCTCCAACCTTAGCTCAAGTGTTGCCCTCTACTGACCTTTCTCCCTAGAAACGTGATGTGTCTGTGTTTGCCTGTACAAATGGAATGATTCCACGTTCTCATCTCTGTGACAAATTCACACTCTGACTTGTGTGGGTTTCCCATAGGGAGGATTATTGATCAATCATCATGCAGACCAGTCTCTGAATAGTTTTTGTCAATGGCAGTCTGCTCTCGTTGGAAAGAATGGCAAGAGGCATGACCACGCCATCTTACTGACGGGATTTGATATTTGTTCCTGGAAGAATGAACCATGTGACACTCTAGGTATGATACAAACCAATAACTTCATGCACATCCATGTTAGCTGAAAGCCGAAGTCCAGAAACATGGCTATTGGGCAGGTGGCCCTTATGATGCTTAATAAGGAGGCAGAATATTTAAATTGTGCAGCATTTTCATCATACTTTCTGGTGAATATTGAATTCAGTGTGGAGCAGGGGAACCTATTTACTTTATGTCTTATAGTTGTAGTTATTTACCTCATTGGTGATAATGGAGACATGAGATCAATCATTGTTTAAGTAGACAAGTTATGGGTTATTCCATAAGCATCATGATCACAAAGCCAGATCACTGAGGACAATTTGATCGCTTTCCATGTACTCAGTTGTGTCACTAGGTAGCAGTGCCTCCTTTGAAAAGTTACTTGACCTCTGGAAGGGCTCAATTCTTCTGTGTTTGTAAAACCCAGTGAGAGGAAGGGTGCTATCTTTTCTTTTTAATATTTAAATGGACTTTATTTATTAGAGCAGTTTTATATTTATGGAAAGTGTGCACAGTTTATCTTATTAACGTCTTGCATTAGTGTGGTATATTTTTTATAGTCAATGAACCAATATCCATATATTATTGTTAACTAACTTCCATAGTTTGTTAGGATTTCCCCTCTATGTTATATAGCCCTATGGGCTTTGACAAATGCATAATGTCATGTGTCTACCACTACAGTGTCATACTGAAGAGCTTCACTGTCCTAAAAACGCCCTGTGCACTACCCTTTCATAGCTTCCTCCCTCCCCCTGAATCCTTGCCAACCACTGATCTCTGTACTGTCTCTGTTGTTGTTTTTATGTGCTGTCGAGTTGGACCTGACTCATAGCGACCCCTCCTTGGGTTTCCAAGATGGTATCACTATGGAAGTAGATTGCCCAACCTTCCTTCCGAGGAGTGGCTGCTGGGTTTGAACCACCAGGCTTCTGGTCAGCAGTCAAGTGCCTTAGGCACTACGCCACCAGAGCTCCCACTGTCTCTGGAGTCCTGCCTTTTCCAGAACACCATGAGTTGGAATCATATAGTATGTAGATTCTTTGGGCTGGCTTCTTTCACTTAGCATTTAAGAGTCCTCCATGTCTTTTTGTAGCCTGTTGGCCCATTTCTTTTTATCACTGAATAGTACTGCATTGTATGGATGTACCGTAGTCATTTATCTAGTCACTTACTGGAGAACACCTTAAAAAAAAAAAAAATCAAACTCACTGCCATGGAGACAGATCCGAATCACGGTGACCTCTCCTTGGGTTTTCAAGGCCATATCTCTACGGAAGTAGATTGCCCAACCTTCCTTCTGAGGAGTGGCTGGTGGGTTTGAACCGCCAGCCTTCTGGTTAGCAGTCAAGTGCCTTGGCATTACCCCACCAGATCTCCTAAAGGACACCTTGATTGCTTCTGGTTTTTGGCAATTATGAATAAAGCTGCCATAAACATTCACGGCAGGTTTTTATGTGGACATATATTTACAACTCATTTGGGTCTATACCCAGGAGCAAGATTTCTGGATTGTATGGAAATCCTAGGTGTAGCTTTGTAAGAAACTGCCAGATGGTTTTCCAAAGTAGTGGTACCATTGGCACTCCCACCAGCAATGAGTGAGCGTCTGTTGCTCTACACCCTAACCAGCATTTGGTGTGTTGTTGTTGTTGTTGTTGTTATGTGCCGTCGAGTTGGCCCCGACTCATAGCGACCCCTCCTTGGGTTTCCGAGGCAGTATCACTACGGAAGTAGGATTGCCCAACCTTCCTTCCGAGGAGTGGCTGGTGGGTTTGAACCTCCAGCCTTCTGGTTAGCAGTCAAGTGCTTTAGCCATTATGCTACCAGAGCTCCTTTTGGTGTGTTAGTGTTTTGAATTTTAGCCCTTTGAATAGCTGTGTGATAGGACTGTATCCCCTACATGTATAAGTCTCCTGTGCTTTCTGATATTTTCTGTTTCATGCAGTTGTGTTGTGCATAGTAGGAATTCTTCTTTTTCTATCATTTTTTTGATGAACTGACAATGATTAAGATTAAGGACTGGAATACTTTCTTCAGTAAAGGACCAGATAATAAATGTGTTAGTCTTTGTGGGCTCTGTGTTTCAGTCACAGCTACCCAACTCTGATGTTTTAGCATTCAAACAGCCATAGACAATGTGTAAGTGAGTGAATGTGGCTGTGTCCCAATAAAGCTTCTTTTACAAAAACAGTTGGTGGGTCAGGTTTGACCCAGAACCCATAGTTTGCTGACACAACTGATGGTCTAGAATGATGGTAAAATTTGGGGAGGTTGAGAAAAAGTTATATAATTTGCTACCTTATCTTTTTTTTTTTTTCCCTGTTAGAGAAGAAGATAGGTTGGATTTTACAAAAGTTTTAGTTTTTACATTTTTAGAATTCTCTGTAATGCCTTATTAAAAAAATAAGGCTCTGTCATTCATCACAATCTTTTTAAATAACTAACTTATTTAAATAACTTATTTAAATAACTAACTCTTATAACTAAGAGTTGATCACTTAGGGCATTACCTCACAGGAAGGGTTTTTATGATGAGGAATGTATATATTCATTCATAGTCTTGGTTTGGAATTTTCAAAGTGACACCTGATAACCCAGTTGATTGTTTCTTTTTAAGAGGAATTATAAGAAGGAGATAGTTTTATCAGTTTTCTTTGATTAAAGACCAAAATATAAGGAAAAGCTTAGAAAACAGATATAATTCCAGGGGCCCCAACAACTGGTTTATAAGCCAATTACTTTAAGTTGTTGTTGTTGTTGTTATGTGCCGTCGAGTTGGCCCCGACTCATAGCGACCCCTCCTTGGGTTTCCGAGGCAGTATCACTACGGAAGTAGGATTGCCCAACCTTCCTTCCGAGGAGTGGCTGGTGGGTTTGAACCGCCAGCCGTCTGGTTAGCAGGCAAGTGTCTTAGCCACTATGCTACCAGAGCTCCCAATTACTTTAAGTAGCATATCCTAATAAAAAGATTATGGATTTTGACCTCAGATAGGCCTGTGTTTGATTCCTGAGTCAAGAACATAGGACTGTGAGACCTTGGCCAGTTAATTCATCTTTCTGAACCTCAGGGTCCTCCTCTCTAATTATATACACACATGTACACTAGGCAGGTAGCACAGTGTCTGGTATTTAGCTGCCATATATTAAGTGATAAAGGTGATTATGGTGGTGAGGATGCCATCCTGACATTTGCCTTTGCATTAGCTTTCCCAGATTGTATCTCTCACATTGCAGCAGTGGGTGGGTACAGTCAGTTCACAAGTATGCATTTAACACCACCTGCGGGCATAGTTGTGAGAACCCAACACTGGGAAGAAAGACATTCACACAATATTATGTCATTCAAGATTGAATCAAAGACGGGCTTGCATGGTTTTAAAATTGCTCTTGGAGAGATACAGGTTCACTAATGTAGTAAAGGCCTAACTCTTTGGGAACAAAACACTCATCACGTTTAAATGGCCAGGAGAACATGAGTTTAATAAGGACATATCACTGAGGCATTCCTGGTCTAGAAAAAAGCCAGGCTGTGTGTTTTCCCTTAGAAAATATATCCTGAGGTTTGATGCTAGTGCCACTGTTAAGTAGTGCTTTGAACTGGCTCAAGCTGGTTCAGTCATGGCAAATGAAGCCAAAATGGGATGGGCTGGTATTTGCAAAATATGGGTGCCTGGAACAATAACCAGGGGAATGGGAAAAATGACAGGTTGAAGCCTTGGAATGGGAGACTCAAAAGAGATATAGTGAGCCCTGATGCAGGAAACTGGATTATTGCCAGGACTGTGCAGAGACACCCATGTTCAGAATGGTACTATCTAGGGAGCTCTGGTAGCATAGTGGCTAAGGCACTTGACTGCTAACCAGAAGGCTGGCGGTTCCTCGGAAGGAAGATGGGGCAATGTACTTCCGTAGTGATACTGCCTTGGAAACCCAAGGAGGGGTCTCTATGAGTCAGGTCTGCCTCGACAGCATATAACAACAACAACAACAACACTGCTATCTTTGATCAGGGAATGGTTGTTTCCAACCATGGCAGATGAGAGATTTGGTTGCTATGCAACATGCATGCTGCCCTTGTTTTCTAAGAGAGGGGTTAAGTTCTAGCAGGGCATCCAATCGTAGTGTTCCCCATTCCAGTAATCATTCCAGGCACCCAAATTTTGCAAATCTCAGTCTGTTCCGGTTTTGTTTCATGGACCATGACCGAACTGAGAAGAACTGATTCTTAGCCCTGCTATTAAATGAATATTTTTCATTGGTTTAGATATCATTTTAATAGTTGCTCTACCCCAAATAATACACATAGACGTGCTGTATACATTTCCTGTGCCTTACTATGTAAAATGGGCATTGTAATACTCATGCTGACTTCATGAGGTGATGGGAGTATAAGTTGATGGCAGTATCTGAAAAAGCAAGAAACTATGCAAGATTGCAGTTTTTAGATTATCATTCAGACAACTATACACTTTTAAGTGGTTAATTGATTAATATTTTCCTGAAAAAAGGGAAATGCATTCGCCTATTAAACTGTGTCGAACATTTTGGGAAGGGGAGGAAGAGTGTGCGTGTGGGGGTGCACTTTTGGAGTCATATCTGAAACTGATTTTTCAATAGGTTTTGCCCCCATCAGTGGAATGTGCAGTAAGTACCGAAGCTGCACCATCAACGAGGACACAGGACTCGGCCTTGCCTTCACCATCGCTCATGAATCAGGGCACAAGTAGGTGGCCCCTTGACTCAACACTTTATATGGTAACTTTATATGGTAGCTATTAAGTGTCATTCCTCTAATGATTATTATTAATCTCAATAGAATGAATAGGCTGAGTCTTACTAATCTTAGAATAGTATCTAATATATAAGGAAAACCAGTTGCAATTAATTCATTTCCAACTCACGGTGACCCCCCATGTGTGTCAGAGTTGAACTGTGCTCCACAGGGTTTTCAATGGCTGGTATTTTGGAAGATTGCCAGACCTTTATTTTATTTTATTTTGAGGTGCGTCCTGGTCCACCCTGTTGGCTGAGCACTTTCACTGTTTGTACTACCCAGGGACTCCGATGTATAACAAGTATTCAATAAATGCTCATCATCATTGATGTGAGGGAATTTGGGAATCATTTCGTCATAATGTGGATGATTTCTAGGGAGTAAACTACCTAATATTATTTTTACTCTTTAATTGCCAGACCTTCTGTAACAAAATGACATGAGTGAAAGCTTTCTCATCGAATGCATTCAAAAGAAGTCCTTCCTTTGCTTTCAGTAGATAAATTCAATCATGTTTATGATGTTTAGGATTATAATAGGATTTATTTATAAGCAGATTTATTTATAATTGATTTCAGTTAGTAAATAATTTATTTTGGAGAGAAGGTTTCATGTCATACCAGCCTTATGCATGAATAGTCCTTAAACAATTTTTGATCAGCTTTTCTGTGCCTACCTTCTGCTCACTCTGGACTTCCTTACTGTAGTTCCATGGTAAGTGGCAAGAGAAGAATTTTGTTACTTGTAATTAAACAATGACGATCCCATCACTTTAGGGTAGCTTAGAAAGCCTGGCAGAAATTTCCTAGCCCTTAAAGTATGTAACGGATGCAACAATCCTTGATTTTCTTCTGGCCAAGACATAACAGAGCCCTAATGTTCTTTGCCATTTTCTTTGTGAATTTTACAATGCTTTATATGACATCTTATTTTGGTCTTCCTCTTTTCTTATCAGTTCAAAGATTAGTCTTCACGTGGGTTTGTTGATTCTCAGTGGATTTTTTCTTCCTCTGGTTTTAATTTGGAAAATCAATTCACAGACACGTTTTCTGCCCCTTCACTTCCACATCCTTCTCTTCCAGCTTCGGCATGGTTCATGATGGAGAAGGCAATCCCTGCAGAAAGGCTGAAGGCCACATCATGTCACCCACACTGATGGGAAACAACGGGGTGTTTTCCTGGTCTTCCTGCAGCCGCCAGTATCTCAAGAAATTCCTTAGGTAAGACAGGCCAAAACCCGGGGTGGGGCCATGACTGGGGTATAGAGGTGAAGACATGTACCCCACAGAAAGGCTGGTAAGCCCCCCTGGTGCTGCTGATACCATCTCTATTAACACAGTAGAGATGGTTAGAGTCTATTGCTGAAACAATAGACTGGGTGACTAGCAGAGTGTTAAATGCTGTCTACTTAGCACCTCGAACCTTCCTCACAGCAATGCTATATCCTCCTTGTAGAGTTAAGGAAAGTGACTGTTGGAGAAGTTAATTATATCACTTAAGGTTGCAGACAATGGATTCACACTTAGATCTGTTCTAATTCCAGGATCTGTGCTTTTCACCACCTCTCTTCCCTGACTCCCAGAGGCTGCTACATATCATATTTTTATCATGATTGATTATTTTAATGTGATCAATCAGTTTGGTTATGTTGTCATTGTTGTTGTTATGTGCCATCAGACTCCTAGCGACCCCTCCTTGGGTTTCTGAGGCAGTATCACTATGGAAGTAGATTGCTCCATCTTCCTTCCTAGGAGTGGCTGATGGGTTTGAACCACCAGCCTTCTGGTTAGCAGTCAAGTGCCTTAGCCACTATGCTACCAGAGCTCCCAGTTTGGTTATGAGTGTGTTAAAAAATATCCCAACTGTATGGCTGTTTTTGAATGGCTAGAGCATTGTCTTGATTGACTATTTTGATTGACGTGGCCATGAGCTAGGTCTCCATCCAAAAGATATCCAAAGGGAAGGGTAGCTATGGAAATCCTTACAAGAACTTGTAGATTGAAGAAGGAAAAATGGGAGGTAGGAAGGTAGCACTATTTGATTTTTTAAATAATGAACACAAAGCTGAAACTCTTTGAACTTTCCCTTAATTGAATATATTTAGATATTTGATCATTTTATCACTATAGCAATACTGTCATACAAAAAAATGCAATGCAATGCAATGCCTTGGAGTTGTTGTTAATGTGTGTTTATGTATACCCTTTCATATGTATGTAGGGATATCCTTTTAACTTATGTTGACCCACAAGTGCACTAAGGATGTCTTCCTTTGACCAGACATCAGGGAAGCAAAAGTGTCTTTGGGAATTGATATTCTTGATACGTTTGTGCTTGTCCCAGTGCAGGTTCTTTGCAAATGTTTGCAGAATTAACATTATACACAGGCAAGAGTAAGGGTATTTAACCAAATGATGCCTAAAGGATAATAAAAAGGTGACAAATCTTACTCTAATAATAACCTTTACAGTACAGAAGATTTTATTAGTTTAAAATTTCTGATTTGAGGCCTGAAATTATCTTCTCTAACTCGTGTGAGGATAGAATTAATAAATATTCTATAGCAAAGTCTACTTGGATGTAGATTGACTTTCCATCCTAAATATGTTTTACTTACATGCTTTTGGATAATAATAACATTAAGAAAAATACCAAAACTAGACCAAACTCACTGCCATGGAGTTGGATCCAACTCAGTGTGACCCCTCCTTGGGTTTCTGAGGCATTATCGCTATGGAGCGATTAGGAGCTCTGGTAGCATAGTGGCTAAAGCACTTGACTGCTAACCAGAAGGCTGGCGGTTCAAACCCACCAGCCACTCCTCGGAAGGAAGGTTGGGCAGTCCTACTTCCGTAGTGATACTGCCTCGGAAACTCAAGGAGGGGTCGCTATGAGTCGGGGCCGACTCGACGGCACATAACAACAACAACAACAACATCGCTATGGAAGTAGATTGCTCAACCTTTCTCCCGAGGAGTGGCTGGTGGGAACTGCCAGCTTTCTGATTAGCAGTCAAATGCCTTAGGCACTATGCCACCAGAACTCCTTTAAGAATAATGGCTACTGGAGAGAACAATCATACTCCTATGAAGGGCTGCTTATGCACAGGGAGATAGCTCAGGGTGCAGAAGAGTATGAAGGGATGGACACTGGGAGGAGGTAACTATGGGGAGGAAGTGGGAGGGGAGCTGCTGCATTGTAAATTTTGGTCAATGACATGAGACAAAGTATATGTGAACTGCTGTATGAAAAGTGAATTTTCTCTGTAAATCTTCCCCCAAATCCCAAAAAAAAAAAAAAAGAATAATGGCTAACTTTAATTGAGGGTTTATTATGTTATGGAGCTCTGGTGACACAGTGGTTAAGGCATTTGGCTGCTCACCACAAGGCCAGTGGTTTGAACTCACCAGCAGCTCCATGGTAGATGATCCAGTCTGCTTTCATAAAGATTCACAGCCTTGGAAACCCTACGGGGCCGTTCTACTCTGTCCTATTGGGTCGCTATGAGTCTGAATGAATTCGATGGTGGTGGGTTTGGTATGGGTTTTTGGTATTATGCTACGCAAAGGATATTACATTTTCTTGTTTGATGGGTCTAATAACCCTTATGGGAATCATGAGCATTACTGAGGCATAGAAAGGTCACATAACTTGGTTGCATAGTTGACCAGAATCCCCATCTGGCTGATTCTAAAATCACACTTTAACAACTATGCTATCTTAGCCCTCAGAGATACCAGAGATTAGTTATTGAAGTAAATGAAGGTGAGCTACCTTCTAAGAATATCCGTACCATCAAGACCGATTGTTTTCTAAACATGCCTCTGTCAAACATCCCTCAAGGGAGTTTTTCAGCCTTAAGTCCCAGTGTGTCCTTCTCCTGATTTCTTGCAACAGCCTTACTCCAGCTTTGCTTAAAGAGTATTTAAGGTGGAGTGTACCTCTGACAGTGTCACAGTGCTCTTCATTAGCCCAATTTTTGCAGAAGTAGATGGCCCATCCTTCTTCCCATTTCTCTGAGCTCTGCCCTAGCATCTGTAACAAAAATGCAGCATGACTTTAAGTTCCATCAGGACAGGTACTGACTCTGTCTGGTTTATGTTATGCCTGTAGTGTGTAGCATAATGCTTGGCCCAGAGTAGGCACTCAAAACCTGTTTGAATATGTATTGTTGAAGGGAATTTTCAAATACATTGACCCATCCCCATCTCCCATCGTATGAAATCCTTTGGATGTCTGAAACTTTCAGGACCATGTAAAATCCTTTGTAGCTGTGTAAAACCCAGCCTCTTAGACATGACTCACCTGTTGGAATAAACATACTCTTCGAATGCATACCTGTTACTTTAAGCATGTTTTATTTTCATTTGCACAAATGCATTCAGAGGTGTACTGTTCAGTGGGGAGAAGGCAGAGGACTGCAGTAATTATTGAGGCTGTGTTATCTCTACAGTACACCTCAGGCTGGGTGTCTGGTGGATGAACCCAAGCAAACAGGACAGTATACGTATCCGGACAAACTACCAGGACAGATTTATGATGCCGACACACAGTGCAAGTGGCAATTTGGAGCAAAAGCCAAGTTATGCAGCCTTGGTTTTGCGAAGGTATGTTTGCTTGTGATTTCAAACTTGCATTAAGATTCTGCTATGTGTCTGTGTACCGAACAGAAGTCTAAACATTTGGTTTAGGAAGGTCAAAGGTTAGAGTCTGGGTTATCTCGAGAATGTCAGTTATCTGCCATGATAATGAAGTGGCAAGTGTAATGTCAGTGAATTATCCTGGCTTATTCCCCATCGACCATGCCTCCTTTAAATACCATCTGACTGCACCTTTGGAAGAAAGTTCCTCTTCCTTAGGTGAAAATTTTACTGCTGGAAGTAAATCTGGGAACAGCTGCTTTTACCACTGGTAACCGCTGTTTTTGTTATCTTTGTATTCATATTCCCTTTCAATGGAATGGATTAAAAATCATTAGCACCCCCAAAATACATGCATATGCCTTTTGTTGTTTCCACCTATAGATTTTTTTTCCTCCATGTTTTCTAGAAAAGCAGGGTGTCTTTTTGTTTGTTTGTTTTGTTTTTAACTTTTTATTGTGATTAGGGTGAGAGTTTACAGAGCAAATTCGTTTTCCGTTCAACAATTCATACACATTTTGTTTCGTGACATTCATTGCAAACCCCTCAATGTGACAGTTCTCCCCCCACTTCCTCCCTGTGGTTACCTTGCCTGTGTCCTCCTTTCCTATGCATCCCTGCCTTCTGAGCTTTCTCCCTGTGCAAATGCTGCCCTTCTCATCTCCCACGGTTGATTGTTCTGAGGAGTGGACCTCCCTGGCATAATTGTTCACCTTGTAGGCCAGTGCGTTGTTTGGCAAAAGTTGAGCCATGGGAATGAGTTCATTTCCAGGCCTGAAGGTTAACTAAGCAGCTTAGTCTTGGAGGTTTCACCAGTTTCTGTCAGACCAGAAAGCCTGGTCTTTTTTATGATTTTGACTTTTGTTACCATTTTTTCTCCCACTCTATCCAAGATCTCCAATTTTGACTCCTTGAGTGGTGAGCACTGGCAGCTGAGTACCATTCTAGCTCTTCTGGTCTCATGGGTGTATAGGCTGAAGTTCACAGGGCCCTTGGAATAATTGTTCCCACACGTCTTAGATTTTCTTTACTCTCCTTTGCTCCAGAGGAGGAGAGACCAGTAGTTGTATCTTAGATGGCTGCTAGCATGTTTAGAAAAGCAGTTTGGACTTGCGGGCAAGATGGCGGACTAGGCAGAAGGATTGCACAGACCCTCTTCAACAAAGAAAAGGGAAACCAATTAACACAGACACAGAAGATAATCTTGGAC
>NW_006921644.1:1261042-1292613 GCF_000298275.1 Orycteropus afer afer | reverse complement strand
GCTGTTGCATTGTAAATTTTGGTCAATGACATGAGACAAAGTATATGTGAACTGCTGTATGAAAAGTGAATTTACTCTGTAAATCTTCACCCAAATCCAAATAAAATTTAAAAAAAAAAAGAAAAGAAAAGCAGTTTTGCATTGGGCTTTAGCTTTTCTCCTAGTGGAATGAGAAGCAGAGGGATGGCATGAATCTAACAGCTTGATTAGGAAGGATCACTCTAGCTTGATGCTGTGCGGTAGAACTTTCTGTAATGATGGGAATCCCTTGTGTGGTCCATTATGGCAGCCATTAGCCACTTGAAATTTCAGCACCTGGCATGTGGCCAGTGTGACTGAAGACATGAATATTTAGTTTTATCTCACTTTAATTAATTTAAATAACCACATGTGTCCAGTGGCTACCATATTGGACAGCAAAGCTTTAGCAACTCTGTTGAGAATATACTGACAGGTGTGGGGACAATAGAAGCAGGAAGGCTTGTGAGGAGGGCATGGGAACAGCCGACATGAGAGGTGGCTTGAAACAAGAGAGTAATAATGAAAGTGGTGATAATTGTTCTGATTCTGAAAAATACCGTGAGGGTAGAGCAAATATGATCTCCTGATATAGTGGAAGATTCCCTGATAGAATGTGAGAGTGATGGTCGTAAATGACTCTAGGAGTTTGGACCTGAGCAACCAGAATTATGGAGATGTCATAAAGTAAAATGGGGAAGACTGAACCTGTAACAGGTTTTAGAGACATGAGGAGTTTTGTTTTAGATGTGTTAAGTTTGAGATGCTTTTCAAAATTTCATTGGCCAAAACCATGAACATTTTCAGCATGTCTGATTTCACTTGATAGGACAAAAGTCCTGGGGAACACGGCTAAGAACATGGCAAGTGAGTAACAGGACAGAATACAGCCCAGCATTAAGGTTTCTTTTCTTACAAATGCTGTCTAGTTCAGAAAAATCCTATCAGGTAACGTACGACATGACCGCAGAGTCTCTGGTTATTTTTTCCCCTTGAATTATGACTTATATCCCAGGAAGTACAGATAGGGAAAAGTTAGTTGAATATGCTGGGGAAAAGGGAAAGGAACAAACAGAAAAGTGCGAACTCCCATTTCTGTTTTCTTTGAAAGGGAGCTCGCTCAGAGGGCTTTCACGGTCATCAATGCCTGTATCTGGCTATAATTATGTTTGACTTCTGCACTTCACCACAAAAGAAATAACATATTCCTACAGTCTGTCTTCTTATACTCTGGAATCCCTGTATTTTTTGTTTTGTTGTGTTTTCTAGCTCCGTTCCAGCTGCCCCTTCCTTAGCCCTGTGGCATGGCATTGGCTATTGGATCCATCCAATCCACAGATTCCTTTTCTTTGGTCTGTCCTAGGGCCATTTTGGTGGCTGCCACATAGGCTATGGGAGTGGGTGATGGCTTTATCCTGGCTGTAAGAAGAAAAGTTTCAATATGAAAGCTTTTCTGCCTGTGGCTTTACTTGCTTCAGTGTTGTTATTCTGTTGTTAGGTGCCGTCAAATTGGCTCTGACTCACAGCGACCCTGTGTACAACATAACGAGACACTGCCGGGTCCTGCGCCAGCTCACAATCCTTGCTGTACTTGAGGCCATCATTGCAGCCACTGTGTCAATCCATCTTGTTGAAGGGCTTCCCCTTTTTCCTTGTTTCATTAGCTACTTCTTATTTCTCCATTTTGATGTAGATTGTTCCCTTTTCCACATTAATTGGTTCCCCTCAGGCCCAGGGGGACTGACTATGGGAACACACCAAGAGGATTCCCTTGACTTAGTTTGTTGGAAGGCTCAATTAGGATTTCTACTAGTATTTTGTGGTGGGTCTCATTTCCACGGGAGACATTTATTCATTGTCTCTTATGAGCTGTTGTGAATTTTGGCAGTGGTGTGAGGATGTGTGTGCATGCATGTGTGTGTCTGGAGCTGCTAGTAGTAGTGGCAGTGTTTCCAAGTGGCGTTCTAAATATCCTTCCGTTTTCTTTGGGGGAAAAGAATTTTACAGTCTGAAAGACCAGGCTCACTGCACATATCTCTGGTTTCCCTGTGTTTTCTTTTCTCAGTCCTGTGGAAAACTTTTTTGTGAAATATTTCTCAGCATGTTCTTGCCATATTTTCTAACCATAAAATCTATATTAACTGGAATGCTTGGTGAATTGGGTGCCTGGTTAATTGAATTTTCAGGGTTGCAACAAGTAACCACAAAAATCATTGTTTCCACCCTGGTTGTTAACATTTTCCCCAAAATATATGTGTTCACATTTCTTCCTCAGTAAATACAATGTGGCAAACATAATGGAATCACTTTGATGTTTCATGATTTTGATGTTCCATTAGTGACATAATTCTGGACAATCACTTCAGGTGTTTGAACTGGAAGGAGTCTGAGTCAGTCTCCTTACTGTGTAGATTGAGAATTGAGGGCTGGAGATTTTGCTGTTCCATTAGTGACATAATTCTGGATGATTGCTTCAAGTGTTTGAACTGGAAGGAGTCTAGGTCAGTCTCCTTACTGTGTAGATGGAGCATTGAGGGCTGGAGAAGTTGAGAGCTTTCCAACACCCATTAATGACAAATCCAGGTCAACGTAGTGATTAGGAACCTGGACTCTGGAATCAACCAGTTTGAGTCCTGTCTTTGCCACTTGCTAGCTGTGTGAGTTTATGGTTTTGAAAGCGTCAGTCGTTGCTCAGTTTCCTCATAAGTAAAATGATGTTAGTAACAGTATTAGTTTCCCCTTACTGCTGTAATAAATTATCATACACTTAGTGACTTAAAACAATGCAAATAGGTTATCTCCTAGTTCTGGAGTTTCGGAGTCCATCTGGGCCTTGCTAGACTAAAACCAAAGTGTCAGCAGGCCTGTGTTCCTTCTGGAGGTGCTAGGGGACAATTTATTTCCTTGCCTTTTCCAGCTTCTGGAGAATACCCACAGTCCTTGGCTTGTGGCCCCTTCCTCCATCCGCAGAGCCAGCAACATTCAGTCGAGTCTTTTCCATGCTGCCATTTCTCTGGTTCTCTTCCCCTTTCCACAACTCCATTTAAGGACTGTAATTGTGATTGGCCCACTGAGAAAATCCAGAGTCATCTTCCTACTTTCATCTTAGCTGCTTAGCAACCTTGATTCCATCAGCTGCATTCATTCCCCCTTGCCATGTAACCTGACATTCTCACAGGTTCTAGGGATTAGTGCACATCTTTGGGAGGGCTACTATTCTTCCTACCACATCTAATATCAGAATTAAATTATTTTATAGATCTATTTTAAGAATTAAATTATCCAAATGTGTAAAAATTGCAATAAAAATGAAGATGTTGACACTAATGATGATAGCTACTATTTTGGAGAACTTTGTGTGCCAGGCCAACTAATCACTTATCCTTCAGAAAAGCCCAAGGGAGACAGGTTCTAATTTTATGACTGTTTTACAGATGGGGAAACTGCAGCTTAAAGGGCTTCTGTAACATTTGTATAGAGCACAAAACCTGGAATTCCAGGCCAAGGATCTGAATCAAACTCACCTTAGTCATTATTATCATTAGAAACTTGATCTCTTTGTTCCCAGGGTGGTGTTTTCTAAATTACCTGGTGTTACATCTTAAAAACCAAAACCAAACTCACTGCCGTCAAGTCATTTCTGACTCACAGCAACCCCTCCTTGGGTTTCCAAGGCAGTATCTCTACAGAAGTAGATTGCCCCATCTTCCTTCCGAGGAGTGGCTGGTGGGTTTGAACCGCCAGTCTTCTGGTTAGCAGTCAAGTGCCTTAGGCACTATGCTACCAGAGCTCCCAGAGCTTTTAGTGATGACTAAATACACAAAGATACACAGGAAGTGTAGAAACATCCTGGTTAGACAGTGGCTAAAACATATTCCTGCTTACCTTACTACTACAACTTCACACTCACCTACTATTTCTGGGTAATTTGTCTGACATAATCGAACCATCTCAAAGAATAATATTGCACACAGAAGCATTGGGTGTGTTTGTTTGTTTTGTACCATCACCCTGACGAACCCCTTCTTTCGTTTCAGGACATTTGCAAATCACTTTGGTGCCACCGGGTGGGCCACAGGTGCGAGACCAAGTTTATGCCTGCAGCGGAAGGGACCGTTTGTGGCTTGAGTATGGTAAACTGAACACTTGTTAGTTTTTCGCTCTGCCTAGAACCCAATTTGTTCTGTGTCCTGAGAATGGAATGACTTTGCTGCACATGCTCTGTGACTTCTCTGTAGAGTAGCCAGTATGATTTAGCAGCTAGTATAAAATGTAATGCTCTACGGACGTAGATTGCCCAGTCTTCCTTCCGAGGAGCGGCTGGTGGGTTTGAACCGCCAGCCTTCTGGTTAGCAGTCAAAATGCCTTAGGCACTGCGCCCCCAGAGCTCCCTGTTATCGAATGTAATGCTAATATGATCCAGTTAGCTCAATTGTGAATGATTTCTTTCTTTTTTTTTTTAACCTTTGTTTTCCTCTTAGAGGGAGGCTTGGTTCAAAATTATCTCTAGTTCAGGGAGCCTGTAGGTTTCCTTATCTGTTGTTTGGCTTTTAAATTTGATGCAGTGCGTGAAAGTCTCTGGGAGCAGGCGTCCTCATTAATAGCAAAGAACTCACTGACCCTCCCTACAGTGGCCTCTGTCACTCACTTCACCTCCCACGACCTGTTATTAAGCTACTTCCTTGCCTGGTTGTTGTTGTTGTTATTTGCCATCGAATCAGCCTTGGGTTTCCGAGGCAGTTATCACTACGGAAGTAGGATTGCCCAACTTTCCTTCCAAGGAGTGGCTGGTGGGTTTGAACCACCAGCCTCCTGGTTAGCAGTCAAGTGCCTTAGGCACTATACTACCAGAGCTCCTTCCTTGCCTGGTAGGGCCCCATTATTAGAGAGTTTCTTATTGAAGGATAGGGGATGTCTCCACTGAGGTACCAGAAAATCTCTTGGTTGAGCTCTTCAACCCCAGGATTCCACACAAAGAACCATCTCCTTTGTGAAAGGCGACTCTCATATATTAGTTTCTATTATTCTGCCCCTTTCCTAGTAGAGTCTGAAGGAAAAGGTACATTTGAGGTGCCAGTAAATGGTCCACATTTGAAGAGAGAGGATATGGTGTCCCAGGTTTGGTAATATCTTATGGGATTTCTCCAGGCAGCCCACACTCAGGTAGAAGACTTGGTCACTTAGAGTGAATTCAATTCCACAATACGTTTTTGACTATCAGGTATTGGTTCCTGGGGGCCCTGGGGATGAATAGGACTTGGTCTTATACATCCAGGGGGCAGAACTGTGCACAGGTCAATGATATCATCTTTTGAAACACACCTTCTCTAAAGCATTTAGCTGCTCTTGAGGCCCAGATGAATGAGAAATGCATCTTGCTCAAGACCAGGTATGCATGTAGCAAAAACTGCAGTGAGAGGACACGCTAACATGGATGTTTGAATTGAAGTTCTCTGGTTGGAGGAGAGAAAGGAAAGACAAGCAATAAAGGGAAAGATACAGGCAAATTTTTTCTTTCTTTTTTAAATTTCAAAGAAAATCAACATTTAAAAACTTGAAGAGTTATAAGCAATTTTTACTTTTTAATTTTTAATTGTTATAGTCTTTATTTTTGTACTGCTTAAGCACATGGATAGCACTGGAGTTACAGACAATTTTTATTCAAATGTACTGGTCTTAGGAAATCCCAGTAAGAATTCTCACTGGAAATGTTACTAAGAGTGTTTTGACTGTGAGCATATAAAACAATGATTTAACTGAATCACTGAAAAGATAAGAACTGCTCAAGTCATTTTTATTTTTAAAGCATTAGACATTACAACTGGCCACTTGAGGATTAATGGGCTTTTTTTTTTTTTTTTCCATTAAAAAGTCAAGAGCAGGAAACATAAGAAGGTATAAAAAATTAATCTAATAAATGAAATAAGTAAATGATAAAGAACATAGGTCTGTGGTTTATCACAGGAGCTCTGGTAGCATAGTGCCTAAGGCACTTGACTGCTAACCAGATGGCTGACAGTTCAAACCCACCAAGCCAGTCCTCAGAAGGAAGGTTGGGCAATCTACTTCCTTAGTGATATTGCCTTGGAAACCCAAGGAGGGGTTGCTATGAGTCGGAGCCGACTTGATGGCACATAACAACAACAACAACAACATGATTTCTCACATAAATATACCATTAGAAAATAGATTTCTTGATATACGTGTATTAGGGGAAAAGAGACCTTAAATTCAAACAGGTTCAATAGAGACTTCTGTTAGCCTTGGACAGAACAAAGGCTAAAATAAAGAAAATCATCCTGGATGAGGGAAACTATCAGCATGAGAAAGCTGAATGGAATCTGCTGAGTCATGGCCATGTGGCTAATTATATGATTTTTTAAAAAAAGGAAATTATTACAAAATCATGATTGGTGGTAGATAGATTGATCACTGTTGCAGGTGGGACTACTTAAGTGTGTGTGTGTGTGTGTGTGTGTGTGTGTATAGTTCTGTTGTACATTGGGATTTCAAGATAGGAAAGGGTTACAGGATTGGTTCCAGGCTTTGACTACGAGGCTAGGAGGTGGTCTGGCTAGGCTGTGACTCATGTCCATGCAGCCTGAGTCTTAGTCCTAGGTGGCTGTTAAACAATACCAAGACCCCAACCTTAATTTAAATCAGAAAAGGACACTGTCAGGCAAGTTCCCCATTCCCTTTTGTGAGTAATCCACTTTGAACCTATTCTTCCAGGAGACAGACTACCCCTCCCTGGGTTGTCCTAGACTTTGTGCATCTAGCCACATTGCTGGTTTATGGTCAGAAAGAACCCAAATGGCATCTAAACTCATATGAACCTTTCAAATGGAGTCAAGGCTTCCATGGCAGACCACAACCTTCCACAAACCCAAGTGCTTTAGAATTCAAGCTCTTATGCACATCCACCCGCCATGCTTTAAAACACCAGAGCTACTGTTATGTACTGAAGGAGGTCCTTAACTGTAGGATCAGCCTCAGCAGAAACTCCTTGAGAAGTTCCTCTAATCACCACACCAGCGTAGTGATGGCTACATTCTCTGGTTCTTCCTTCGCTTCTCTGATTGGCTGATTATTAGACTGTAAGCTCTGTGAGGGCCAGGGCCACACCTCATTCGCATATCGGACCAGGCGTCTGGCACAAAGTAGCAGCTGCTCAGTGCTCTTTGTTTGTATCTGGAACCCAACTGAATCCTTTCCATGTCCTCTCTTGTCCCTAGTCCTTCAGTGATATTTGTGCCATGAATACCCCATAAATGTGTGAGGATGTGAAAGCCACACACTGTCTAGAGTTATGTGTGCATGGAAGAAGAGGTTTGTGTTTACTGTCTTTCATGAAAGCCTAAGTCATGTCCATTCAGTTTGAAATTAGAAGCAGCACCAGAAATATGGATTAAACTGTGTATGGATTCTATGAAAAAAGAAATAATGCATTACCATTGACTTAATTCTGACTCATAGTGACCCTATATGGCACAGTAGAACTGCCCCAAAGGGTTTCCAAGGCATAAACCTTTACAGAAGCAGACTGCCACATCTTTCTCCCACAGAGCAGCTGGTGAGTTTGAACCACTGACCTTTTGGTTAGCAGCCAAGTGTTTAACCTCTGTACCACCGGCGCTCCTTATGTGATGAATAGATAAATACAATTATATGTGTATATTGATTTTTATATTCTACATATAGAAAAGTAGAATATTACATGTGTTCTACATATAAAAGTACCTAAGACAGATTATAAATCCTATTTAAAAAACAAAACCAAACTCACTGCCATCAAGTCAATTCTGACTCATAGCAACCCTTCCTTGGGTTTCCAAGGCAGTATCACTACAAAAGTAGATTGCCCAACCTTCCTTCCTCCTAGTGGCTGGTGGGTTTGAACCACCAGCCTTCTAGTTAGCAGTCAGATGCCTTAGGCACTACACCACCAGAGTTCCTTTAGATTATATAGCTACTTTTGCAGCTACATGTGTAGCTCTGTGGCTTTGAGCAAGTTACTTGGTATTTATTTGCTGAATTTCTCTCATCTAGAGAATGATTTTTAACGCTTAAGTGTTTTGCGAGGATTGTGAGGGATGCTGCGTGGGACGCTGTCTGCGGCTTCTGCAGCACATAGATGCAGCTTCGGAAAGTGTAGTTGCTGCTGCCACTGTTCGGTCCTGGTCAGTGGAACTCAGTCTGGCAGCATCCAGGTAATTCCTGGTGGAGAAGATGCAGGCTCCGATGGTTGTGCCTATTGTCTTCCGTGAAAGACATCTATCTAACTAAGGGTTCATTCAAGTTGAAATTAGAGGTAGTACTAGTAAGATACATACATGGATAGATCAGTGCTAAGGAGCTCTGGTGGTGCAGTAGGTAAAACACTTGATTGGTAATCAGAAGGTTAGTGATTCAAACCCACCAGCTGCTTCATAGAAGGAAGACTGGGCAATCTACTTCCATAGAGATTTACAGCTTTGGGAACCCAACAGGCATCGCTATGAATTGGAAATGACCCAATGGTAGTGAGTTTTTTTTCCCCCCCCCCGGTAGATAAATGCTAGGGTAGACAAAAATCTTTGAATGGCTGTTCGCTTTCCCAAAAAAGTCCTCAGCAATGTTATGTGATTCTATCCAAAGTCTGAAATGGCAATTCACCCGGGGAAAAAAATTAAAAACAGAAGAATTAATCAACACATGGCAAGAATGTGAAGAAAGGAAGTAATCTCTTAACCTAGACAAAGTGCACAGCAACCAGGCCACATGATAAACAACCCTGAAGCCAAATGTATCACGGGGGAAAAGCAAAGATTTGAAAGTCAAACAACTTCTCCGTAATTCTGTAACCTAAGCTCCAGTCCTCAGTGAAACCTGGCCAGGTCTAAACCCTCAGCCCTGTGGATCTAGTTGCAGAGGCTGTTAGGGAAGTGTGCAGTTACACTAAGTCATGCAAAACTTGCTCGTAATAAAAGCGCCATAGAAAAACACCACTACCGAGGTGAGTGCAACCCCCACGGAGAGGCATGAGCGAGAAAACGTGGAAGGCGTTACAAAGGACAGCACAGGACTCAGCTCTCCAGCTCGATCTCAGACTCACTGCCATCGAGTCTTTACAGAAATAGATTGCCCAGCCTTCATCCTGAGGAGTGGCTGGGAGGTTTGAACCGCCAGCCTTCTGGTTAGCAGTCAAGTGCCTTAGGCACTATACCAAAGACCCAGAGCTAACTCATTAAAGGTGTCATTGCAGAATCTGAAGTGGGGACTTTGAATACAAGACAAAAGCACAAAGACTGTTATCTGAAGAACAGAATTTGTGCAGATGGCAAATTATTCCGTTTCATACTAAATGCCCTGTGGGGATGATTTGGAATAAAAAGATACTACGCGTAACCAGTTGCTGTGAGTCACTTCTGACTCATGGTGACCCCGGCGTGTCAGAGTTGAGCTTTGCTCCATAAGATTTGCGATGGTGTCTCATTTTGTTTGAGAAAGTAGGTCTCTAGGCCTTTTTTCCAACGTACCTCTGGCTGACCTTGAACCTCCGACCTCTGGGCTGTCAGCCACGCACAAAAACCATTTGTACCACCTGGGGACTCTGCACAGAGACATGCATATGTGCATCATTGCATCTGTTTTTATGATACGTTAATCATTCAAAATTATAAAATCCATATTCCTATCTTAAAGACTCGGAGCTCTGGCAGCGGAGTGTGTAAGGCACTTGACTGCTAATCAGAAGGCTGGAGGTTCAACCCCACCAGCCACTCCTCGGAAGGAAGGTTGGGCAATCTACTTCCATAGTGATACTGCTTTGGAAACCCAAGGAGGGGTCGCCATGAGTTAGGTCCAACTCAACGGCACTTAACAACAACAACATCTTAAAAACTGTTTTTCCTTCAGTGAATGATGCTCTTTAAGATGCAGGGATTGTAAAAGGCAAGAGAGGTTACTTTATAATTTCATCTGCACTGATCACCTTGACTGTCTGTGGATCTTATCTGAGCATTTCACCTGGACTGGTCACAAAATGTATATTCCTGAGCCTGTCAGTGGTAGACACCCCTTCTCCCTAGACGTCGGACTGTGAAAATGCGTGAGGTAAACATGCAGTTACCAGCTGTTTATAAAGCTTGGTCAGGAGAGGAATTCTCTCAAGTTGTTCTGGGTTTTCCTGCTTGCCGTCCCACTTGTGTTTTCTCCCACCCTTTGTGTGTTAGCTTCATCTCCCTGTGCTCTCCCAGGTGACATCTGACAGCAAGCATGTTGTCTGCTCTCTTCACAGTGGTGTCGGCGAGGCCAGTGTGTCAAGTTTGGGGAGCATGGACCCCGGCCCATCCATGGCCAGTGGTCCTCCTGGTCAAAGTGGTCAGAATGCTCCCGCACGTGTGGTGGAGGAGTGAGGTATCAAGAGAGACACTGCAATGACCCCAAGTAAGGATCCAAGGGGACATCAGTATTTTTAAGACACTAGCTTTTAGCATAGAACACGCTGGGTTTTGAATTTTTTCCCTCGTTGACATGCACCATGTCGATGTTTAACGTCATACTTAGCCTTTTGCATATTTAAAAATTTTCCTTCAAATTAATTCATTTTTGCTAAAATTTATTTCTCAGAAAAGTATGTCACTCCTGTGAAGTCATAAGGTGTTTGTGTGTGTGTGTGTGTGGTGAAATACACATATATAAGAACGCGTTTGCCATTTCAACCGTATTTATTTTATTTTGTTGTTATCAGGAATATACACAGCCAAACATATACAAATCCAGTTGTTTTGGCGTGTACAATTCAGTGACACCTACTCCTTCCTCCACGTTGTGCAGCCATTCTCCCCTTCCTGTTTGGAGTTGTTCCTCTCCCGTTAACATACACTCACTGCCCCCTAAGGTCCCCATCTACGTGTTGCTGTTGTCACTTTGATCCCATGTAGATGGTTCTTAAAAGAATATATTTCTCAAGTGTTTTTACTAGTTAAGCTAAACTATTGTTAAAAGAAACTTGAGGGGATATTTTTGGCTTATGTTTTATCGCTTATCTCAGGGGTTCATCCAGAGCCCTTGGCTTAAAAAAGGCCAGAGTCCGTGAGAAATTTAAATTTGCTTTACATTTCCACCTTTTGATCAGGATTCTTCTGTAGCGTCTTTGGCCAAAATGTTCAGGAACTGTAGCCAGCATTCTCCGGTTGTTCTGCTCTCGTGACAAAGGAGGCAGTTGTTCACGAGGCAATTAGCCACATGGTGTGAAGCCTCCTCCTTCCCCTGAGTCTCCATCCTCTGTTGCTCCAGGCAAAGTGCAACCAATTGAGAGGACTTGGATGGCTGCATGCAAGCTTCCAAGACCCCAGACACTACACAGTGAACTAGGAGGTAGAGCAGAAGCACTGAACACATTATTAAGCCAATTAACTGGGAAGTCCCATGACACCACGACCCTAAATCTCTAAACCAAGGAACCAAATTGCAAGGTTTTTGGTTGTACACAAGCAGCCTCAGCAGCTGCTTTTTTTTTTTTTTTTTTTTTGTCATTGTTGTAATAAAACCGTGTTTACATGACACTTAATCACATCCCCATGCTGTCCATCCATCACCACTGTCTCTTTCCACATTTTATCATCACCCTTAATGGAAACTCAGTGCCTCTTAAGCCCTGTTTTTCAGTGTGTCTTTCTTGCCTCTGGTTAATAGTGATCAGTTAAGGGTTTACTGTTTGTACATAAAGCCATAATCATTGGGGGGCAGGAAATGAGGGGTGGAAACAGAAAGTATTACAAAGGAGTTATTCCATGTATGGATATGATGATCAAAGACTCTGGTCATTGCTGTGCTACTTTCTTTATTTTCTATTTTTTAAATTTTCTTTGGGTGCAAATTTAGAGAGCAAAATTTGTTTTGCATTCAGCAGTTCTGCACATTTGGTTTCCCTCCCCAATTACCATCCCCCAAACCTAAGCCACTCTCCTCCTCTCCCTTCCCTGTGACCCCCCTCCCTGTGCCCTTATTAGTTATGTGCTCCTGTCTGTCCACCTTTTCCTCCATGTGAATGTTGCCCCTCTGGTGCCCCATGGCAAATTGTTCCAAGGAATATATCTCTGTGGAGTAGGTGGGTGCATCGCCCTAGGTTGGGTGTTCTGCATGTAAGTCTTACTGCTGTTGACCTCAGAGCCAGCCCTTAGGAGTGAGTTTTATTCCAGGCCCAAAGTGTAGTCTTTGGAGGTCCCACCAGAGTCCATCCGACCAGTAATTCTGGTTGTTACTGTGCTTTTGAATTTTGTTCCACGTTTTTCCTCCCACTCTTTCTTGATGTAAACGAGGGCCACACAATCCAATCTTGGGATCCTCTCAAGCAGAGCAGCTGGAAATGTGTGTGGCTCTCAAACTGGTGAGCCAGGGAAAGAATGCTGATTTTTGCCGTGCAGGAATGTGCAACAACGTGCGTTGACAGATCTGCCTGGCTTTTCAAGAGAAACCAGAAATCCAAAAACATGTTATGTGTGAGACTTCCCAATTTTCAAAAATAGTGACAATGGATTCAGTTTAAGAAAAAAAAAAAAAAACTGCTGCAAAAGCGAATCAAACTTTCTATGGATTGGAATTGGCCCATGGTCATCCGTGTACACCTGACCCAATCATGCTGGGCCACTGAACTGCAGGCTGGGTTTGTAAAAAGGAAGTCGGTTTTATGTTACTTTTATGTACTCTTAACTTCCACATGAAACACATGTGAGGTTCGCATCTCCTGATGGCATAGTGAAGTAGAAAGAGACTGCAAACCCTGTGTCTGCCACTTAGTAATGATGTGGCTTTGGGAAAATCACTCAAACTCTGAACCTGGATTTATGGATAAAGTGGAGGTAATAATACTCACTTTGGGAAGTTTTGGGAGGACTAGAAACAGCATCTGTAGAATGCTTGACACACTGGGAAGCAGCCAGTGAGGACTCAGCAGAAGGTTCTCAGGCCCACATGCTTTCCATAATCCTCATCCCATGCTCACCAGAACCAGATACCAGAGGTCAACCCTAGGGAATGGTCTTCCTGGTGAAAGTGGACTTTGGAAAATTATTAAGGGTTCCAGAACAGGAAGAATGTGATTGCATCTTAGGAAATAGTGGGTTTAATTTTCTAACAAGATTTGAGTGGCCATATAGTTCTGTTAGGGGAAGCTCTGGTGCCGTAGTGCCTAAGGCACCTGACTGCAAACCAGGAGGCTGGCGGTTCAAACCCACCAGCCACTCCTCGGAAGGAAGGTTGGGCAATCTACTTATGTAGTGATACCGCCTTGGAAACCCAAGGAGGGGTCGCTATGAGCCAGATCTGACTCGACGGCAGTGAGTGAGTTTGTGTGTGTATAGTTCTGTTACATGGGGTCACTATGAGTTGGAGCCGACTCAGTGGCACCTAACAACAACAGTGTGGGAACCAGTTGTTGTCAAGTGGACTCCGACTCATGGCAGCCACATGTGTGTCGCAGTACGACTGTGCTCCTTTGGGGTTGTCAGTGCCGATTTTTCAGAATTAATCACCAGACCTTTCATCTGAGGTGCCTCTGGGGGAACTTGAGCCTCTCATGTTTTCGGTTAGCAGCTGAGTCTGCTAGCGGTTTGCACTACCCAGGGCATTTCAGTGGGAGAGTTCTTGCTTCCATGTAGTTGAGCTCGGTTTCATTCCTGGCCAGGGTGCAGCCACCACCCACCTGTCCGTGGTGGATTGGGTGTTGTGTGGGGCTGAACAGGGTTCAGCAGACCTTCCAGACAAATACCTGGTGACGGGCTTCATCAAGCAGCCATTGAAAACCCTGTGAACCACAGTGGTCCATTCCGCAACTGATGATGGAGGTGGTGCGGGATCAGGCAGCATCTTGTTCCATGGTACATGAGATCACCATGAGTTGGGGCCGACCCCACAGCCTCTAACGACAAGAACATAGCATGGAGCTTAACAAAGACTTTAACACCAACAACTTGGGTTTGCATCTTGACCCTGCCATTTCCTAGCTGTTTGGCCCCATGCAACTTATTTCCCTGCCTCACATTCCTCCCTACCGAGGAGTAGCTTGTGGGTTTGAACCTCCAGCCTTCTGGTTAGCAGTCAAGGGCTTTAGGTACTATCTACTTCTGTAGTGATACCGTCTCAGAAACCCAAGGAGGGGTCGCTATGAGTTTGGTGTGGCTTGACAGCACGTAACAACACAACAACAACAACCAGATTCCTCATTTTTCAAAATGGGACAACAATAGCACCTACAGTTAATATTTGAGTTAATATTTGTAAAGTGCTCAGAGAAGTGCCTGGCATGTCATAAGCATTGTATAAATGTTTGGTAAATTGAGAATTAAAGTAAATCATGAAACTAGAGCAAAAGGAAATTTTGCAAGAGGAAAATAGTACTTCTCTTGAGTCAGCAGTCTGTCCTGGAAAAACGGGCTAATTCGTTCCATAATACAGGGAGGGTTGGACATAGTGACCATGGTGTGGTCGGCGCTGTTCGGAACATCCATGCTAATCCAGGATTTCTGAGCTTCAGCCCTGCTGCCATTTGGGACCCGGAAATTGGTTATTTTGGGGACTGTCCTGTGTTTTGCAGGATATTTAGGAACATCTTTGGCCCCTGCTCACTAGCAGCCCCCCAGTTGAAACAACACAGAATGTCTCCAGACTTGGCCAAATTTCCCTGGGGGGCAAAATCACCCTGGGTGGAGAACCACTGGTCCAATCGGACCCAGTGACTGGGTGGGGAAGCTTGTGATGTTCTCACTTTTACCAGATTATTGAAACCACCCTGCTGATACTCTGATTGTAGCCTCTGTCTTGTGTTGTTGTTAGGTGCTGTCGAATTGATTCTAACTCATAGCAACCCCAAGTACAACAGAACAGAAGACCACTCAGCCCTGCACTGTCCTCACAGTCTTCGGTGTTTGAGTTCATTGTTGCAGCCACTGTGTCAGTCCATCTTGTTGAGGGACTTCATTTCACCGACCCTCTACTTTA
The DNA here is from genome assembly GCF_000298275.1 of Orycteropus afer afer. Classification (NCBI taxonomy): domain Eukaryota; kingdom Metazoa; phylum Chordata; class Mammalia; order Tubulidentata; family Orycteropodidae; genus Orycteropus; species Orycteropus afer. Next base: position 1,277,613 of record NW_006921644.1, on the reverse strand, counting down.
CCAAGCGTGCTTGGATAGAATTGTTAAAATCATTATATTCTTTTACATTTTTTCAGCATATTTCATGGATCTGGTTTTCATACATCACAACATTTTACAATCTAGATATTTTCCCAAGAAAGAAAGAGATTACCTAATGTAATAGTTCTGCTGGTAAAGAACACGAATGACACCCCAGAGATTTAAATTAAAACCTCACTCAGATCTGGGGGATTGAGAACTCTGATTATAATAGGACATTGCTCATGGAAATATCATATTGTAATTTTAGAGATGCTTAATAAAATAATTAATCACTAAAGTAGTTCCACTCGATGCAGTTTTATCATTTTAAACAAGAAGAAAGCTAATCAGCACTTTGTTTACTTTAACTCTGCATGAAGTCACAAATAAAGCAAAATGATCAACTATCCCAAGACAATTGTGTTAATTGTTCTCTGTTCTTACTTCTCTTTGTTGTGGGAGAGCTGGGTTTTCCTCTGTTTCAAAATGCCGATTTCCCTCTTGCTTCAGTTTCAACGTTTGGTTGTGTTCACATCTGTCAGCCTCCCCATGGCCTTTTTCCTCCTGCACGAACCGGTGTGAGCCTTCCATTTTATATAATGGAGAGTTTCCAGGAAATATTTGTTTCATATAAAATTATTTCTTCCAGGCTGATTCATGGATGTGTCAAAGTTTTGAGCTTCAGGAGAGCTTAAAGGTTATCTGGTTCTGAAATCGCCAGTCCCCAGCACATGGGCCCCTCATTCTTTTTCCCATGTCCATGGTCAAAGGAACAAAAAGGACAAAAACAAAAGCCAGTTACCAGTGAGTCCATTCCGCATCTTGGTGACCCCATGTGCTCAGAGCAGTACTGTGCTCCATCCAGTTTTCTGTGGCTGTGATTTTGGGGGAAGTAGATCACCAGGCATTCTTTCAAGGCATCTCTGAGTAGATTTGAACTGTCAACCTTTCAGTTAGTGGCTGAGCACTTAACCGTTTTCACCACCCTGGAACTCCTTGTATCCGTGGTAGACTTTTTGAGTGGATCAGAGCCCTATTTTCTACTGAGTCCTAGTTGAATCCTGTTACCCAGTTCAATTATCTTACAGATACACAAGCAGGAGAGGTAGAAGGTTCCAGTCAGAGCAGCAATACATGCCCAGGTCACCAAGCTGGCACTGGCAGAGTCAGACCACGATCCCAAGGCTTCAACCTTTCCATTTTTTTTTTTTTCTCTTTAGTCCTTTGACTATTAAATTATAAGACAGCCTAGTGAAATTCCTGCAAACTCTGTTCAAGAAAATTAATAGTGACATGCTAAGGCATTCTAGAACATTGCTAAAAAGTGAGTCTAGTTTAGAAAGAATTACTAAATTGCATGACCATTTACTATAATGCAAGTTAGCAGATGGTGCTAAGTGGGAAGTCATGGCTCCAGAATAATAATTGAATCAAACCTGTGGCCCATTTTCCCACCAATAATTCCCAGGCTCAACTGATTATCAGAATCACCTGGGATGCTGTAAAAAGACAGATTTCGGAATCTTCCCCATCATCTATTCTTACTGAGAAGGTCAGCAGCATCTCAAACTGTCTCTTGGTCTCTCTCACATCCCCTCCGTGTGTGTGTATGTTTGTATCTCTCTCATTCCCTCTCTCAATATACATGTTTGTGTGTGTGTGTGTGTGTGTGTGTGTCCCCACAGTGGTTAAAGTATTGACCTTTTGCAATAGGGATGACTTGGATTTAAATATTCTCTCTGCCTCTTCTCAGACTTTAGGAAATTTCAGTTAACCTCCTCATCTGTAAAATGGGGGCAGTTATGATGATTAAGTGAGAACATGCTTATAAAGAATTTAGGATAGTGTCTAGGGTATAATGAGCAGAAATTATATATTATACACACACATATATGTATCTGTATATGTTATACACACATGCATATATCTGTTCATATATATTTTATACACACATGTGTATGTAATTGTTTATATATATATTAAATACATGGTATATATCTGTTCATATATATTATACATACATGTATATGTATCTGTTTATGTGTATATTATACACACATATGTATGTACCTATTTATATATATTATGCACACATGTATATACCTGTTAAGGAGCTCTGGTAGCATAGTGCCTACAGCACTTGACTGCTAACCAGAAGGCTGGCGGTTCAAACCCACCAGCCACTCCTTGGAAGGAAGGTTGGGCAATCTACTTCCATAGTGATACTGCCTCGGAAACTCAAGGAGGGGTTGCTATGAGTCGGATCCGACTCAACAGCACATAACAACAATATACCTGTTTATGTATATATGTATATTAAACATACACATATGTATATACCTGTTTACATAAGTATGTACATTTGTGTTATATATACATATATGTAAAAACACAAGTATATAATTGTCTATATATTATATATAATACACACTTGTTTATGTGTATGTGTGGTATATATATGTATACATATATACAATATATATGCACATGTGTGTATACCTCTTTATGTATATATATATGTATATGTAATAACCACACATATGTATATACCTATTTATGTATACATATACATACACATATATACTTGTGTGTGTATACATATATACATATACATACACACATGTTGTTATGTGCCGTCGAGTCAGCCCCGACTCATAGCGACCCCTCCTTGGATTTCCGAGGCAGTATCACTACAGAAGTACAATTGCCCAACCTTCCTTCCACACACATACACATATGTATATACCTATTTATGTATACATATACACATACATACATACATGGTATGTGTATATGTATAATACACTTATACATACATATCTACCTGTTTATTTGTATGTATAGTATACACACACATGTATACCTGTTTATGTGTGTATATATTATACACACACATACGTATAACCTGTTTATGGATATATGTATATTCTAACAGAGCTTTTCAAGTTGATGACTTAATTTTATGATCAGCCGGCCAGCCACTACCACAGCCATTTGCAGAAGAACCTGGTGAGTCATGCAGAAGCAGATACGGGCGAGTTTTGCTGTAGTCTGACATAAGGATAAAATTACGTGCCTAGAAATTTATCTTCTGTTTTTTTCCTTTTTTTTTTTTTTTTTAATCTTAAAAGAACTTATTACACCATGGAATGTCATGGTAGAATTTTCTTTTAACTTATCCTATTACTCTTGTTTCAAGTGACAGGAAAATGTATCTGTATCTGAGGATTTGGTAAACAGTCCAAATTCTTGCCAGTCATTAGTTTGGTAACTTTGACCTCAAGCTGTTAAAAAAAAAAAAAAAAAGGAAATATATTCATAAATAAAACCATATACTACAAATCCCTGTAAACTGTTGGTACTTAATAAATACGTATAATTAGATCTTTTAAGGGCTACAATTTGTGCTAACTCTGCCTTAGACAGTACCCTACACCCTTTACAGGTATTATCTTAGTCATCTTAATTGCCCCCGTTTTACAGATGAGGAGATCTGGTGGCATAGGGCTTAAGGCATTTGACTGCTAACCAGAAGACTAGCAGTTCAAACCCACCAACCACTCCTCGGAAGGAAGGTTGGGCAACCTACTTCCATAGTGATACTGCCTCAGAAACCCAAGGAGGGGTCGTTATTAGTTGGATCTGACTCGAGGGCAGTGAGTTTTTTTGTTTTGTTTTGTTTTTTAAAGTCAAACTTTAGAAGAGAGAGGCAGGGACAATATTTAAATCTAGCTCTTCCTCATTATAAAAGGCAAACCCGCTAACCATTGTGCATTACTGTCTCTTCCTCTTCCCATGCCCAGCCCATCTCCTAACTCAGCTAAGGATAGGGCAGGCCAAGGAGACTGGGAGAAGAATCCTGGACAGAGTCCCAAGGCCTTGGTTTTAGCTCTGCTCTCTGTCGCTGTGTGGCTTTCATTTCACAACTTGTCTGAGCCCTCTAAGCCTTTTTTCACTTCATCTGCAGAGTGAGGGCTTGGCTATGTGAGCTCCGAGGTCTTTTCCAGGTTAGAGTTTCTGTAAGTTGAAAAAAGTAACACATGTGGTCATCTTTCACTTCATGAAATACGAATAGTCCAAATGTGGATTATTTGTAAAATCTCAGACAGAAAGTCTTAAACTGAGAAAGTAGTTATAAATAAGCTTTCTAAAGATGGCCAGGAATATTGAGGCTAGGTTATGGCACTTTAAAGTTTTCCTCAGTGCTTTTTAGATAATGATTTAAGAAACATTCAGGGATTTGATCTGGCACAACAGCTGCTGCATGTTTAAATGTTTGCTCCAGAATGTTTAGAAATAGCATAAAAATCTTGTCCTGGCGCAGTCACACTTCCCGTTTCTGTTGAATCCATTTTAGCATGCAGTTAGAGGAAGAGCTGATAAGATATGCTGAGGCAGATCTCGGGTGTTTTATGGCCTACTTGTGCTTCCTATAGAGATAAGGAATTCCAATCACATAAATGTATTAAGCTAGAGCCCGCCCCCCTTTCATGTTACATATTGGCCTTGAACTTTTGTATGAGGTGATCTGTAGTTAGGTCTTAGCCTCCAGAGAAGAGCACCGAAGGGAAACATGGAAAGAAGTGGTCGCGTGGTGCATGGCGAACGCCAAATAAGTCGCTGATCGTAACGTTCAGTTTGATTTCTCCTCCTTTTCTCTTTATTTTGCTTTCCTGTTTTTGCAGATCAGAGTTTGCCTACCAAGATCTTAAAGAGCTTGGCATTAGAACATACTTACTAAATATGTTGATGGGATTGCCTACTCTGGAAATCCATTTTCCAGTGTGCTTGGCAGGAAAGCACTAGGCCACCTGCAAACTTAGAGAACGACTGTCGTTGGGTGCCCTCAAGCCAGTCCCTCATCGTAACTCCATGTAACAGTAGAACCTCCCTGTAGCGTTTTCTTGACTGTAAGTTTTATGAAGCACACTGCCTGCTCATTCTCCCATGGAACTTCTAGGTTGGTTCAAACCGCCAGCCAACCCTTTGGTTGGCAGAGTACCACCAAGGCTCCGAAAGAATGACTGTGCTGATGAAAACAAGGGGATGTTGGTCCTTAGAGTTCAGAATCAACTGAGTAAAACGCACAAGAGTCAGACAGTAGTTAAAATACCAGCACAATGACTGGCAGAGCTGGATTGGAGAACATGGCTCGGACTCCTGGACAAATGAGGCTCCCTGCTCCTTCTTCCAGTACATGGACCTACTCTGTAGCAGCAGCTGCGGGGCAAGTGTAGGAAGATAATGAGGCTGTTAGCAAATGGGAACGACTGGAGATGTGGGTGGAGTCGGCTTCTGACGAGGTTCTGATGCCAACATAAAGGGCATGTGTGTTTATATGTGTAGCATGCATGACCACATGGACACACAGACATTAATAACATTTAGACATATTGACAGATTCACCTAACCCATGAGGTGATACCTTGAGTGCCAAGAATATTGTTCCATGAGACAGCCTTTAAAGACATTGCCAGAAGCTAAAAATTGAACGAGGAATGGCAAATAAGTTGGATCTAATATTAATGAGCTGTGATGATGGCTGTGAAGGACTTCGAGACCTTGTTGAACTTCTGAAAAAAAAAAAAAGATTTCTGTCATCCATTGGTTATGTCTGCCATGTGTGTAAGAAGGGGAAACGCAGGATGTATGCTAAATATTTCCATCCCAGTAATAGACCATATACACAGTATGCACTGTGGCAAAATTCATCTTCTTTAATATCCCCATATTAATGTCTGTAAATATTAGCACACCCTCTGATAACTGGCATTAAAGTTCTTCAATTTTGTTTTCAGGCCTCAGTATGGTGGCAAGTTCTGCCCAGGTTCTAACCGTATTTATCAGCTGTGCAACATTAACCCTTGTCCTGAAAATAGCTTGGATTTTCGTGCCCAGCAGTGTGCAGAATACAACAGCAAGCCTTTCCGGGGATGGTTCTACCAGTGGAAACCCTATACAAGAGTGGAAGGTAACTTGGTGTCCGTGACACTCGCATACATAGATTGCTCGGTGGGTAGTAACGGGAGTAAGCAGCCCAGATAGAATCACTGCCCGTGGAACAGAGTCTCCACCTTCACTTTTTGTTCTTCACACCTGTCCTGGCCCCATTTCTCATCCAGTTCCCTTGGTTTATTTCAGTTTTCCACACCTTTTTTCCCACAAGATACTTCTTGTCTCCTACAGCCATAAGTCAAAAGGTCCATATGTTTGGGATGTTCTTGTGTTTTTCAACTGACCTTTGACATTTATTTCAGCAATCTAGTCTCCCGGGGATGTTAATTGCAACTGGTATGAATTGTCCAGACCCCAAACTCATGAAACCATACATGCCCCATAGAGATCCCACACTCAGTAACTGACACGTCAGATGATTACAGGCATGGGAAGACCTGCATGTAAAGTAAACATGCATGTGTACCACACACATGTATCAAACCACAAGTAAGAGCTGTCTCTCCACTAGGTTCTTAAACCAGTTGCTGTCAAGTTGATTCAGACTTTTGGGAGGCCCTTGGTGGTGCAAGTAAGCCAATGCGCTCAGCTGCAAACTGAGAAGTTGACAGTTTTACTCCAGCAGAGGCACCTTGGAAGAAAGTCCTGGTGATCTACTTCTGAGAAATGAGCCATTGGAAACCCTGTGGGCCCCGTTCTGCTGTGACACACATGGGCTTGCCACTCGGTTCTTAAACCAAACAAACAAACAAACACACTCACTGCCATCGAGTCAATTCAGACTCATAGCGACCCCCTTTGGGTTTCCAAGGTGGTAAATCTCAACAGAAGTAGATTTGCCCAGCCTTCCTTCTGCGGAGTGGCTGGTGGGTTTGAATCATCAACCTTTTGGTTAGCAGTCACGTGCTTATAATAACTTAAATCTGTGGGTCGTAATTTACTTTTAAAATTCATTTGTTTCTGTTTTGGTTGAATGCAAAAACATTTATTTGAGTTACAACGTACAAATATCATGGACTTTCTATTAAATGCAAACAAACTCTTGCTGTTCTGGTTTAGCTTCCTTTATGCTAACTGCTTATTTCCATTCTTTTGATTGATTTAATTTCATCCCTGCTCGCTTGTAAGAGGATACGTGTGAGGTCCCAACCGCACAAGGATAGGACAGGAGGTGACTTAGTTTATTGACGATTTGTGTGAAAGAAGAAGACTGGGGGTTGTTCACATAAAAAAGCTCAAAATGAACCAATGCTGTCAAGTGTCCAAAAGGAAACTAATGTCATTGGAAACGTCATTATAATGAGTAGAGTCTCCCAGTCAAAAGAAACACCCGTTCAGCTTTCCTCAGAACTGGCCAGACCATTTCAGGCACATTGCTTCTGCTCTGGGTCATGATTGTTTGCCCAGAAGTGTGGGTACAGACAGACATCAAGGTTCTAAAAGCCATGTAATAGGAGGAATTGGCAAGGAACCTCTATGTGCTCACTAAGTGGTAAAGAAACTATTTAACTCACTGCTGTTGAGTTGGACCCGACTCATAGCGACCCCTCCTTAGGTTTCTGAGGCAGTATCACTACGGAAGTAGATTGCCCAGCCTTCCTTCTGAGGAATGGCTGGTGGATTTGAACCACCAACCTTCTGGTTAGTAGTCAAATGCCTTAGGCACTATTCCACATAGGATTGAGATTTATTTGAAATAGTTTCAGAGAACAGATTTCACTGAAGGGCAAAAAGTGATGTAGCCATACTACCTCCAAGGAGCCTTCTTTGTCCTGGCCACCTGGACGAGTCTTCCTTCTTGTCATCCTCTGGACCCTTTCTTCTGCTTTAGTCTTCATCGCTCTTACTACTGTGTGAATGTGTACAGCATAGTCAGTCGTTTATTTCTATCTCTCACCCCACAAGAATGCAGGTGCAAGTCCCACAAGGATAGGGCCTTTGTCCATCTTGAACATGCCTGTACCCCCAACATCTAAGAATTGGACACATGGTTATTTAATGCCTGTGGCATGTTGAATGAATGCAAGAAAAAATAAATGATAACCATCTGAGATGGAGGCATGTTCCCTTAGTGAGTAGTAAGCTCTCCATTGGAAGGAAGGTTGGGCAATCTACTTTTGTAGTGATGCTGCCTGGGAAACCCAATGAGGGGTCCTATGAGTCGGGTCCAACTCAACGGCACAAAACAACAACACAAGCTCTCCATCACTAGATGCTTTCTACCAAGGACTGAGTAAATGTATCTTTTACTGTATATTTTGCATATATAATATGTTTTTTCCTTTACTGACTATTGTTTTTTGTTTGTTTGTTTGTTTGTTTTAAACTTCTTATTGTAGTGTGGGTAAAAATTTATACACATTCCCATACAGCAATTTATACACATTTTATTTATACATAATATTATTTTATATCTAATATATAAACACAGACAAATGAGTATCCGAACCCAATGCCGTCGAGTTGATTCTGACTCTTAGCAACCCTACAGGATAGAGTAGAAGTGCCCCGTAGGGTTTCCTAGGCTGTGATCTTCACGGAAGCCGACGGCCACATCTTTCTTCTACAGAGAACCTGGTGGATTCAAACTGCTCACCTTTTGCTTAGCAGCTGAGTGCTTAACCAGTGCACCACCTGGGCTCCTTATACACACATAGGCATACGATCCTCCAACTCCATGATCACATATGCAAAAATTAGGACCAAAGCAAGCTTCTCTAAAGATGTTCCTAAGAGAGAAACATGTGCTCTGCACACATGCCTGCGTATTTGGACTGTAATAAATAATTTAACTTCCGTCACGTTTTGGTTTTGACTTTGTCTTTTGTTGAAGGATTTTATGAAGCACAATTATTTGCAAACTGTTTACATAGTTGTTGTAAAACTGTTGTCAGGGATATCATTCCCTGTCGCTCACGTAAGGTCTCATGCGAGAGACATCATCTGGAATTTTTGGCCTACAGGAACCCTTTTATATGAGAATTGGCATAATAACTCCTTTCTGATAACAAGAGCTCTAGAAATATGTATGTGTGTGTATGTGTGTGTGTGTATAAATATATATATATATATATATATATATATATATATATTTATTTATTTCATTTTGTTTGCAGACCAGAAACTTCTTCATGACTTAGTGGGCAATCAAGGTTGTTTTGTTGCCTTCCCATTTCATTTATTTGCTTCATCTTTCTTTTCATATGTTTTTTTCTCTACATGAGTGACCATATGCCATTTTTTCAAAATTCCTAATTTTTTTTCTCTTAACACCTTGCATAAATATCTGAAATAATCTATGTCTTAAGTCAGGGACAGCAAACTATGGCCTACTGGCCAAATCTTACTTCAAAAAAACCTTTTCATTGGAGTGTAGCTACACCCTTTCATTCACTGTCAATGGCCAACCACAGGGCCTTCAAAGCCTGAGTTATTTACTCTGAGGAGGCTTAGCTACACAGCCCACCAGTCACTTGTGTGCTGGTCATTATAAAGGACTAGGAAACTGAAAATCTTATGTATTAATAGTGGAGAAGTTTTATAGGGTTTGCTGGATTGCCTTATATTCTTGGAAACCACACACATGCCTGCATGCACATGTGGACACACACACACACCCCTATGAAACTGTGCCTACCATTTTCCATTTTGACCATGATAAGTTTCTGAGTTGGTGAACTTTTGATGAGTCTGGTCATGTTCCTTATGACTCCCCCTTTGACCATGTCCTATCTTGATTTCTTTGCTTCTAGAGAAAGATCGATGCAAGCTCTACTGCAAAGCAGAGAACTTTGAGTTTTTTTTTGCCATGTCCAGCAAGGTGAAAGACGGGACTCCTTGCTCCCCGAACAAAAACGATGTTTGTATTGACGGCATTTGTGAAGTAAGAGAATATTTCTGTTTTGGGGTGTGTTCCTTGGCTGTGCTAACTCGTATCAAATGTGGGCCTTGAGAAGTGTTGCGAGAGTGTCTGCATTTGGAGAAGAGCGGGTGGCACAGGGAAGAAGAGCGAGCATTTCAGCTTGGATGTGAGCACCGTCTCCAAATCCCCGCTCACTTTCTGTGGGACCCCTGTCCAATGTTTTAGTTTCTCTTTTCATTCCATTTCCACACACCTAAAATGGCACTGATGATACAGCCTACTCTATGTCATAGTTTAAAAATTAGAGTTTAAATATTAGTAGTAAACATTTATTGCTTGTTTACTAAGCTCATTCATGCTATGATTTGAAACTTGCAAATAGAGCTGGAAATATTTCTGATTTATCTTTCCCTTCTCGTGGGGTACCCCTTTTTATTTTAGTTTGGTTGTGAGCTTTTTGGTCTTTTAAGGATACATGTGTGTGCATGCTTTTGTGTGTGTATGTGTCTGCATGTCTGCTTATGTATGTGTGTCTGTCTCGCTGGCTATACACATTTTATGCTTTCAGCAGTAGAGCTGGTCTGAATAAGCCCACTTGCCTTTAGTAGCTATGGTGATTTTTTATCCTTACTTTACCGATGAAGACTTGAGGTCTTAGGTAAGTGATGCAGCTTGCCCAGTCATGCATCTAGTCATAGCAGAGGATGGATTGGAGCCACCAGCCAGTCAAACCTGAGACTCTGCTTTAACATAAGGCTGCACGCCTCCCTCCTGTTCTGGAAATGCAGCAAACCATGTGCCTGCTAGTTAGTCTTAGCTACTGGCTTGTCTAGTCTTGGATTTTCTCACTTTTTTTTTTTTTTAATCGTAGCCTGTGGGATGTGATCATGAACTTGGCTCTAAAGCAGTTTTAGATGCGTGTGGCATTTGCAAAGGTGATAACTCAACTTGCAAGTTTTATAAAGGCCTGTACCTCAACCAGCATAAAGCAAACGGTAAGAGATGCTGCTTTTTCCTTGCTCTCGCTGGTGGGACTCACCCTTTGCTGAGGAACAAGTCTGAGCCATGGTGCGCATGCTGGAGCCTCTCACCAGCCCAGCTGACACACTGAGGAACATGGCTCCTGTCCCTTGAGCTACAGCAAGGGTGAGGAAGTTTGAGTGTGAAGAGTTCTGTCAGTACCTCAGCATGTGAAAAATATATTGAAAAGTACCTTTCTACTGTATAGTTTTTGCTAGACATGTTGTCAGATGCCCTGTATATACTTGTTAAACCAAGAGCTTATTGTGAGAGCTACATGATCCATAGTCACAAGACTGAATGAATATTGGAGGCAATTATCTAAGCATCTTGAATAAAATGAACTTCTAAGCCATGTTTTCTGACTATCCCTGTTGAGGATACATGGCTCTAAGTTTCCCCTAAACTCCAAAACACCAAACTCATTGTCATCGAGTCGGATCCGACTCATAGTGACCCCTCCTTGGGTTTCTGAGACAGTATCTCTATGGAAATAGATTGCCTAACCTTCCTTCCAAGGAGTGGCTGGTGGGTTTGAACCTCCAGCCTTCTGGTTAGCAGTCAAATGCCTTAGGCACTATGCCACCAGAGCTCCTAAGTTTCCCCTAGTAAGTGAAAAAAATACACACCTCCCACACACACGCATATGTATATTCACACACACATACCTATATTCACACACACACATGTATGCGCACAGGTAGTCCCTGACTTATGACATATTTGAGTTACTGTAAACCACACCTAGGACCTTCTGCTTCTTTTGTGCATGTGTATGTCTTGTTTTCAGTAATAGGTACTGTGTGCAGGGTCGCAGCTTATAATTTGCTGACATTATCATTCTCACACCAACCCCCAAAGACAAATAAAGATTGAATTTATAAATATACTGATAATAAAAGGCAATAATAATGAAAACTGGGTTAAAAAAAAAAAAGGCGGTATTTGACTTAGATCTGAACCGACTTACAATGAAGCCATCAAAACTGAAGTCCACCGTGAGTTGGGGACTGCCTGTAACAAATTCTTCAGCTGTGTGGCCTTCATTTATCTGGAAAGGAAGAGTGTGTCTTGATGCACATCTTGGTAAGACTTTGGAAATGCCACATACGTTTTCTCTTTCTGGCCTTCCTACCACTTAGAAAATGAAATGATTGGCTGTGTTCACTTCATAGCAAAGGAATGAGTCTCGGTTAATGTTTCTAAGAAACATTTGCACCCTACAGAAATGGGTATGGCACATCTCTGGGCACTTCTCCTCACCTTGCTCCAGCACACCATGTGGAAACCAGGACTGTTCAATTGTTTCCTTTTAGAATATTACCCAGTGGTCACCATTCCAGCTGGGGCCCAGAGCATTGAGGTCCAGGAGCTGCAGCTCTCGTCCAGCTACCTCGCAGTCCGCAACCTCAGTCAGAAGTATTACCTCACGGGGGCCTGGAGCATCGACTGGCCTGGGGAGTTCAACTTTGCTGGCACCACGTTTGAGTACCAGCGCCCCTTTAATCGCCCGGAACGCCTGTATGCACCAGGGCCCACAAACGAGACGCTGGTCTTTGAAGTAAGCTCCTTCTATTTGTTCAGTGTCCAATACCTCTTGCCAGTGTTACAGTAATGATTCTACTTTAAGCTAGCTCTCAGTTCAAACTGGTTTCCCAAAAGCCTAAATTTTAGAATGCAAAGGGGAGAAGATGAAATGCAAATGCCACTCCGTTTTGGGGAAGAGAAGGAATGCAATGGGTCTCCCAGCAGTTTTCACAATGAGTTGCCAACCTGTTATTGTTACACTTAACTCTCATGATCAACAAATGTTCTAGTCACACTACTTTTTAGATTAGTTCCAGTGTCTGTGTGTCTGCCATTTGGACAGCCTATTCATCACATAGGTCCCACTCCCCTGAGAGGCAGAGTGATGTGGTCTAAAGGACTTGTTGGAGAATCAAGGACTTTTAGTTATGCCAAATCACCTTACTGCTCCAGGCCATAGTTTCCTCAGAGATAAGAAAGGGGGGCGGGGGTGGAAAGGGGATAGGGTGTAATAATACCAATAGGAAAAACAGCTAACTTCTCAGCAGATGACTCTGCAAGGCAATTGTCATGTACCTTTTCTTTAGTTCCCATAAGGTCTCTGAGTTTCATTTCCCATTTGTATAACAGGCTGGTCATTTGCCCTCAGAGTGAAGTGATTTGTTTCAGATCATGTAGACGTGTTGTCGGCCACCACTTACCAAGAACTTATGTAACTAGACATGCATGTCAGTCACTTGGGTTTCAGTTTCTCATTTGCAAAGGTGGGATAGAAGACCTACCTTGCTGACTTGCCAAAAGAATAAACAACCATGCCAAACATGAAGAGAAATTTAAAGACTTGCCTAATGCACACAGCTGGGAAAAAGTAGAGTTGAGCTAAAGCCTTAAACTGACTCATCTGGTAGCATATCTACACACAGGCCAGTCCTACTGCCCTTCTCTTCTCAAATAAGAGAAGCATAAGGTTAATGTACCTGTCATCATCAATGTCATTGTCACCAGCATTATCATCCTTATTAAGTCTCTACTACTTGACTGCTAACCAGAAGGCTAGCAGTTCAAACGCACCAGCCACTCCTTGCAAGGAAGCTTGGGCAATCTACTTCTGGAGTGATACCACCTCGGAAACCCAAGGAGGGGTCACTATGAGTCAGGACTGACTCTATGGCACATAACGGCAACAACAACATACTAAAGGAGCCCACATTGTACAAATCGTTATACACTCAGCTGGTAACTGAAAGGGCAGTGGTTCAAACCAATTCAGTGTCTCCACTGGAAAAAAACTTGGTGACCTGCTCCCATAAAGATTACAGACTAGGAAACCCTATAGGGCACTTCTACTCTGTCACCAGAGGTTGCTATGAGTTGAAAACCAGCTCAGTGGTGTCTAACAACAACACCGTAAAGTACTCAGCCTTCCTGTATTCAGGCACTGTATTAATGAGTGTCATACATTAGTTTATCGAATCCCACAACTTTATATAGTCGATGTGATTTAATCCCCAATTTATAGATGAGAAAACAGCCTCAAAGAGACTGGGTTACATGTCTAAAGCCATCTAATAAATAACTGGCAAGACTGACGTTTGAACCAGTCTCTGAGTTACCCGCTGTGTTGTCTTGTATCACAGATTCTGGGAGGTTTGCCTACTCATTATAGTAAGATTTTCCCCTCATGTGAAACTGCTGTGGTTGTTTCTCATGGACACAGGCACACAAGAGGTAGGGAACAGACGTTGTTGTGGTTGTTATGTGCCGTCGAGTCGGACTCGACTCATAGTGACCCCTCCTTCAGTTTCTGAGGTGGTATTTCTATGGAAGTAGATTGCCCAACCTTCCTTCTGAGGAGTTCAAACCCACCAGCCTTCTGGTTAGCAGTCAAGTGCCTTGGGCACTATGCTACCAGAGCTCCTAGATAGTGCATGCTAATTGGAAATGTGTGCCCTCCAGATCTGAATTCTGGAGTGAGGACATAAGTCTATGGAAACCAGAGAGGTCATCTGAAAGTGGAATACTAAGAAGATTGCTCTCAGAAGCTTGCTCAATGATTTTTCCTTAAAAGTCTTTATTTCCCTTTTTCTGTCTTATGTATATTGAGTCATTCATTCAAAGCCCTTTATACTTACCATATAGTTGGTGCTGAGGATTTGGGTATAGTACTATGCTTAGGGGGTGTTCAGCATGCCTTGTCCCCACTCACTGTGGGTATTTGGGTCAGATGGAGTTAATAAATAAAGCAGTCTTCAGAGACATAATTTCTCTGTCCGAACTGAAACATTCAGTGCCTTATCTTTCTTAATTCTATGCACATGTCACAGAACAACCTTTGAATAAATACCATGCTATTGTGATGAAGGTGATGCCCCTTTGCTAGCCATGACAGGTCAGTGGTGAAGGCAGTAGATACTCATTACTCTCAAGGGACCATTCCCTGGAGAAGGATATCATACTTGGTAAAGTGGAAGGTAGGCAAAAAAGGGGAAGACCCTCAAGAAGATGGATTTACCCCGTGGCTGCAGTGATGGGCTCAAGTATAGCAAGGATTGTGAGGATGGTGCATGAATGGGCAGTGTTTCCTTCTGCTGTGCGTAGGGTCTCTATCAATCAGAGCTGACTCGATGGCACCTAACAACAACAACAACGTGTGGACAGGTATGCAGTTTTGGGTGAATTTTAGATGACATCTTGAAGCTTTTCAAATGCATTCTATAATTTGCTACAAATTTAGAAAGAAGAAAGGGGGAAATACCCATGTGTTAGATAAAGCCATTGAGCTCCTTCTGTATTCCATGGCCTGAGCTCCTATTGTGGCCCATACTGAGGACCATTCATGGTGAATAAAACAGAAAGAAAAAAAAAAGGCCCTGCTGCCATGAAACTTACAGTGTCACACAAATAAATACCTAACTGAGCACACAGCTCTGGACTGTGGTAAGTTCTTTGGAAGAAAGTTAGTGTAAGAAAAGAAAGTAGAGAAAGTAGAAAGGGCTCTTTTCACATGGAGGTTGGTGAAGACGTCTCTGGAAAATGTCATTTAATGAAATTGAAAGGACAACCTTGCCACTCTAACTGGCTTTGGAATGAATGCACACAATTTAAGAAAAATCCATTTCAGGTATCTTGTATTTGAGGTGCCTCCAAGACATTCAGTAGTAGCTATCAAGCAAGCCATTAAGTATGTATTTAGGATGCGTTAAAAAGGGCCTTGGCATGACAGTTAGTTTGTATTTGCCTGGAGCAACAGAGGAAGAAGGAGGGTCGGGAATAGGAGGAGGCTATGAAATGTGTGATTAATTGCTTCCACGAACAACTGCCTGCTTTGCCGTGAGGCCAGAACTGTATGGTACCCGCCTACCATTACAGAACTTTTTGATCAAATATTCTGTAGAAGAATTATGATCAAAAGGGGGGAAATGTGGAAAAGAATTTCAAATACTCCTGGACTCCAAACTTTCTGGAGCCAGGGGTGCTGGATGAACCCCTGAAACTATTGCCCTGATATAATCTTTAAAACATAAGCCAGAAATATTCCCTGAAATTTTCTTAAAACCAAACAAAAGTTTAGCTTAACTAGTAAAAAAAAAAAAAAAAATCTACCTTGAGCATTATGGTCTCTTAAGATCTATCTGTATGGGATCAAATTGACAACAGCAACTCAAAAGATTGGATAGGAACCTTCAGGGGCAGTGAGTTTATGTTAATGCAGGAGGAGCAACTCAGAAAAAGAAGCACAACTCAGAGAATGTAAACAGTCGCTGAATTGTGCTGGAGAAACTGTTGAATTAGTGTATATTTTGTTTTACACAATAACAACAACAGAATAAAAAAGAGCCTTGGAATGAAGATATAAATCTATTACTCGAAACTGAGGATAGTGCTTAGTCTCAACTTTCTTTGATAAACTGCCTCTTTTGTTGTTGTTATGTGCCGTCGAGTCGAAACTGCCTCTTGGAAAGAGCAAATAAATGTCATGTCAAGAATATGCCTTGTCACTGAGGATGAGAAAGACATAGAGAAGTACATGGGTGGTACAGACAACAAATATGAACCCTTTTGCACATACAGTACTGCATTGTCAGTGAAGGCAAACATGGGTATATGAGTGGATAGATGGGTGGACAGGCTGAACGATGAGTTATGTCTATGAAATGGGGAATGTATCCAAGATCATATATAGAGTTGGCAGACAATGGTCCTA
>NW_006921644.1:1259401-1260177 GCF_000298275.1 Orycteropus afer afer | reverse complement strand
AATTAAAAAAAAAAAAAAAGAAAGAATATGCCTTGTGAAGAAACTGTTGAACCCAGCTGACATCACCTGAAGGAGGAACACACAACTGGCCTGGAGAGGCTTTCTTTGTCTGGAAATGTGACCTCCCAGGTGTCTTGGGAGTCTGTATGTACATGCACACCTTTCATCACCCTGCCATTTTGTCATGTGGTTTTGCCCTGCACCTGCACACCCATAGAAGGGATGGCATCCTACCTGTCCTCCCCACAGTTGCTTCAACTGGATAGGTTTCTGTCCAGATTTTAAGGGATTTAAACTGTGTCTGAATTCCATACTCAAAAGCTATGCAAATTCAGTTTCATATGCTTGGCAAATATTTCCTTGATGAAATTCAATACTGTCTCTGGAGGGAACCAGAGAAACCTGCCAAATGTCAGCTGCACAGTTTCAAGACCATGCAATTCATTCTTTAGATTTCAGAAGCAAGACATTTCCTGCAATGTCAAAGGACTATTTACAGATGATAGACATGCTTTTTTTTAAGGCCAGTTTGTGGTGATACAAAAAGAAGGGTCACTCTCCACATAACAGTTGCCGAGTAGCACTGTCCTTAAACAGTTACTAAGCATAATGCATAGGAGACAGATAAAATAAATCAATAAAAAGCACATGTAATTTTGCTTTCTAAGTCAGATAGTCTCTGCATGTAGTATGATCAAGAGTACAGACTCTTAATTAGCGATGTAACTAGGGCAAGTTTCTTTCCCTCTCTATAACTTCATGTAATATACCTGTAA
>NW_006921644.1:1245289-1259106 GCF_000298275.1 Orycteropus afer afer | reverse complement strand
CAAACTGGTGACCACAGGGCAAATAGAACTCCCAGATCTGTATAATATTTTTTAAATAATAGGTCAGTGCTTTAATACTGAGTGATTTGTTCAAAAAGCATGCATTTTGAATTCTCTTAAGGAAAAGGAACTTTTGGCCCCAATAGATATTTGAGTTTGCAGCTTTGGCCATGGATCGCCCATGAGTTACCTTTGTCATCCCATCAATTTCTTAACTCGTGGTCCTAGGTCCTATTACCTCTGTCAGTTAATGAAAGGACCCTTGAAGATCTCACACCCTTATTATTCAGAGAGAAGCTGGTCTGTTAGGATGTGTTCTTCCAGCACTTTCAGCTCTTCTTTTTCAGAGGGGTAGCATAGGAACTCTAGTTCAAATTCTACTAAAAGTGCAGCAGTGAATCTAACTTCCGAAATCACACTTTAATTAAGCCTTGTTGTAGTTAGGTGCCATCAAATCAGCCCTCAACTAAAGGAAATCCCTTTTACAAAACTATCAGACTGGTGTGATCTGTAAGATTTCCATCAGCTGGTTTTTGGAAGTGCAAGGCCTTCCTTTCTCATTAAATTTAAGTCATGGGAATTGGACTCTCTGGTTAAAGATTTTTGTTTTGTCTTTGTTTTCCAATCTTTTTTTTTTTTTTTTTTGGATGTGTCTGTTTGCTCCATTTCTTTTCCATCACGTATTTGAGCAGCAAACCCCTTTTCCTTTTCTTTAAAGAGGTGTACTTGGCTTGCATATTATCCGTTTTGAAGCACATGCCTCTTAGTTTTGCCAAGATGTCTTTGATCCATCTGTAAAGAGATGTATAAAAACCAAATTGCATGGCTGAGAATAACCAAATAGAGGAGTGAGGCTAGGTGCCTCCCACTGCCGCTGCCATAGGCAATCAGACCAAAATGCAAATCATTCCTGGTGAGAAATACATTTTTTACTAGTTCATGACAAGCAACCATTGTTTGGTTATTTCTCCAATTTTGTTTCAAAACACAAAGCAGTTCCTGTCGATTTTCACAGTTTTCTTTGCAATTGCAGCTTTTTCCCTTAAACATATATTATCTACAGGAAAACCACAACAAAGTAAGAAAAGGAATGATGGAAAGTGCAAAGCGGAATGACAGAATCCCTTCTTCCTTTCATCTTGAGAACCTGCAGCCTACCCTGGTGTGGTCTGTGTTGATCAAATTAACCAGATAATTGCCGTGTTGTCACTGAGCATTGTCCCAGCCTCAGACCCAGCCTCATCCCTGTGCATTTTTAAAATCTAAGCACAGCTCTGTGTCCCATTCATTTACATTATTTAACCCTGCTTAAAACCAAACCTTTGGATTTTCACCAAAAACCAGAAACCCAATTCCAACTCTTAGCGACCTCTAGGACCGAATAGCGCTGCCCCGTCGGCTTTCCAGAGCTCCTCTTCACAGGAGCAGACTGCCACATCTTTCACCCACCGAGGGCTGGGAGGTTCAAACCGCCAACCTTTGGGTGAGCAGCTGAATGCTTTAACCACTGCCCCACCAGGGCTCCTTGGATTTTTACCAAGTTCACAATTTTTCTTGCTGATTAAGAGCTGCTTTTGAAAAATAGAAGGTTGGGCTCGACATAAGAGAGAGAGATTCATCACTGACGATGGACAACTGTTTATCAATCTATCTCCTTATAAATACAGATAGCTCCTTAAAGGGAACAAAAGTAAAATGGGAAATACTAGATTTGTGTAATATGCTTTTTAAGGATAATCTTATTTTGTCATCGTTAGCTGCTGTGGAGTCGGCACTTGACTCGTGGTGACCCCAAACACAACCGGATCAGACTGCTTATGGTCCGTAGGGTTTTCATTGGCACATTTTTGGAGTAGACAGCCAGCCCTTGCTTCCTAGTTTGTTTCAGTCTGTGAACTGCACCGAAACCTGTCCAGCCTCATAGCAACGGCCACGCCTCCACCGACCGATGGGTGGGGCGGGGCATGAGGCACACTGGGTGGGATCACGCCTGGGTCTCCCTCATGGAAGGCGAGAATCCTGCCACTGAACCTCCATTGCGCTCCATTTTGTTTTTCTACCACGTGAGCTGTGGTGGTGTAGTGCCTAAGGCATTTGACTGCTAACCAGAACACTGGTGGTTCAAATCCACCAGCCACTCCTCCAAAGGAAGGTTGGGCAATCTACTTCCGTAGTGACACTGTTTCGGAAACCCAAAGAGGGTCACTGTGAGTCAGATCTGACTCAACAACAGTGACCTGACTGCTAACCAGAAGGCTGGCGGTTCAAACCCACCAGCCACTCCTCGGAAGGAAGGTTGGGCAATCTACTTCCATGGTGATACTGCCTCAGAAACCCAAGGAGGGGTCGCTGTGAGTCGGTCCAACTCCACGGCACCTAACAACAACAGCAACACCACGTGATAGAATAAGAGCTGTAATAATTTCTCTAGAAATACAAAATCATAGTTTCACCACAATGGAGTAAGGTCCCATTTGCTTGGCTATTGTTTTTCTGAGTCTTTATGTAGTCATTCTACTTAGAGATTCTGTGAAAGCTTAGATTCATGTCCTGGGAATGTGACCTGTCTGAAAACAATCTAGATGGAAACTTGTATGATTAATTGGACATTCCTTGCTTGTATTTTTACAGGACTGGTTATGGTTTCATTCAAAAGTTGCAAATATGTTTGGAGCTAAAAAAAAAAAAAAATCCAGTGACTTAGTATTATATCTACTTTATCTTTTAGAAGAATTTGAGTTAATGACTTTAATATGTAAATAACACATTATTCTCAGGAGTGTGTTCTCAAATTTCTGGCCAGTTTTTTTTTTTTTTTTTTTTCCTTTAATCATGTATTCATACTTCTCCAAAAATGATTAGAATACAATGATTTTAAAAACTCAAAGAAATTACTTAAAAATACTAGACTATTAGTAACAATGGCTGTGTTCTTTTTAAACAGTTAAAGTTCATAATGCCTTTCCATGCAACAAGTATGAATTGAACCAAAATGAATACTTTTGTAGCCAAAAATATGTTAACTCCAATATAAAAATATTGAATGTGCTTTGCAATCTTGTGGGATGCTAAAATCAAAGTGTGGGAATTTACCAAAATAAAAAATTCTGTTCCAGCCACAGAAAGTATAGGTCTGTAACAGAAAGCACTTTCTCTTTTGGCCACTTATAATTACGGCATGTTCACTAAGTTCATATTATGGTGTAAAATTCAGCAGAAGGGTATGTTTTCCAGGACACACAAGGATGGCATTGTAAGGGCAGTGTCCCTTTTTTCTCTCCTTTATATGTATTGCATCAGATCTTCCGATACCTTAGCTAATTCCCATCTTCAACTCCCTTGGTATGTATTGATTTAGGTAACTACCTTCAAAGCAATTGTTCTCTGTTCATGTCTTCTGAACATCTTATAACAAAAAAAGTCAACAAACGTCCAGTGGGTATCCATTCAATGCCAGACCCTGTGCTAGATACTGGAGTTAAACCAATGATTAAGACATACCCCTGTAGGCCAAGCTTTATAGTCTCTGGTCTTTACAAAGAATTTGAGTTTGTGTATCCTTTTCATTTGGAAGATAACATGAGTTAGAACAGGCAGCTTATGTATAAATAGTTGGAGATAAGCACTTACTGATAAAGATAAAAGACGACTATCTTCAGTATGGATTATGCTTCAACATAAAGAACACAAAAGTCCTCACAAATGGACTAATAAGCAACATTATGATAAACACAGAAAATATTGAAGTTGTAAAGGATTTCACTTTACTCAGATTCACAGTCAACACCCAAGGAAACATCAGTCAAGAAATCACATGACTTATTGCAACGGGCAAATGTCCTGCAAAAGACTTCTTTAAGATGTTCAAAAGCAAAGATGTCACTTTGAGGACTAAGCTGTGCCTGATTCAATCATGGTATTTTCAGTCGCCTCATATGCCTGCGGAAGCTGGACAATGAGTAAGGAAGACCAAAGAAGAAGTGATGCCTTTGGATTATGGTGTTGCAAAGAATACTGAATATGCCATTGCTACTGCATGAAGAATGAATAAACGTGTCTTGGAAGAGGTAGAGCCAGAATGCTCCTTATTAAAAGTGGTAATGGCGAGGCTCTATCTCATGTACTTTGGATGTGTTATCAGAAGTGACCAGTCCCTGGGGGAGGACTTCACGCTTGGTAAACTAGAAGCAGAAGACCCTCCACAAGACGGATTCACACAGTGGTTGCAAGTCGACTCAAACATAGCAGTGACTGTGAGGATGGCACCGGATGGGCAGTGTTTTGTTCTGTTGTTCACAGGGCTGCACTCAGTCGGGACCAATTCGATGGCACCTACCGTCAACATGGTTTACTCTTGTGCTCCAGGATAAGTAACTTTGGGTAAGTCATGTAAACTGGCTGGCTCTGATGTTCCTCATTTGGGAAACGATTTTCCCAGACTGGACTGATGTCTTCTACTATGCCTTGTAACACTATTTCAGGCACTTTTTGCAGCACTTGAAACCGTGCATCGTAATAGCTGGGACTTATTCCTCTCTGTATTTTCCATTACTGAAGTAATAATATCTGGAACATCATAGATGATCAAAGAGTATTTGTTGAGTGAACAGCACCCAGTGACAAAATTCATTGATTTTTAATGTGGAATCTTCTTTTCAATTTGGAAAATCTTTCATGGAGGTAATAAATAAGACAGATGAAAGGAGAAGTTGGGAGCAAAGGACCCCAAGGTCAGCCTCTTTTGATCCCATTTCAGCCCTTAGTCCCTGGGTGGTGTGAACAGTTATCAGGCTAAGCTGCTAACCAAAAGGTTGGCCATTCAAGTCCACCCCAGAAGTGCCTCAGAAGAAATTCCTGGGGACCTACTCCCCCAAATCAGCCATTAAAAACCCTATGGGGCACAGCACTGCTCTGACACCCATGGGTTCCCCTACGTCAGAAGCAACTCACCAGCAGTTGGCCCCATACCACAGCCATGGTCCCAAGGTCTCAGAAGAGCCCTAGCCTTCTGCTGTACACATTTAAAAACACCACTGGATTCAACCATCTCTTAGGACGGGCCCTAGAACTCAACAGTTGAAAGTTTAGCACAGTGAAGAGCATTTCAAATATTGAAATTTGATCTCCAAAACTGCATCTGAGGGATCACCATGCCTCCTGGCATCTTGCCTCTCCCGAGGTGAATGATGTGCATATAGGAAGTCACTGACCAGCTAGCAGTCCCCTCACTCCAATCTGGGAGAGTAGCAAATTGCCCTCCCGCTGTGGTGAGTTTACCAGCTCTTTCCACTTCCTTCTGGGTGTTTTCTAGCACGAGGCAGGGTAATCCAATCCTGGGAATAGTTGACTGCTGTCAGTTAACCCCAAGATAGAAGTGCATGGGCTGACACCAAATAAAAATGTCTTCTGCTTCTGGTTACTGTTATATGTCAAAAGTTCAGAGAATGTCTTCATAGGGAAGCTCCAAGTTTAAACTAATGGAAACATACCTTCCCTTTTATCACTGAGTCACGTGCCAGCCCAATCTTAAAGTGCAGTCTGTTGCATATATTCATTTTCCTTGGAGTCTTCACTCGGGATGATTTCAACATTTGCAGCAGGTGGATGTCAATTGAAACAATACTGGTCTCTGTTGACTTCCTCAGTGGCCAAGGGAAATTCCTCAGGGTAATCAGGATTTATATGATTGTCTGAGCTCTCCAGTTTTTAAAGCATTATCTGAATTCATCAATCATATTTTTATTTTGAAATACATACATCACATGCATGCGAATGGCGTGGGGAAAAGGAGCATACTTTTATGACCCTGGACTGTATTTCTTGCGTTGCCTGGAAGAAAAGCACTACTCACACGTTCCCCACCCCAGCGGAGTATTGACTGGCGATCATTCACTTTCCTGAGATTCCTTCAGATACAGTTATGATAAAACGACATCATTTCCACATATTTGTTTTGCTTGCATTCCTCACAACCCAAGCCTGGCCTGCCGACTAAGGACTCTCCCGGAACCAGTGCACTCGGGCGGCATCTGAGAGGGCTGAACATTAGCCTTACGTTTCAGTCGGTTTTAGGACATGACGAGTGTTTTATTTGGTTTCAGGACACCAAGACAAGCTAAAATCTTAATCTTGCATCCTAAATAGCTGAATGTAAAGGCTGTGCCTGCGTGTGCATGTGTGCGGGTTGTAAGAAATTAATGTGAAAACCAACAGTCACAGTTGAATTTTACACAGATCTTTGGTGAAAAGCAGGTATTTTATCTGAAGTAGGCCTACACTGGGCTGTTTTGAGTAGGTCTGAAAACTTCATGTTGCTCCATTTTGAAGTTTAGATGTAGGTAATTTAAGGCCACTGGTTTTGTTCTTTGTTTAAGCACCATGGGAAAGGCCTGTTTAATGACAGCCGAGGAGGTATTGGCAATAAAGATTAAAAATACAAATCTTCTCTCTTTGTAATGATTAGTTGAAGTATCCACTTAGAGATGATACATTGGTTAGAAGTGATTAAAGATGAAATCTCTCCTTTTCTCTCTGTCTCTACGTCTGTCTGTGTTTCTGTCTTTCGTGGGCCTCTGCCTCTGTCTCTGTCTGTTTCTGTCTCTCTCTCTGTGTATCTTGCTCTGTCTCTCACACACATACCCACGCACGTGCACCTCTATCAGCCTTCCCTACAGTTGCAGCAGAGGTGAGGAAATCTATCCTGAGTGTTTCATTATGAAGTAACCCCATCCCGGTATGAGAAACCCAGGGACTCAGGATGACATGATACACAGTTCGCTATTCTATGCCTGAAATAGGATCCCCTGTGTTTTTACAGCATTCCTTAAGCCTTTTAAAGAGAAACAAGCTTAAGATTTTCCTTCTGTTAAGTGGCAAAAGGGGCATTGAACTCAGAGAGCCGGTTCCCATTTAATAGTATACCGAGTCCCGAAGTGGAAACATACAGCAGCCTTTGTGATGGCAGTGAGTGAGAAACAGGTTAACCACAGCCCAGTTCCAAACAGGAAAAGATACCTATAGAAAATGACTGTCGTTGACAACTTCCTCTGTGCTCTGCAGAAGGAGATGGTGGGGCGACAGGGACCAGGTGGGCGGGCACATTGATCCATGAGACGACAGGGTGTGAGCACTGCTGACAAAGTGGTCCCTTCTCATCTCCCTCTTTCCTTGTGACCCTGCGAGCTGAGTTCTCCCCCTGGGGGAAAGGGATGGAATAAGGAAGATATGCCTCAGGCCAAAGGCAGGGTAACGAAAAGGAGGGTTGCCAGGCAGCGCGGACCAAGGGAGGACACAACGCACCAAAGAAGCTGAGGAGTGATGGAGGAGGAATTCAGAACAGACATGGAAAAATCACACTCAGAGGACGGTTCACAGCTGCTTTGGCAAAGGCACGCCATTCGTCTAGAGGCTGCCATTAGCTTTTTGAAGAGAAGGCCTCTAGTTCGTCGGAGGCAAGTACTGTGGTGCCGGGTCAGAGAGCACTACATATTTCTCTCTGCTAAACTCTGAGGAATGTCAATGAGTTGAATTAGAGCTGTAGCTGAGGCTGAACGTGCCAGCCCATGCCTTTGAAGCTGCCTCGCAGATGAGTGTCCAAATCCCTGATGAGTTTTTGGGTTACTGACTCTTGTCAGATCCAGCTCACTCACACATAATAGTAGTGATGATACCTAGTCATGTTCTTCAAGCTGTGCAGCAAACAAGAAGGGGAAGAAGACTGGCTGAGTTTCACCATCACGAGGTCTGCCAAGAATGACATGAGCTCCCAACAACATGAATCGGTGCCACAAAACCTCCCCTTCCCGAAGCATTAGTAGACATAGGATGCATCATGCAATTCGTGACTTACTGGGTAAGGCTCAATCTATGAATTTGGTGTACTTCAGTTGTTAAGCCCATGGGTAAGTGAAACATTTCAACACACATAAGGGGAAATGGATTAAAAATCATAGATGCTTCAATCAGATACTAGCATGTCCGGGAAGTAAAATGTCCAGGTGAGGAGCTGGTGGAGGCGTGATTGCATAACACTGTTACTTGTTGTGAATGTGATAAGGAAATGGTATCAGCAGCTTTTGTGTCCCAGTGATAAAATCTTTTCAGCAGTTAATACAGTTTGTTAAATATGAAGTTAGACTCCTGGGCA
This sequence comes from Orycteropus afer afer, assembly GCF_000298275.1. Taxonomy (NCBI): domain Eukaryota; kingdom Metazoa; phylum Chordata; class Mammalia; order Tubulidentata; family Orycteropodidae; genus Orycteropus; species Orycteropus afer. The sequence continues at coordinate 1,250,960 of NW_006921644.1, read as the reverse complement.
CTGTGTTTCAAAGCTTGAGAGAAGTGTTGTGAGAGGTTAAGAGATCAGGTTTTGAAGTCACACAGTACCAGAGACTTAGGTCCCAGGCCTGCCGCTGACTGAGTGACCTGAGTGGCCTTCTGTGTTTGTTTACTCTGCTACAGTATTGGCACATTAATAACTCTGAATGCCTCATCATGTTGTTATCAAGTTTAAATGAGGTAATGCGTGGAAAATGCTCTGCCTGGCACACAATAGCTGTCAGTAAGTATTTCTATTATTATTTTTAAAGCAATCAGAAATTATTGAGACAAGAAGCCAGTTACCTAACATGCATTAAATGAAAAGCCAATATTTAAAATGTATCCATAACTCTTTGGTTTCCATGGGAAAATCAGGATAGTTTCTTAGGGGGGAAAAAAAAGCCTTAAATAATAAACTAAGTACAAAGGTGGTTGAGGGAATCTATAGCTTTAAAATAAAATAAAATAAAAATACAAAGTGGAAGCCAAAGCAAGAATTCTGTTGACCCAGGAGTATTCCATTTGCCCTTTGTTTAATTTGTGTGCCCTGAGCACAGGCGGCACCCCCTCCTTGAGAAGACAGTTGGTAGAGTCCAGCCCAGTCTGTGGTTTTTGAACTTAAGAAGCTGTAAATTTTATAACTCTGCACCCTCTAGTCAGAGCTGCTGAGTGTTGTGTCTGAAGTCAGGTGGTTAGTGTGTTAAAGGTAGACATTAAACAGCTCTACTGAGAACCTGGAAACATTTAAGGAGATTGCTTGCCAGCTGTAAATTAGAGACCAATGCCAGTTGGCTGGAAAATTCTCTGGAGCGAGTCCAGTTAAGTAGACTGAATCACTGGCGGTCTTTCCAAAGTTATGCATTTAACAGCTCAGCTATACAGTCTGATATGCGGCAGGGGGTGGTTCAGAAACAGCTTTATTGTGATATTTTGCAATTATGCAAGGGAGTTGTGGCGTTCGGGTGGCCCGGGAATGTTTCTGTTCTTCACCAGTGCTGGAAAAAAGCAGTTGACTACTCATGACAAGGTTATTGAAAAAAGTTTAAAAATAGATGGGACTGATGGGAATTATCATTTTCAAATTATATATTGTTCCAAATGTGTTTTTCAACATTCACAAGGGAAGTTGCAATCTTAGTGATGTGGGCCTCCTGCTTCCCATCTTCCCATCTTCAGGTGACAGAGACCATAGGTGGTTAAGATGATGGTCAAGGTTACAATGAGATACTCAGGTATGAGCAAAGTCACAAAACTAGGGGCTCTAGTTTCCAGATAGGAAGAAAGAAAGAAGCCCTTGTTAGACCACAAGATCATTTGGGATTTTAGATTTTTAATTTGTTTCTTAAAACTGAGCCAAATGAAGAAATGTGGACCTTGGGGTTGGCCAGGGCTGACTTCATACTTGAGAGGCCTACAGAGCTGCACGGGCTTTGTGCCCCAAGGTCCCTGTGTTTGGTTTAAAGCTCTGCTCTGTCCCATTGGAGTTGTTAATAATTGTTTTAGCAAAGGACCTTGCATCTTCATTTTGTCCTGGGATCTGCAAATATGTAAACTCTCCTGTAGGCAGAATTAATTTCCTCAACAGAATTAAATTTCTTTGAGAACAGGGGAGAAGGAAAGACCCACAGAGCTTCTCTGAGCCAAGTGGACAGTCTGTTCCCAAAGTATTGAGTATTTGCAAGCACCACACAGTAAGAGAGAAATCTACTGCTATATGTTCTCTTCTTGGTCACTTTATTCCTTGATATGGGATGAAACAAAGGCAGAGAAAACCTTAATTATCGTTGAGAAGTAAATAATATATTATAATACAAATAGACTCATTTTTTATTATATTGGGTCTTGATTTAAAAAATTAGAGTCTTTAAGAGGACTTTATGAAACGATGTTGAAATAAATTCTTAAGTCAGCTTTCTGTAGGTTAATACAAATATTGTCTTTCAGCCTGTTTAATCACACATAAAACTCTCCATGCAAACTTTAAGCCACATAGACATCATAGTTTAGAGTTATTTTTTTAAGTGGAGAGGTTTTTATTCATTTATGCATTCATTGAATCTGTTGATATGTTCAACAAATTAAACATAAATATGCCCTAGAAGCCATTGGCTATAAAACTCCAATAGTAACACAAACACACACACAAAAGCATACAATTTTATGAGTTAGTAATCAAACTTGCATGTTCCCATGAGCATTTACAGTAAATTGTGTAAGTTATTTTTCTTTTTGCTTTTGTCTGAATAAGTGAGTTTCTTATTATCTTGATAATATGATATGGATTAGTTCCCTTATGGCTATGAAATATTCTAATCAATGCTATTGTTACTTTTTGCTCCAGGATGTTACTTTCCTGTGATCTGTACATATTTTCATTTAAATTATAGGGGTCGAGGAGGTGGGAAACGAATGTAACAGTTTATCACTTTAGAGAGAACAGGAAGCCTCAAGATGAATGTAAGCTCTCCTTGTTGTTTTGTGGCTTCTTTGGTGACATCATCACCCAAGTACTTGATGAATGAGATAATGGTACAGAGCTTCTTCGGGTACCCATGAGGCCGCTGAGGTCCACAGCACCGTTTGTTTCCCCTCTGCAGTTCTAGGGCATTTTGTTTGTAACCTCGTAAGTAACCACCACTGCATTTTCGAGCATGGACCTGTCTGATCTCCTCCACTACAGAAAATGACTTTTCCTCCTCGCTCAAGTGCCTTTGCCGTGCCTTGGCTGTGGAAATCAGAAAAGAGATGATGTTAGCTTGGGCTAGGATGGCAGGAGTAGAGTGGAAGTGGTCAGGGATGGTCAGATTTGAGATATATTGCATGTTAAATTAAAAACACTAATTGCTGTCAGGGAGCTCTGGTAGCGTAGTGCCTAAGGCACTTGAATGCTAACCAAGAGGCTGGCGGTTCAAACCCACCAGCCACTCCTCGGAAGGAAGATAGGGCAATCTACTTCCATAGGGATACTGCCTCGGCATCCCAAGGAGGGGTCGCCATGAGTCGGGGCCAACTCGACGGCACATAACAACAACACAAACAACAATTGCTGTCCAGTCAGCCCTGACTCATGGTGACCCCTGTGCATCAAAGTAGAGCTGTCCTCCCTGGGGTGTCAAGTGGCTGATTTTCAGGGGCAGGTCACCAGGCCTTTCTTCCTGGTCCACCTTAGTCTGGAGGCTCTGTGGAAACCTGTCGAGCATCATAGCAACACACAAGCCTCCAATGACAGATGCAGGAAGTGCTTGGCAAGAACTGAACCTGGGTCCCTCACATGGAAGGCGAGAATTCCTGAACCACCACTGCTCGTAAGACTTGGATTTCAAGATGTTCTGACAAATGAGAAATTCGCATTTGTATGGTGCTTACCTGTTCTTTTTGTTTTGTCTTGTCTTGTTTTTTGGATGGGGGTGGGGAAGCACAGACCCATCTTTTAACATTTTGGCTCTTTCTGGGAGATTTATTAGTTTGTTTGTTTGTTTATTTATTTGTTTATTTTCCGGGGAGACAAACCTGATGTCCACAACATTGAACCTTAAGAGTAAACCACGGTGCACCTAGAGATGTTTAAACTAAAAGTAGAAACCATTTTGTAGCATCTTAAGGAGTGGTCTGGTATAATGGAAGGTCCTTAGGCAGCTGCAACCCACCCAGCTCCAATTGAGGTGGGATTTCACCAGATGGAGATAGAGCCAGCATTTCCTATTTTGAACTGGCAGTGTGCTTTGTGTCTTGGGCACGAATGCCCAGTTCTGGCAGTGACAAATTTTCCACAAGACTCACGGGGAGGGAGAGATAAGCTATCTATAGTCATGCACTGAGCTTGAGGGAAAAAAGGCAAGGGGTGTAGTTCATAAAGGATAGGAACAGAAAGAGAGGCAAATAACATGGGTTTGCCCACAGCAAGAAGATGATACACTGCAGTGTTCGGGCACATTTTTGTCAGAAGTCTAATCAGCTGTGTGGCTTTGCACAAGTTAGAGAGTCTCTCCTATCAGTTTTCTCAGTGAAAAAATAGGCAGCACCCTTAGAGAGTTGTTAGGGGAAGGTTTGGAGATAGGGCTAAAAAGCGCCAACAAGCACTTGCATCCTCAGAAGTGCACAGTAAGAAGGTGCCCTTAATTACAATCAGGCCTTAAAGGGTCTGATTTATCGTGAGACCTGTCCCTTTTGAGGTTAAATCCATTCCATTCATATGGTACCACCATCCCTGCTTCTGATTACATTCCCCTTTTTTTTTTTTTTTTTAACTTGCTCATCTCTGGTAGCATAGTGGCTAAGACACTTGCCTGCTAACCAGACGGCTGGCGGTTCAAACCCACCAGCCACTCCTCGGAAGGAAGGTTGGGCAATCCTACTTCCGTAGTGATAACTGCCTCGGAAACCCAAGGAGGGGTCGCTATGAGTCGGGGCCGACTCGATGGCACATAACAACAACAACAACAACATCCTAGGATGCAGGTAACAGATAAATTCTCTTTGGAAACATGATTGGAGGCCCCCTTTGGTTCCGTAGTCTATGACAGGCAACTTGAAGTGGGGTGTTTTTGGTTTGTGGAGTGTTCCCCTTGTGCCCAGCTTCTGGAGGGATTGTAAATTGTGACCCAGGAAATATCAAAAATACATTCACTGAGCTTAGATTTACTTTCAGCTCATCTATGCAGAGTGCCACTGTGTTAGTACCACACCAGGCTTTCTAGTTCAGTGTGAGGCTAGATACCCAACAACATAACCTTCCTTCAATGTAATGTATTTGTTTTGTTTGCTTTTTCTTTGCTAATGGATATCCCTAGAGTTGAGGGCTATGGGCTTATGGCAAATATCAAGTTATGCTTCCCAACTTTTCATCTATCCAAGTCCCAGTTTTGATGATGTGAGGTTTGCGTTTTGAAGCGTCATGGGAAAAGTTTAAGTCAACATATCACAAACTTGGGAACAATGAAATGACCCAACCTTAAGGTCAAAATGTCATACAAACAACTTTACAGTGATCAGTGACATTTCTGGAATTCCAGGGTCTGACCTGTATGTTGATCTCTGATTTTTCTCTTACACTATCCAGATTCTGATGCAAGGCCAAAATCCGGGGATAGCTTGGAAGTATGCACTTCCGAAGGCCGTGAATGGAACTCAGACAGCCACAAAAAGACATGTCTACACCTGGAACACAGTCCAGTCAGATTGCTCCGTCTCTTGTGGTGGAGGTAGTACACTTGGCTGATTCTGTCTCCCAAGTCTGTCTCTTCCTGCAGCATGTTCTTTCACTCTAGACCACTTTGACATGGTAAAAATTACGTAAGCAACAAAAGAACTGTCTTTTATGGGCACCAACAGTGTAAAACACAAATATCATTGTACTCTTGGAGCATTTCTCTACGCAGAAAGGAAGGAATTTTCCTGAATCTCAAATTGTCTACAAACAGGGCTCAGAAGTTAGACATCTGAAATTTAAGGGATGTATATGCACCACATGGGTGATGGGAAGGTTAGTGTGCTCATTGCTAACCAAAAGGCTGGTGGTTCTGGTCCACCCAGAGGTACCACCTAAGAAAGGCCTGGCAATCTACTTCTGAAAAATTGTTGTTGTTGTTGTTATGTGCCATCGAGTCAGCCCCGACTCATAGCGACCCCTCCTTGGGTTTCCAAGGCAGTATCACTACAGAAGTAGATTG
>NW_006921644.1:1234290-1245189 GCF_000298275.1 Orycteropus afer afer | reverse complement strand
CCAAGGCAGTATCACTACAGAAGTAGATTGCCCAACCTTCCTTCCAAGGAGTGGCTGGTGGGTTTGAACCACCAGCCTTCTGGATAGCAGTCAAGTGTCTTAGGCACTGTGCCACCAGAGCTCCTTTAGCCACTGAAAATCCTACAGAGTATGTTCGACTCTGACACACATGGGACCACCGTGAGTCAGAGTCCACTTGACGGCAACTGGCTTACACACACATGCACACACACATATACACACAATATCTCTATATATGCATACACGTAAATTAGGTATATATGTGATACTTGAAACTTTAAGATTACAGTTTATTTTGCCAAATCCTGACTTTTCTATTGTTATCAACCTCCCACTGGGACTGATAGACAGCAGGGTCCAGAGAAGTGAGAACACATGTAGGCCAACTTAAGAGGACCACCTGACACATGGACGCTGTCTTCTGTCCCCTCAGGGGTGAGATCAGTGAAGCCTCTCTCACTAGGGAAGTGAATTCAATCTGAAAAGCAGTTCTTGCAAAGAAGAAACACCTACCACCATCCACTCAGCAAGTAGATGCCAAAGTTGCACTTATTTGTGTGTAAGTCCATCTTTGTCACACTTGTCCCTTTGGAAGAATGAACACTCATAAAACTGTCCGTGAAACCAAAGCCTGAAGCCTAGTCTCCATTCCCCACCGTCAGAGCACTTGGTGGCAGTGGGTCTCCCTGCCGTATCCATCCCACTACACAGGGCTCTTTGGGACCAGGAACAGAGTAGAAACTCAGAAACTGAAGGATTCTAGTGTCCATTAGTGCCTCTTCTTAATGTGACCAGGCCAGTTAGCAAAGTATGAGCATATGCTTCTGTGTAGAAAAATATTTTAAATAATAACAAAGATAATACCTTTTTATTAATAACATTTTAAAAGGAATATGCTATAAAAATAATACCACATAATTCTATAATCAGCAATAGCCAATGTTAATACTTTGGTCATTCTATCCCTTTTTCAGTACACATATAAACACACATGTGTGTTTGACATACTCAGATACATACCACAAGTATCATTTTGTAATTTTTTTTTTACTAAACAGAAATCATGCTATGGATGTCTGCTTTCCCTCTTTTTGCCTTGGTGTTAGATTGTGAGCAGTTTTCATAGATCAGATGTTCTCTGAGAGCACTTCTAATACCTTCCTGGTATCCAGGGAGGGCACCTGGAGCCAGGGACACAGCTCCTCTTTGGAAGGGAGAGATTTGATTCATTTTCCATTTACAAGGAGTACGTTCAGAACTCTGGTAGCTTAGTGCCTAAGGCACTTGACTGCTAACCAGAAGGCCGGTGGTTCAAACCCACCAGCCACTCCTTGGAAGGAAGATGGGGCAATCTATTTCCGTAGTAATACTGCCTAGGAAACCCAAGGAGGGGTCGTTATGAGTCGGGTCTGACTCAGTTGCACATAACAACAACAACAACACATTCAACCTAGGGAAGGGTGCTGGAGAAGTGCATTATGGGATTCTCCCCTTGCCTATATTTAGCAATCCCTTCACATGACTCTTAATAGACCATGGTGTGTCCCGGACTAACAGAAAGAGTCCATATGAATAATTTCTCCAGAAGTAAACTGTTTACTCTGGGGAGTCCCGATGTGGTTTTCCTAAATGCCTTCCTGAAAACAAATGTTCATCCATCACCAGGAGCTGGACTGACTGCTTATCATTTTCAGCAGGAGTGACTTCATTGTCCTCAGATTCTATCCTAAGAAAAATTGCTGTGTAAATATGAACAATCACAGTCCAGAAAGAAAGCCCCTTTTCTGTTTGCGGAGCTGACACATACAGTTATTCTCACCTACATAAAATTCATGCTCTGGTAGCATAGTGCCTAAGGTACTTGACTGCTAACCAGAAGGCTGGCAGTTCAAAACCACCAGCCACTCCTCGGAAGGAAGATGGGGCAATCTACTTCTGTAGTGATACTGCCCCGGAAACCCAAGGAGGGGTCGCTATGAGTCGGGTCTGACTCGACGGCACATAACAACAACAACACACCAACAATGAGAAGTGAGCCTTGAATGAACACCAAAAAGAAGACATGGAGTCATGGAGTACCACTAACAAACCCAAAATAGGAGTGCTGGCTGGATGTATAAATACGTGTATTCATTGAGTTCAACTTTTTGTTTTTATATGCAATACACTCTTATGGAAGTAGAAGATGCTTCATGGCAAAGTGGGACCTTAGGTTTTCCACATGTAATCCACCAATAGCTTTCCCATTTAAATCAGCACAAGTTCCATTCAAAGAACGTTGTTCATTGGATGTATGTAATATGAGCAAAGGCTTCAGAAGATGTTTCCCTTTGTAGCTCCTCTGTTTCAAAAGGTTGTAATTATCACTCTGTGGTTCTAGAATCCACATCAGTCTTGCAAATTAAGGGGCTCCACATTAAAACTATTCAAATATGAAAACCATTATCTCAGAGGAAAAATAGAATTTAAATCAACTGCAGATCATACCAAAAGGAGGTGTTTTCACAAGATGTTTGGATTCTGTATATCAAATAAAATATCAGAAACTTGGTAAATCAGAAACTAAGCTTGCAAACCAAATTGAGTTGGTTATCTCTAATCTTTACTTTATAACTTTTAATGTCTTATTAGGTTATATAAGCATAAAGGCCATTTGCTTACGAGATCAAAATACTCAAGTCAGTTCCTCGTTCTGTAATGCCAGGACCAAGCCGACCACTGAACCCAAAATATGCAATGCCTTCTCCTGCTCTGCCTAGTAAGTCTTCTGGACATTTCTTTCTGCTCATATTTGTACTTGTGTGTCTTTATCAGGAACTCTGGTGGTGTAATGGTTTATAAGGGCTTGGCTGCTAACTGAAGGTTAGTGGTTCAAAGCCACTCAGGAGCTCCGTGATAGAAAAGACCTGGCAAGTTGGCCCTGTATAGACTACAACCTACAACAGGCTATGGGGCCGTTCTCCTCTGTCACATGGGGTCACGGTGTGTCAGAATTGACACAACAGCACCCAGCGACAACAACATCTGTATCATAGGTAGGAGAGCCCACTGCCCCTTCTTCTGATGAAAACAGACCCAAAGGCAGATGCCATGCCCAGAAAAGTAGTGGAAGAAAGAAGACCATGCTTGGAGTTAAAACATATGACTTGAAAAACCCAAATTTGCCTCAGTTTGCTTATGCAAATCCAGCCTTGGATCGAGAAGGTGTCTTCTTTTTACCTTTGGATTTGGGGCCCTCTTCTCTGAACTGAATCAAACAGATATTTAAATAGCACAGACTCCTGTAGAAGTCACCCAAGAATTTAAAAATCATAACCTACACAGACCGTGAAACCCAAAATGCAAATTATACAGTAGTAAGACTGAAAGAGATACAGGCCAAGTGAAGACCTCCTCTCTGATTATGTCCCCGACGGGGAGCCCAGTGGGTTTGCGTTTGGACTGATTTTAGTCTCTCCATTGTTTGAACGCTCATTTTAAGTAATCTTCCCAGCCAAACGAAGTCTCTTCTTATGTGATTTATCCTCTGCCAGATATATTTATGGAGAATTGATAGTTTCTTCTAAAGCAAAACTGTCTTCACTGATGTTTCAGACCAGCTTAATAAGCAGTGTTTGGTTTGTGGTGATAAAGCCACATTGCACCAACATTATATATATATATATATATATATATATATATATATATATATATATATATATATATATATACACATACACATGCACAAACACATACACACACACATACATACATACACACATACATATACGTGCTTTTCTTTATAAGTAAAAGTACATTTGTTTTCATCACTTGGGGTTTTAGCTACCCACTGATCTGCAATGCCTAAGAGTTAACCCAGTTATCTTCTTAGAATCCAGAGCTAGCTGCATCCTGAACACAAAACAGAGAGAGAAATTTGGGGGCTTCCATGCATTTTTCTTATTTGCTAAGCTGGTATCTTGGTTCTAAGAAAGTGACTCATTACCAGTAGTGCTCTCAATCCTTATGGGATAAGGTGTGTGTGTATGTGTGTGTGTGTGAGAGAGAGAGAGAGAGAGGAAGAGCTATCAATACACTTGAATGGCAAGCTGTTTTATGATTTTGAACTTCCTTCCACATCGTTATCCCAGCAGCCAACCAAAAAGAGGGACCCCATCCATATATGCATCCATGGAAAGGCAGAAAGCCTAGGTCATGCTCGTTCCTTTAACTTCCCTGACAACTACAAACAGAAGTAGTATTTTAAGCAGTGCTAACAGCTTTCCTGGCTATTTGAAAGCAGCGCTCAAATGACTCAATGGAGTGTGTGTGCTGAGGTGGGCTTCTGGTCCCTTACCACCTTCTCTGCTCTCTTATTCATATCTGAGAATTATCTCAGTGTTTTCTGTTGGGATAATGGGACCTGCCAGGGAGTACTCATCCCTAGGAATGTGCTAGAAAGAAGGGTCCCTGACTGTTTCAGTTCTAAGGATGAAGAAATGTATCTGAGGTGATCTTGCTGTTTTCTCACCCAAGCACTGTCTCATATGCACTTCCTGTGTGCCAGGACCTGAGCTTAGCTGGGGTAGAGAGGTGAATAGCATGCAGTTCCCGCCAACAAAGACCCCAGAGAAGGAGGAGGTGGGTGTGTAAATACATAAGTGAGATACAGTGTGGTAGACATTAAATGTCATGCACCAAGAAGCCCTAATGGAAAAAAGTTATGGAGTACTTCACTCTTCCAAGGAGAGGGAGTCTTGGCTCTAAGGTGGGGGAATGAAGCTAGAGGGAGAGTTAGCCAGGCTCAGATGTGGAGAGCTAGGCGAGTTGTCATGCCGTGCTCTTTCTAGTACTTTCGTGAAGTCATCATGTTGTCACGTGAAGGCAGAAACTTGAATGTGGTAAACAAAAATGCTGTTTTGATATGCAAATGTTGAAACTGATCATCTCGTATTTTGTATGTTTTATTTCACATCTTATTAAAAGCTACATATCGTTGGACAAGTCAGAAGAATTTTTCTCTTGAACAGCATCTGTCTTCACCTCAACAGGATAATATAGACTATGGAATAGCTTCCCACTGCCATGTAGTTGATTCAGACCCATCGTAACCCTGTCAGACAGAGTAGAACTGTCCCATGGGATTTCCAAGGCTGTAATTCTTTATGGAAACAGACTGCCACATCTTTCTCCCACAGAGTAGCTGGTGGGTTTGAACTGCTGACCTTTCATTTAGCACTCTTCTTCCAGGGATTCTTTGCAATAGTTTATGACACCTATAATCCTAGAACTCATGGGCTAGGCCCTCCAGAAAAAAGACCTAATTTACACTTCAGACAGGTGAGAGAAACCAGAGGAAGAAAATGTAGGAATATCAGGAAAGACAACAGAAATGCAAAGAAATAACAAAAACCTAATTTCGCCTTGTTGTTGTCGTTGTTATGTGCTGTGGAGTCAGACCCGACTCATAGTGACCGCTCCTTGGGTTTCCGAGGCAGTATCACTACGGAAGCAGATTGCCCCATCTTCCTTCCAAGGAGTGGCTGGTGGTTTTGAACCACCATCCTTCTGGTTACCAGTCATCAGTGTTTTATTTCTAAAACGATTCAAAACCCAACTTTGTTGCTATCACTTAAACGTTAACAGTCATATCTGGTTTATCTACTTTATGCTATACCTTCAAATGATAAAAATAATCAAATATATTTGCTGGAAAGGACTAATAGTTACAGTTGATCATCATTCAAATAGAACTCCAAAAACCAAGCTTACTGTCGTCGAGTTGGTCCTGACTCATAACGACCCCTCCTTGGGTTTCCGAGGCAGTATAACTATGGAAGTAGATTGCCCAACCTTCCTTCTGAGGAGTGGCTGGTGGGTTTGAACCATCAGCCTTCTAGTTAGTTGTCAGATGCCTTAGGCACTATGCCACCAGAGCTCCCATTATTCAAATATACCCCAAGAATCATAAAGTTGTGGGGGAAAAATTGGTCCAGCAATCTTTAAAGAATTTGAGGTTAGATCTCTAACCATGTGTCATTTTTAAGACCATTCAGAAAAGTAGTTAGGGGAATGACTACTTAGAAATGTCCTCTGTGAGGCCTTCTCTGAAAGGGTCCCTGTCTCCTACACACACTGTTTTCCCCTCTCTTCTCTCTCTCTCTCACTGTTCATTCTTCCTCTAGTCCTATTATTACTCTTCTTTGGATTAACTGTTATTGCAGCACTTATCAGAAAGCATTTTAGTTGTTCATTATCCACTCCTTCACTGTGTGGTAGGCTTCTTCCTGGAAGGAGCCTCCAGACTTCTACCTATAGTGCCTGGCAGAGCCCCTGGCACATAGTTAAAATCCCAGGAACTTTGGCTGAATGAATCAATGGACTGCTCATAATTGAGAATGACGTGTTTCTTCTCATGTAAGGGGGGGAATGTGTTTTTCCTTAGAATTCTTTGTTAATTACAGGTGATTCTCTGTATGTGGACCACATCCATGTAGGCTTCAAATTCTATGAAAGACTATTTAGCATGAGTTGCTCATATTGGTTCCAAAGGTGATTGATGGTGGTTAATCTTTCCAAGTAAGTAATTTGAAGTTGTGATCCAAAGTCTCAGCTTCATTGAAAGTTGTTTGTTTTTTCCCACTGTAAGCTGGATGCCAGGCGAATGGAGCGTGTGCAGCAGACCTTGTGCGGGAGGCCAGCAGAGCCGGAAGGTCCAGTGTGTCCAGAAGAAGCCCTTCCAGAAGGAGGAAGCGGTGTTGCACTCCCTCTGCCCAGTGAGCACACCCACTCAGGTTCAAGCCTGCAACACCCAGGCCTGCCCTCCAGAGTGGAGCCTTGGCCCCTGGTCTCAGGTAACTTGGGAAGACTTGGAGTCATTGGTCTGCTTCCCTGTGGAAGAAGAAGGTGACAGAAATCTAGGTGGCACCTTTATTCCCCAGGAGTCTCTCAGCTCGTTACACCTTCACAGGGAGTAACTCTGAGTTAACGTGATGGGGCCAGGGTATCTACATTTTAACTAGCATTGCTAGTGATTCATATGTGACCCCTCCAAGAGCTTAGAATCCTCTTTAGTGGTTCATAAATTAGAGTGTGAGAGTCATCCGGGCTAGACAAGTGAGTTCAGATAGAAAGGATTTGAGTGTGGATTGGCAGATAAAACTGGCTACTGAATTCTCCAAAGTGTATAGAAAATATAAATACAAAGAGTGAGCAATACAAAGGAAATTTAACTCTCACTTAAATGGGAAAGGAGTCAAGTTAGAAGAATGCAGATAAGAGTTGGACAGAAGTGTGTTATTGTCACTAATCCCCAGTGAAAGACTGGAAATTTAGAAGTTGGAAGAGGCATAGACCTGCCTGTCATTCACAACTCAGGAATTCTTTTCATAGCGGAAGTTCTCAGCCAGGGTGATTTTGCCCCTCAAGGGAAATTAGGCAGTGTTTGGACACAGTTTTGATTATCACGACTTAGGAAGGGGAGCCAGTAGTATCTAGTGGGTAGACATAAGCATCCTACAGTGCAGAGGATAGTGCCCACAGCCAAGCATTCTCTGGCTCAAAATGTCAGTGATGCTGAGGCTCATTTCTCTACCCTGCTCTGCAGTGTCCTTGCAGATGGTAGCCCAGCATCTGGTAGACCAAATGGCAAACGAGTCTGAGGAAAGAACCGGAAAATGTAGTTTTGTCACTTCAACTGTGAAGCTAGGCAGCAGCCCTGAGCACATTCCTGCCATGTTTTCCTTTAGAGAACACCGCATCCTGCCGGTTGTTGGTTTCTAGAAAGGTCAGCAGCCTACGACCATGTTTCCAGAAGAGGTCAGAGTGAGGTTTTGGATTGGTTATTTGTTGTTGGTGTTAAGATGTCATAGCAAGACTAGACCATATCCGTTAGTGGAATAAGGAGCTAGGAGTAAGAAAGAGTGTCTTTGAGTAAGCTTAGAAGTACTTTAAAGTGCAAGAGAACATAGTTCATTTATGTTGGCGTTAGGTGCCATGGAGTCTGTTCTGACTCAACAAAACGAAGTACTGTCAGGTTCCGTGGCATCCTCACAGTCATTGCTGCGTTTGAGTCCATTGTTGCAGGCTCTGTGTCAGCCCATCTCATTGAGAGTCGTCTTCTTTTTCGTTGACTCTCTGCTTTACTAAGCATGATTCCTTCTCCAGGGACTGGTCCCTCCTGGTAATATGTCCGAAGTACATGAGCCAAAGTCTCACCATCCCTCTCTTCTAAGGAGCACTCTGCCTGTACTTCTTCCAAGATAGATTTGTTCATTCTTCTGGCAGTCCATGGGAGATTCAATATTCTTCACCAACACCATACTTCAAAAGCATCGATTCTTTGGTCTTCTTCATTCATTGTCCAGCTGTATTCATTTGTAGGAAAGGATAAATCTAAGTCATATGTGGTGTTTTGTCTGGTCTCTTTCTTTGTCGTTAGAAGTTATAACTTACAAAAGAGGAATTCAAAGGATTGTTTTAGCCAGATATCTATAGTTGGCATGGATAAAGAGAAGTGGGTGATGAGTGGTAGGAGGAGTTACAACTAGATGGCAGAATAGGCATATAAGCTACACAGAGCTCTGCAACAAAGCAATGAGAAACTAAGTGAAACCAATATAGAAGACAGTCCTGGAACTCTGAGCTTTGATGGAAGGATAAAGAAGTGGATTGAATACCAAGTAGTAGAATAACCTGAATGAAACAGTGAGTGAGGAGACAAACAGAGCAGCAGACTGCCAGCTGTGCTGTGGGCACAGCCATTTTGAGTAATTCCTGGTAGCAGCCTGAGAATCAGCTCTGCTCACTGAGGACTACAAGGGCAAAGACTGCATTGGCACCTGACAACCAGAAAGGAAAACAGCAGGGAAGGAGACAAATAGACCTGTGGACTGCCAGTGGCTGTCCTGAGGGTGCAGCCATTTTGAATGTTTGAGGGTGGTGGGTGCAGCCATTGTGGATATATGCAAGTGGTGTTCTTACCTGCACAATGACTTAAGAGTGGCCTCTGCTTGCTGGGATAGAACAGGTGACTGCCCTGGAGGCTGACAACAAGGAAGGTGTGATATTCCCCTCATTGCTCTTATACCCCACACCATCTTGGTGCACAGGGGTGTGGCCATCCCCCACCTCCACCTACCTTCTTGTTATGTGCCGTCGAGTCAAACCCGACTCATAGCGACCCCTCCTTGGGTTTCCGAGGCAGTATCACTACGGAAGTAGGATTGCCCAACCTTCCTTCCGAGGAGTGGCTGGTGGGTTTGAACCGCCAGCCTTCTGGTTAGCAGTCAAGTGCTTTAGCCACATACCAATCTGTGCCCTGACAGTGCCTGGGTGCTGTGCCATGCTCCCCACAGCATTGTTTTTGTTTTTAAACTCTTTTCATGTTCCTCCTTTCTTTTTTTTTTTACCTCTTTCTCATTTTTTTTCCTCCTCTTACCTTTTCCTGGTTCCCATCTTTTTTCTTTCTTCTGATTCTTCCCATCCCTTGTCTTTCCTTTTACAGTTTTCCCATTTTTCTCTTCACTGTTATTTTACTCCTGCTCTTTTCTCTCCTTCCTCCCTCCACCAGATATTGTGGCTTTTTTTTTTTCTCCATTATATTTCCTTTATCCTTCTTTAAAATATTTTGAAATTTTTTCTTATCATTTATTGCATTTCTTTTTGCTTTTGCAATTATTCCTGTTTATGTGGTTTGAGTTTTTTGTTCTCTTGTTTTGTTTGTGTGTGGGGGAGTGGGTTAAATTTTCTTTTGCCTGAGTGGGAAACAGCAACTGTTCCCACACAATCCAACCATACCTCCATGTCCTACAGCCCCACCCACTGAGTGAGGGCCACCACTTGCTTTTGCACCAACTGACCAACAATAGGTGGCAGCCAATACCAGCTCAACTAACCCTCAACTGCTCTTTATGAGCAGCTAATGGAGATCTGTGCACACACTCTCATGTTTTATCATATCCACCAGGAGACGGGTGCTGAATGGCTAAGTATTGACAGCTAATGAATACAGGAGCATAGTACCCAGCTCACACAGATACATCAAAGCAAAATAAAGTTAAAAAAAATAATCTTACACAAATCACACCAACATACAACCACAAATTATACCAACATACAACCACAAATTAAACATAAATACAACAACACTACAATGTCTCCCAGACAACAGACCATTACAGTCCACACAAAGAAGCAAGATAAAGTAGTAGAAACAAGGGACCAGAACGCAAACCCAGAAAACATGCCTGAGAAAGGGCAGCTTTGGAACTCCCTCATAAGATATTCAAAAGAATTATAGTGGGTATCTTCAATGGGTTGAGAGACAGATCAAGGAAAACACTGACAAAATGAAAGAAAACACAGACAAAACTCTGGAACAATTTAGGAAAACAATACAAGAACAAATTGACAAAATAAACAAAAATTTAGAAATGATACAAAAACAACAAATAGAAATCCAGAAGATTAATACTATGATTTCAGAAATAGATAACGCATCGAATGGGCAAAGGAGTAGAATTGAATCAATGGAAGACAGAATTAATGATATTGAACATAAATACCTCAACACTACTTTATTAAAGAATCAATCAGACAAAAGATCAAAACAAAATAAAGAAAGCCTAAGATTCATGTGGGATACCATGAAGAGGAAAAGCCTACATGTAATTGGAATTCCAGAATAGGAACAGACGTATAAAACGAGAGAGAAAATTGTCGAAGATTTGTTGGAAGAGAATTTCCCTAATATGATGAAAGATGAGAATATAGCCATTCAAGAAGGTCAATGAATGCCAAACAAAAAAGAAAACCACCAAGACATATCATCTTCAAACTCACCAAAACCAAAGACAAAGAAAGGATCCTGAAAATAGCACGGGAAAAACAAAAAGTTAC
>NW_006921644.1:1232659-1234071 GCF_000298275.1 Orycteropus afer afer | reverse complement strand
CTTCCTTCCGAGGAGTGGCTGGTGGGTTTGAACCACCAGCCATCTGGTTAGCAGGCTAGTGTCTTAGCCAGATTTCCGGATAAGGAGAAATTAAGAGAATTTGTTAAAACCAGATCAATCTTACAAAAGATCTTAAAGGGACTCCTTCAGACAGAGAACCAACAACAGCAAAATACAACTGATGATTAACACACATAATAAAGTAATCCAGAAACCAACCCAGTTTAAAAGTATCCAAAATAAAATAAGATTGTAAACAGGGAACCAGAGACATCAATTGGTAAATGAGGACAACTACAAACCAAAAAGAAGGAATAAATACTGTAGTTACAGAACTTTTAAATGGTGAGGAAGTCAAGACAATTGTGAGATAGAATAGACAGTTTTAAACTTGGGAAGAAAATAATAAATCGCAGGGTAACCTCAAAGAAAAATAATAAATCTTTGCATCAAAATAAAACAGAGGACAAGCACAAATAGTTAGCAAATATTAAAACAACAGCAATGAAGGAGATGATAACACAATTCATAAATAAAATGAGCTCAGCACAGAAAATTATATGAAACAAAGAAATCAGCAACACCACAGAAAAACACGTAACAAAATGACATCACCAGAGCTCCCCAATAAATTCATACTCATCAATAATTACACTGAATTAAATGGATTAAATGTACCAGTCAAGAGATGGAGAGTTGCAGACGATAAGAAAACATGACCCATCAATATGCTGTCTACAAGAAACTCATCTTAGACAAAAAGACAAAAATGGACTAAAAATATAAGGTTGGAAAAAGATACATTAAGCAAATGGGAATCAAAATTGGGCATGAGTGGTAATATTAATTTCTGATAAAATAGACTTTAAGACAAAAACAACCATAAGAGACAAGGAAAGAGATTATATAATGATTAAAGGATCAATTGAACATGAAGATATACCCATAATAAATATCTATGGACCTAATGAAAGAGCCCCAAAATACATAAATGTGACTTTAACAGAATTGAAAAGACAAATAGATGACTACACAGTTATAGTAAGAGACTTTAATACACCACTTTCAAGAAAAGAACAACTGGAAAGAAACTCAAATGCAGAAGAGCTAAACAATACAATCAACCAACTTGACCTTACAGACATCTACAGAGCATTTCACCCAACAACAGCACAATATCCATCCCTTTCCAGCATACATGGAACATTGTCCAGGACAGACCAAGCCTCAGTAAATTTAAAAACATTGAAATACTGCAAAGCATCTTCTCAGATCACAATGTTAGGGAAATTAGAATCGATACTAGGAAGACCAACAGAAAAAGAGCAAATGCATGGAAACTGAATAACACCCTCCTCAAAAATGACTGGGTAATAGAAGAAATAAAAAATGAAATTAAGAAATTCAGGTTA
>NW_006921644.1:1194907-1231849 GCF_000298275.1 Orycteropus afer afer | reverse complement strand
ATGAAGAACTGTACTCCAACAAATTTGAAAATCTGAAAGAAATGGACAGATTTCTAGAAACACACCACTTACCTAAACTAACACAGACTGATATGAAAAAGTTGAACAGATTCATAACAAGAGAAGAAACTGAACAGGTCAAAAAAAATTACCAATAAAAAAAAAATATTGGCCCAGATGGTTTCATTGGAGAATTCTACCAATCATTCAGAGAAGAGCTGACACCAATCCTACTCAAACTATTCTAGAACATAGAAAAGGATGGAATCCTCCCAAATTCATTTTATGAAGCAACCATAGCCCTGATGGCAAGCCAGACAAAGAATGTGAATTGTGCTTTTGTTGGTTGGAGTGCTCTGTCTATGTCTATGAGGTCAAGTTGGTCGATTGTGTTGTTGAATTCTTCTGTATCTTTGTTGAGTTTTTTTTCTCCTAGTTGTAGAATTGTCTATTTTTCTTTTCAATTCAGTTAATATTTGCTTTATGTGTTTTGGAGCACTTTCATTGGGTGCATAGATATTTATTATGGCAATGTCTTCTTGGTCCATTGACCCTTTCAGCATCATATAGTGCCCTTCTTTGTCCCTTATGCTGTATATCACCTTGAAGTCTATTTTATCAGAAATTAATATTGCCATTCCTGCTCTTGTTCGGTTATCATTGGCATGGTATATTTTTTTCCACCCCTTAACTTTTAATTTGTTTTTATCTTTGTGTCTAAGGTGGGTCTCTTGTAGGAAGCATATCGTTGGGTCTCCTTTTCTTATCCAGTCTGCCACTCTCTTTCTCTTGATTGGTGCATTTAGTCCATTCATATTGAATGTAATTAGAGATAGATATGAATTGATTTCTGTCATTTTATTGTGGTTTTTTTTTTTTTTTTTTGCATTGTTGGAGAATTCCTTCATCCAAATACTTTTCTGTGCTGAGTTCATTTTGTTATCAAGTGTTTCCTCTCTTTTCTTCTTTATTGTTGGTTTTGTGCTTACTAAACTTATATGTTTTCCTTCCTTCTGGGTTTGCTTAGGGGGATTGTTAATTTTCTCTGTGGTTACCTTGGAGTGAATTCTTGTCTCTTTAATTTTGGAACAGTCTGTTCTATAAGGACATTGTCCTGTCTTCCTCTCCATTTGAAAGTTTTGGACTTAGAAATTTTATTCCCTCTATTTGCTTTGTTGCTGGTGTCCTCTGCAGATTGACTCCCTTTTTTCTTTGTGTACAATGTTTTGTGAAGCAAGCATGGCCCTGATACCAAAACCAGGCAAAGACATCACTGAAAAGGAAAACTACAGACCAATATCCTTCATAAATATAGATGGAAAAATATTCAACAAAATCTTAGCCAATAGACTGCAACAACATATCAAAAAATAATAATAATACATCGTGACCAAGTAGGATTCATACCAGTTATGCAAGGTTGGTTCAACATTAGAAAAACGATCAACATAATCCATCACATAAGTAAAATAAAAGAATTGCATGATCATATCAATAGTTCCAGAGAAGGCATTTGATACAATCTAAAATCCATTCCTGATAAAAACTCTCAGAAAAATATGAATAGAAAGGAAATTCCTTAACATGATAAAGGGCATTTTTGCAAAACCAACAGCCAACATTATTCTCAATGGAGAGAGACTGAAACCTTTCCCTTTGTGAGCAGGAACCAGACAAGGATGCCCTTTATCTCTACTTCTATTCAACATTGTATAGGAAGTCCTAGCCAGGGCAAAATGCAAGAAAGGGAAATCAAAGTTATCCAAATTGGTAAGGAAGAAGTCAAACTGTCCTGATATGCTGATGATATGATCCTATACATAGAAAACCCAAGAGACCCAGCAAGAAAACTACTAGAACTTATTGAAAGATTTAGCATAGTGGCAGGTTACAAGATCAACATACAAAAATCAGTTGGATTCCTCTACACCAGCAAAGAGGTCTCTGAAAAAAGAAATAAATCAATACCATTTACAATAGCTACCAAAAAGAGAAAATACTTGGGAATAAATCTTACCAGGAGTATAAAAGACCTACACAAAGAAAACTACAAAACACTACTTCAAGAAACCATAAGAGATCTACATGAATGGAAGAACATACCGTGCCTGTGGATAGGAAGATTGAACAGAGTGAAAATGTCAATACTACCCAAAGCTCTCAGCCAAACTCATCTCACCTACCCCAGGGAGATGCACCCACCTACCCTAGGGAGATGTACCCCTTAGATCGATCAACCATGAGATATCAGAAGGGCAGCATTTGCATAGAGGGAAAGCTGGACAGATGGGAATGCACACATAAGAAGGGCACAGGGAAGGGGTGGTCACAGGGGGGAGATGGGAGGATAGCTTTTTATGGTTGGGAATTGTAATGGGGCTGTGAAACCAAATGTGCATGAACTGTTGAGAGTAAAACAAATCTACTTTGTAAATTTGTACCCAAATCACAATAAATTTTAAAAAAAGAAAGAAAGAAATGGGCGATTGTAAGATTTAAAATGGCTCTCATGAGAAGGAGCTTTAAGGTATGAAATTTACCCCAAATTTCACATGGACATGTTTTGAAAGAGTGCTTTATTTTATTTTTCTTCTTTTTTGGCTTTTTTTATTTGTCTTATTTTGCTTTCTTTTCTTTTCTATTTGTGGCTACTAAAACCAAATGTGGTTTTTTTGAGAACTTGTTCATAACTAATATGAAAGGGTTCTTTATAATTAGTTACTGCAACCTGCCATTTCACTAGAGAACACGTCTACAGTGAAGCAATTTAAAATTGTATGGGAAAGAATTTAAAATTTTCACCATTCTGAAAACAATTGCAAATATAAAAGGAAATTCTACTGAATGAGAGTTAACTATTTAGGAATTTTGAATGTGCCCAAGTCACTGTATTTTTAGTGGTTTATGTCCATACTCTGGCATCAGGCAGAATTGTCCAAAGCCCATCTCTGCTTCTTAGCAGCTGTGTGATCAATCTTGGGCAAGAGACCTAAGCTCTCTGATTTTCAGTTGCCTCTTCTGTAAAATGGGACAATGGCAGTTATGTCATGGGGTTGTTAGAGGATTGTATGGTATAGGCTCCAGGATACATGCCAGGGCCGCATCATCACACGGATGCACAGCTCCGTGCAGCCAAGCTCTCTGCTGGCACGGTTTGTGTACTATAGTACTTGTAGTCAATCATCCCCCTCACTGGCATCATCATCATCTTCCAGTCTCCACCCCCTTAAGAATGTGAAGAATGAGAATTCACATGGTACTCTGAACAGGCTCAGGACATGTCCCTCAGATGTGTGCATGTTGACACGAAGCCAAGGCAAGAGGGACCACATCCCATATAGTGCTTGAGAAGAACACAAGTCAGTCATTCATGTAAAGTCCAGGGAGGGACACCTCCCTGGAGGGCAAACCCAGAACTGCAGCTAAGGTCTTCTAAGTGAACTTGAAGAAGTTTTAACATCTCATCTTAAAGGAAGGAGGGTCTTTCCTGCATTTTCTATTTCACAATTCTTGCAAAGGTCAGGAAAGTAAGAGGGAGGAGAGCGACTTGCCTGTCACACAGTTTTGCATTGTACAGATGTCTTCACAAACATCAGATGAGGGCTTATTTACTTCCTGCATAGTTAACACAATGCACAGCCCAAAGATATTTATGGCAAGAACTTGGCTGCCTTCCCATTTTCATTAATGTCACAGTCTGTTGTTTTGGCCCTTATACAGGTACATACACACATGGACACCCAAAACCAAACCTATTGTCAGGGGGTTGATTCAGGTTCATAGTGATCTTCTAGGGCAGAGTAGAACTGCCCCAATGGGGCCTCCAAGGCTATACTCTCTATGGAAGCAGACCGCCACATCTTTCTGCCACAGAATGGCTTGTGGTTTCGAGCCACCATCCTCTAGGTTCGCAAACAAGCACTTAACCAGTGCCCCACCAGGCTCCTGGCACATTTGCATATGCTTGTGCTATCATTCTCCTTGTTAGAGAAGTTAATTGTCCTCTTTAACCCAAGTGCCCAAATTGGCTCTGCCTTATGCCAGAGAGAGACACAATTACAACTAGTGACCAGACCAATTTTTTCCAAATTGTTACCTTGTGGGGTGCAAAGAGAATTCCTGTCTGCCCTATTCTCAGTAAAACTCCTCTGGCAGCCTGGCAGCCACTGGGCATTGAGAATGTTGAAGGTGAAGGCTAACCTGCATGTAAGGCAAGTTCAAAGTCTTCCTGGCCTCTGGCAGGAGGAAGGAATTTTCCTGCTGGCTGTAAGGGATTTTATTGGGCATTTTGTTCAAACATTGAAAAATACATGCAAACACTTCAGTAATATGTTCTCAGTATTTACCCAGAAGAAAGCATCTGAGACTAGCATGTAAGTGGAATCTTCTCTTTCTTCTTAAGTGTTCCAAGACCTGTGGGCGAGGGGTGAAGAAACGTGAAGTTGTGTGCAAAAGTCCTACCACAGCAGACCACCTGGCCGAGAGCCTGTGCACCAGCATCCCAAGGCCAGAGTCACAGGAGGGCTGTGTGCTGGGCCGGTGCCCCAAAAACAACCGGCTGCAGTGGGTCATCTCCTCGTGGAGTGAGGTATGAACTTAGACTTACTGCTGGTGTTCTTGAGATGCTTAGCTCGTTCTTCAGCACCCAGCTCCCCATAGTTCCTTTCTGTTCAACACTTACATGCCAGCTGTCCGCCAATTGTCCGTTCCACCCTCCTGATGTCATGCAACCTTGACAAAGCACCTGTCATGCTGGCTGGGCCTGTGTCTGGGCAGTGGGGGTACGAACTTCATAAAGCATAGAGGACAGGTACATGAGTAAAGCGTGCAAGTGCTGGGATGGATGTCTGTAATCCTGTAGACCACAGGTACGCCTATCCCAGATTTCAGGAGAAATCCTCGGCCAGAGAACTTTTCCAGCGTGTGAGCATGAAGGCTGAGCAGGAACCAGGTGAAGGTGGAAATGGGGGAGGCTGTTCCAGACAGAGGGCACACCCTCTACCAGGGCCACGATGGCTTGAAGGTCCTTCTGTGGGTGTGGTTGACCTTCCACATCCCACCTTTGAATCCACGTGGATGCCACAGCTTCTGCCGGAACACATTTGCTCAGGGGACTTGACCGTGGAGCTTTGCAGTCTCACACTTTCTTTCTTGGTTCCTAGTGTTCCACAACCTGTGGTCTAGGTGTGAGGAGAAGGGAAATGAAGTGCAGCGAGAAGCTCTTCCAGGGAAAGCTGATAACTTTTCCAGAGCGTAGATGCCGCAATATTAAGAAACCCAGCCTGGACTTGAAGGAGACCTGCAACCGAGAGGCTTGTCCAGCCCACCCAGTGTACAGTCTAGTGGCTGGCTGGTATTCATCACCATGGCAACAGGTGAGTGCAGGCAGAGTCCGAATCTAAGTGGAACAAGATCAGCCAGGTGCTTGTTGTGTATACTGAAGAATCCCCTGGGGGTCTTGTTAAAATGTAGATTCTGATTCAGTCTATCTGCGTTGAAAATGCAAATTCTCAGCAGAGCCTCGAACTGGAAAAAACAAGTTGGAAGCCCTGATAAAAAGCAATTTAAAAGCCTGTTTTCCCTACTGATAACACCTTCTTGTTCATTTTTGTATTATGAAAATATCTTTTTCTTAATTTTTTTTGTGTGTATGTAGGAAAATAAGGAAGGTGACAGTCTGCCTCCGGGTTGTTTTTTGTTGTTGTTTGTTTGTTTGTTTTCTGTTTTCACTTTAATTGGTCAGTGAAATTAATGACTCCGAGAAGTTGTTGTCCCCCATGTGAACCCAGAATCTGGCTGGGCACTTAGGCCAGGCTTTCGAAGCCGTTTCTCTTTCTGTCCTCGTTTGAAACTCTCCCCTTCACTGTGCATCCACAGAGATGTCTGGAATTCCTTCGCTCCTGTGATGAATTGCCCGGATGTGTCCGTATCTGTTGCTGCATTCTTAGAGCAGCTCCTGTATTTCTGGAAATGCTCGTCTTTATGAGTCACTTACCTGAGAGACACGCACTCTTGGGTTAGATCTATAGCATCTGCCTTGGACCCTTGTAATCAGATCAGATGGGTCACCATGTCAGCATGGACGCTGTGGCCCGTGAGCCTGGGCCTGACCAGTTCCTCTTTTGTGTGCAGGCATGTCGGTAATGGCATAAAGCTTGGGGGTCTCTTTCTCTGATGTCATTAACACGACAAAAGCCACCATCCTCTGAACCCTCTCTGATTCCTCTCTCCTCTCCTCTGCAGTGCACGGTGAGCTGTGGAGGAGGGGTCCAGACCAGGTCGGTCCACTGTGCCCAGCAGGGCCGGCCGGCCTCCGGTTGTCTGCTCCATCAGAAGCCTCCGGTGCTGAGAGCCTGTAACACAAACTTCTGTCCAGCCCCTGAAAAGACAGGTAATGGACCCTATGCTCCAGTTAATTTTACTTGTCTGCAGAGAATTTCTCAAAACCCCACTGTATTTGGTTGTGAAGCTTGTGCATTGCGCAACTCTAGGGGGTGCTTTTGCATTAAAGTGTATGTGAACAGTGTCCCCTAGAGGTGGACAAGACACAACTCTCTGAGGCAGTCTCTACTCAAGGGCTCTTGTCTGCGTTAATCTGCTGTTGTTGTTGTTATGTGCCATCGAGTAGGACCCGTCTCATAGCGACTCCTCCTTGGGTTTCAGACACATTGCCCAACCTTCCTTCCAAGTACATTGCCCAACCTTCCTTCCAAGGAGTGGCTGGTGGGTTTGAACCACCAACCTTCTGATTAGCAGTCAAATGCCTTAGGCACTGCGCTACCAGAGCTCCCTGCTAATCTGCAGGGAACGTTTAATTCTCTGACAAGGATTTTTGGCCATTCATTCTTACTTTGAAATAAGAAATGGCAATCTTGCAAGCCCATTTTTTTAAAATTAAATATTAGTTTAATAAACAAGAGAATACAGGTAACTTCCATGTGCCAGGGATTATGCTAATCAGTGTGAAGGCAAGAGTGATGCAGAAAAATTGTGCTCCAAAGCCTGCGTTCTAATTGAGGCAGCTATATTACAGTCAATTGCAGTGAAGAGGTATCCTCCTGGGACTGACCCTTAAATGGTTTTTAGTTAAAGTAAGTTCAAATGAAGTGCAGTGAGTACTAATTGGAAAAATGAGAAATTCAATTATCTGAGTGAGCTATTCCTTCCCCAGTCCAACTCATTTTACAGTAATCTGATAAACACAGTAATCAGATTTTCTTGTGCTTAAGAGTTATTTTCCAGCATGTACTTGCTGGGTTTTCTTTTTATCCGATCAAGCTCTTCCAAAGCTGTCCAATTTCTTACTCCACCAATTTGTGGTGGATCAGATTCAGGACTGTTACTCGCCTACTCCCCCCATCTTTATCACGTCCCATCTCTAAACACTTATTGTTGTTAGTCTACCTCTTACTATGGCCTTAGTTCCAGGCTCAGGGCATCAGTTTTCCTCCTCTGCGTGCCCAACGTTTGTATAAGACAAGAAGACTGGATATTAGCAATTGCTCAGGACCAGGCAGTGCTGGAGCTCTCCAGGCCTGCAACCTTTCTCAGCAAAAGGCTCATGGGGAGGAAACACACACTTTTGAGCCAGTGGTCATGAACCCAAACCCACCCCTTCTTCCTTCACCATCGGTGGTACATCATTACAACTCCTTAGACTACCACAAATGAACCCAAGCATGGGAGACTGTCCAGAAGGTCACAGCAACCTGCAAGCTCCATTAGCATTTTCAGAAAAACCAAAGGATAATGGCCAATCATGAAAATCACTCCACAGTGTCCCCTGGGCAGTAGTGCAAGGTAGGGTAGGGAGAGTCTCCAGGCACATGGCGTTCATGAGAGCAGAGAGCTTCTTGGCCTCATTTTCCTTTGTTCACTTAGCACACCCCAGCACACAGTAGGTGTTCCATATGTGCTAAAGGAATAAATGCATGAGTGTATGAGTAAGTGAAAGACACACATAAGGTCACTATGAGTCAGAGACAACTCGACAGCACCTCACGGCAAAAACAACATGGATCAGGAACTAAGTGTCGTATTGTAAATAGAGCAGTGAGCCAAATGGTCAAGATCCCCACCATCATAATAAACTTTTATTTATAGAAGGAACAGATGCTTAGCCAACCAATAAATATGTTGTGTCAGATGATGAAGTGGCATAAGGTAAAACTAAAGCCAATTAGACAGAAAGAATGATTGGGGGTCCAGAGGAGGTATTAAGCCAGTTCAGATGGAATGCACAGGCAAGACCACTTTGAGAATGCATTATTTGAGCAGACTGAAAGGAAGTAAGGAAGGTAAGCTGCTTGGATATCTAGAAGGAGCATGTGCCTGGGAGAGAGAAGAACAGTGAGAAGACTTGGGTGCAGGAATATGCCCATCTGTCCAAGGACTAGCAGGGAGGCTGGTGAGCTACAGAACAGGAAACAAGGTGGAGAGCGCTTAGACGTTGAGCTAAGAGAGAAAATGGGGGCATGGGAAGTCGTGGGAAGGACTTCAGATTGACTCTGAGTGAGACAGAAGCCAGTGGAGACCGCTGAGCAGAGAAGGACCAGGATCTGACTGGCAGGCGGATCAGCGGCAGCCACACTGGGAGACAGACAGGGAGTCCAGAGTAGAACAAAGTCTTCTGTCTTGGGCAGAGGCTATTCCAGCCCAGTGAGAGGCGGATCCATTGGCTCAGGCGAGGTAGCGAGGGCTGCTTGGATGCTCCTCAGAGTCTGGAAACTAACCCAGCAGGATGTGTTGGTTGTTTGCATGAGAAGAAGATGACTGCCAGGTCACTCTAAGGTCATCCTCAAACTGTAAATAAAATACCTGACTCAGACTAGCAGCTCGAATAACCAGCTATCAGTAATCTTTATCATAACTATAATCAACAAATATTTCTTGAACAGCTACTTTGTGCTCTTCACTGCCCCCTCTTAAAAAAAATAAAAAATAGAAAAGCCAACCCATTGCCACTGAGTCAATTCCAACTCATAGTGACTTTCCGGGATGGAGCAGAACTTCCCCATAAGGTTTCCAAGGCTGTAAATCTTTACAGAAGCAGAGTGCCTCATCCCTGTGCCACGGAACATGTGGTGGGTTTGAACTGCCAACCTTTTGGTTAGCAGCTGGATCCTTTAACCACTGGCCCCCACTCAGTCCCCTCCAGCCCTAACGTATACTGGGAGGAACCACTCAGAAGCACGAGGCAGGTGGGCTGAAGGTCTTTGTTCTGAAGACACCAGCTTTAAGAAAAAAGGCGTGAGAGCCCGCCCAACGTAATAATGCATTTTCTCGTTTCAGAGGACCCATCGTGTGTAGATTTCTTCAGCTGGTGTCATCTTGTCCCTCAGCATGGTGTCTGCAACCACAAATTCTATGGGAAACACTGCTGCAGGTCGTGCACAAGGAAAAGCTGATCTTGGTGCCCGTGCCACACACACCTCAGGGCCAGGAGTTTAACCTTCCGACCTCCGGACACGAGGCAACTCTGCGATGGATACTGAGCACCGCAGGTGACTTGTGAGCTTCTGTGGTGTTTAAGGAGCCCGCTCCGAGGGACAGAAAGATTGCACCAGGGTCCTCGTTCACTTCACTGAAGCACGTGGTACTCGGAAGCACTTGCAAACGGGAGGCGGTGACAAATCTGACTTACATACGAAAAAAAGGAAAAAGAAAAATGATTTGCACGGTTCCATGAAAGAAGTGATGAATCACATTGATGTGTTGAGTCTTAATTGTGACAACGTGAGAACTTGTCAACTTAGGGACAGATCTCCCCCTTTGGACTTCAGAGGGTTCAATGGCAAAGACAATGCTTTTGAAAAGGCCCCCTAAGCCTTCAGGGCAAAGACTGATAGGTGGAGCAGTCAAACATGGCTGGCATGCCTTGCCTAACTGTTGCTTGGAGCTCTCAGTTTGACTAAGACTCTGAACACCCCAAACCAGGAATCATATGAGAAACCAAATGGTGCTCACAGCTGTGCTTGCTGCTGGCCTGGCAAGCATCATGTTATGTTTATTGTGTGTGTGTGTGTGTGTGTGTGTGTGAGTATATTCTTCTCATAGAGTCTCAAAGACTAAAATTACCAACTTGAAAAGTGTTCCCAGGGCAACATGGACCATTTCAGATGTCCATTTAATAGATACTCACACTCTGCAAAAACTCTCATAAAAGACCAATGCCAATAACTCTTCACATTATGCCAACTTTTAAGTTTTGGTGCTAGCTTAGCATGTACATGGGAGCATCAAGTCTGCCATTGGGGAATAAGAATTGGTGAGATGTTCATTTCTGGTAAACAGCTAGGAAAAGCGAAACAGCAAATAGTTGTGTTTTAGAAGAGAAGAGACCAACCTTTATCATGTTCCCTACATATTAGCAGAACTACTCAGAAAATTAAAGGCCACTGGTGGCTTTTGCCTACCAATTGGCATGTTTAGATTTGCCCAAGGATTTAGTTAACAAAAGAAAAAAAATCACAGTGGCAATAAACAGTACATCTGTCTTCTGCCACGTTAATATTTGTAAATCATCACATGCCAAGACTCTACCATGAATACCAGTATTTAAAAATCCTTCAGATGATAGTTTTAGTCCTTGGAAGCCAGCTGTTGGTACGCACAAATGAGTTTAAAATTGTCCTCAATTGCAAAAACCAAAGTAACTTACAAGACTGTGTCCTTTTGTCATTTTTTGAGCAGTGGTTATAAAGGGCATATTTATGTAATTCTAGTCTATTCCTTAACTTCTTTGATGAATGTAACCCAATTTGACTGCTTTAAAAAGTCTCATTTCAAATAAGGATTAGCCAACTCAGCACAACCATCTAGACCATGGTCTTTTATATTTAGCCACAGCCTCTGTTTCCATTCTGATGAAAATCATGCGTTCTCGAATTGCAGAGAAATTGTGATCAAAAGCATCTCTCAGTCTCCCTGGCTTGACTTAGAGTAGTGGCCGTTTTTATCATCAGGATGAAAAAATAAAGTCCCCCACCTCCACCCCCTTGCCTTCTGAAAATCTGCAAGTTATCTCTTTCTTTATGTAAGTATCCTTATATTATGGAAAATAAATTAATTTATTAATAGCCCTTTCTTATGTGTTCTCACTTACTTCTCTGAGTAAGTGATAATGAATTCTGAGGAAAAATGTTGAATAAAACTATGGATTATAGAGAAAAGTCAAAATATATGTGTAATATTTAATTATTTTATAAGTTCTATAATAAAGTATTCTGTTTCTTTATCTTTGAAACTTGGTAAGTTATTGAATAAGTTAGTGGGAAGTCAGTTATTTCCAAGGTAACTTAGCTGTGTAAATGTTAAAAATCTCAGAGAAAACTTCAATGAGGGAGAAAGAGAAGATGTTCAGAAACTATTTGGTGATTTGTCTTGTTTGTGAGAAAATCAGATGTCGAGTGCTGGAGGGGAATGGATGACACGTTCAGCCTTGAGCAGGCACAAAATTATTTTGTTCTTCTGTAATGGGCACGTAAACATTTAGTTATGAGAATGATCTAAGTTAGATTAGCTAACAAAAAGATGTTATTTTTGTTTTGTTTCTATTCTAAAGATACTCTAGTGAAATCTTACAGCAAAAAAATGAAAGAAAGAGAAAGGGTGGGGGAAAGCAAATGGGAGTGGGGAGAGAGGAAAGGAGTGGAGGAATAAAAGAAAGAAGGAGGGAAAAACTAAAAACCAAATTGTAAAACAATTGTTCTTAGGTTTTCCAACTTACACATTGTGATGCCAACTGAGAATACAAACTATTTGGTAAAATTAGTCAAATTGACTTACATATACAGTATTTTTTCACCTCCATCTGTGATTCCATGTATGCTTATATTTATGGATTTTTATATGTACATATCTCTAAAATATATTTTAATATGATATTTATGAGTTTTTGATAATTAAGGAGCTCTGGTGTAGTGGTTAAGGCATTTGGCTGCTAAACAAAAGGTCAGTGGTTCAAACCTACCAACTACTCTGCAGAAGAAAAGTGGGGTAATCTGCTTGCATAAAGATTTATTACCTTGGGAATCCAATGGGGATCTCTATGAGTGGAATCAACTCGATGGCAGTGAGTTTGATTTTTTTTTGTTTGTTTGTTTTATTGATAATTGGCAGGCCTAATTGATAAAGAAGAAATGATGGTTAAGAATAGAAAACAGACTAGATGTCAAATAAAAGACATGGCAGAAAAGAGAAGATGTCTTTGTTAATTAAAATCAACAACAACAACAAAAATACTGCGTTAGGGTCGGCTATGGTAAATGGGGAGTGAAACTAAATGTACACATAACAAAAATTTAAAAATACTTTTTATTGTGATTTGGGTGAAAGTTTGCAGAGCAAATTTGTTTTCCACTCAACATTCATACACATTTTATTTTGTGACGTTGATTGTAATCCCCACAGTGTAACAGCTCTCTTCCCACTTCCTCCCTGTGGTTACTTCTTCCCTGTACCCTTCTTTCCTATGTTTTTCAGCCTTAAAAATCTTTCAGATGATAGTTTTAGTCCTTGGAAGCCAGCTGTTGGTACGCACAAATGAGTTTAAAACTGTCCTCAACTGCAAAAACCAAAGTAACTTACAAGACTGTGTCCTTTTGTCATTTTTTGAGCAGTGGTTATAAAGGGCATATTTATGTAATTCTAGTCTATTCCTTAACTTCTTTGATGAATGTAACCCAATTTGACTGCTTTAAAAAGTCTCATTTCAAATAAGGATTAGCCAACTCAGCACAACCATCTAGACCATGCAAGGGATGGTTTAGGGAATTAACAGCCCAGCACTGACTATTGCTAAATGTAATTGGAAGACGTCATCTATGTATGCGCTATATGGCTTAGAAAAGGTAAAAAATGTGTGCGGTTCTATGCTGTGTCTGCTTTATCTCTCGTGTAAGATCTTAGGCCTTGACACACCTGTGGTCTCCCCGAAGCTGAGGATCTTAACACCTGAAAATGGTTCAGGTTGTCACCCTTGATCTGGGAGATTGTATCTTCCTCCTCCAGAGAGGACCACAACTCAAACTGCTGTCGTTGATTTACTGTCATCCTGAATTTTCCTATGAGCATGTGTCACCTCCACTAATATTTAGTACTGAGTTATCTAATTAAAAATATGCCTTGACATAAAATGTTGCTTAAAAAGTAAACTTTTTATAACTCCCTAAAATGGAAAATCTCCATTATTTGCTAAAATACAAAATAGCCATAAAAGACAGTCTAATAAATAATATTAATATTTTAATTTTTAATTTTAATTGAAAATTACATATAGTTACTATAATTTGTTTAAAAATCATATCTGAGAAAAATTTAATGAAAATAAGTGACTTGTTCATCAGGAACATGTTGTTTAGCATCATTAAGTTTAAGATAAAGATCGAGTTTTCTGTCAATAGGATTGTTTTACCCTGAATTCCAGTTCCCATTTGTACATTACAAAGGGAAAATGATATCCACTTAATTGGAGCTTTACCAATAGAGTTGGACATTGAGAATTATGATGTACGTGACTTATGTTCAAAACATCTTTAAGTAGAGCAGCCATCAGTTGCAATATTCAGAATGTGTTCGTCTGAATGTGTCCAGTTATCAATTAATTTCTGCAAAGTAATGGCAAATTCCCATTCACACATCCACTGCACTGTTTGGATATCATGAAGAGATACTTGCAAGGTATTCGTAACTGTTTTCCTAAAATGTGTTAAGCAAGTGCTATGGTGGCACAATGGTTAAAGCATTTGATTGCTAACTGAAAAGTCGGTGGTTCAAATCCACCAGCTGCTCCATGAGCAAAAGATGAGGCAGTCAGCTTCCTTAAAGATTTACAGCCTTGTTGGCAGACAATATTTCTACATATGTATTTCTGTGTCCTGTACGAATGTCCAAATATATAATAGAGCTAACAAGGGCAAAGCTATGACAACTTCTTGGCCACACAGCCAACCGTCCTGAGGGAGCAAGTAGTTGGACCTATGGGCTCAGGACTGTGGTCGCAGGGGAACATCAAGCTCAATTAATGTAACAACGTACTACACAAAAACATTGTTCTACGTTCTACTTTGGTGTGTAGTGACCAGAGTCTTAAAAGCCTGCAAGCGGCCATCTAGATGCAACAGTGGGTCTCTCCTCATCCAGAGCAAAGAAGAATGAAGAAAACCAAAGACTCAGGGAGCAATTAGTCCATGGGATTAGTGGACCATGTGAACCATGAGCCCCTAAGAACTAGATGGTACCCGGCTATCACAGTCCGCTGCTTGGAAGGCTATCACTGCAGGAGATCCTGGATCGAGTGTGAGAACAATGTGGAACAAAACTCAAAATCATAAAAAAAAGAAAAGACCCAGGTTTACTGGTCTGACAGAGCCTGGTGAGACCCCCAAGATTATGGCCCCTAGTTACCCTTCAGGTCTGGAATTGAATTCACTCCCATGGCTTCCAGCCAAGCAATAGACAGGCACATTTACATCAGGTAGATACCCTCCTTAGAACGATCCGTCATGGGAGAAGAGAAGGGCAGTATTGGCACTGGGAGATAGTTCCGGGGGCGGGAATGCATAGGAAAGAAGGATATAAGGAAGAGGTATCTATAGGGAGGAAGTGGGAAGAGAGCTGTTACATGGTCAGGAATTGTAGTCAATGTCATGAAACAAAAGTCAAGTATGAATGGCTGTATGGAAAATGAATTTTCTCTGTAAACTTTCACCCAAATCACAATAAATACAATAATAAAAGATTTACAGCCTTGGAAACCCTGTAGGGCAGTTTCCACTTTGCCCCATAGGGTCTCTATAGGTTGGAATTGACTCAGTAGCAATGGGTTTGGGTTGGTTTATGTTAAGTGAAGGACACAATTGAGTTCATCATCAAGTGACTCAGCAACAAAAAGTAATATATGCAGTCTATTTGTTGGTTGGGAGCTCTGGTAGCATAGTGGCTAAGGCACTTGACTGCTAACCAGAAGGCTGGCGGTTCAAATCCACCAGCCACTCCTCGGAAGGAAGATGGGGCAATCTACTTCCGTAGTGAAGCCCAAGGAGGGGTCGCTATGAGTTGGGTCCGACTCGACGGCACATAACAGCAACAACATTTGTTGGTTGGTTAAAAGGACAAGCAAAGTTTCAGGATTGTTCTCAGCATCCTAATTAGAATGAGAAGGCAGGCACCCGATAGCCAGAAACTAGGAGAAGGAGGCCCTGTCGGTCAATTGTCCCCACCCTCTGTTTCTTCCTACCCCGTTCTCCTCTCCTCCCCCGCATAGAGCTTCCTGGTTCAGGCTACCTCTCCACCCTAAGGCTTAGGATTTCGCCTGGTATGACCTGCTGTTGCACCAAGATGCCCCCACCACCTAGTGGAAAATGCTAGATGGAAGCAGACAGAACACCTCCACCTTCCCTCCCCAGGGCTAGTAGACTTTATTTATTGGTGGGTAGTACAAAGAGTGTGCTTCCACTGCCATAAATGAACACTCAGAGGGCCCTGGAGGATGGTCCGTGGAAGGTGAAGCAGGGCCAGGGGCGATTCCTGCTGGAGACAAGGCCCAGGCATGTTCCCCCTTTGATGCACTGCTCTCTTCTTTCATGTGGCTGGAGCAGGGAAGGACGGGGCAGCCCCTCTTGGCAGGAGGCCCTGCCAGCACACTCTTGGTCACTGTGCCCTGTCTTCACATACTGTGGGGCTGTGTCTCCTCATTCTTGGAAAGACCTTCTCACCCCTCTGCCCCTGTCCACTTTGAAAGTCAAGTTGACTCTAAAATAAATTCTAGGGCAAGGGTTTCTAAACAAGTAGTTGTGTCACTATCACCTAAGACGTGAACTTCCCAGGCCTCATTGAAGAAATTGTGATTCATTTAGCCAGGGAATTAGATCTGGGGATTGATATTTTCCAAAATAGTCAAGTTTCTCTGAGGAACAGATAGTTTTAGAACCACTGGTCTTTGACAAAACAGGAAGGGCCTTGGGTCTTCCTTCCTGGTGTAGGCAAAGAAAGTCCCCTTGGCACCATCCAGTGTAGCTCAGCAGTGGTTGTGGCCAAACTCAGTTAATAATGAAATGGCCCTTGGCCTATTCCCATTTTCTGCATGTATCTTCTGCCAGGGCAACTCTTGGGGTGGTACATGGTGGGTCGAGAAGAGGATTGGCAGGCAGGGTCGCAGCAGCCTAATCATCTTAATCTCAAGTTCTTCGCTTTCCCCATGACAGCCAGGGTTTGGTTGGTAAAGCCAACAGTGTAGGGGACAACTGGCCATTTGCCTCAGTCAAGAATTAATTCCCAAAAGCTAAAGTATTGTGTTATATTTCAAAAAGAAAGTGCATACAATAGGGAAACCAGTGGAATCCCCATCAGATCCTATTGTTTGGCAAATAATTGCCAGGCCATCAGTGATACCCCAAAAACAGCTGTTTTCCTGAGGTCCAGAGTCAAGGTGGAATGAAGACTGCTGCCCTGTTTCCTGCCTGGTCGTTAGGTGCCAAGAGGTGAATTATCCTTTTTGTGTATTGAGCTCACTGTCATTTCCCTTCAGAAATGCATTAGCTAAGTGAACAAGGTGCCTTCAGCTTGTGCACAATGGGGAGATAAAAGAAACAGCATCTTTGACGATACAGAGAAAAGCTGCTTCTAAATATTGCTTTTCAGCCAAGCTAAAGTATAAACAAGCTAATGGTTTGTGCTGTTCTGGGACTCTGATTTCTCTGTCTAATGGCTGATTTCATTAATTCACAGCTTTTTAAAAATTGGATCCAGAGATTTAAAATGAACATTTTGTCTATTTATAAATTCACATGGTCCTAAACCAATAAAGGAGTAATTGTTATTGTATTCAGCACATTTCTTTCTTTTCGATGATGCCCACATTTTATTGTTTGCAGATAGGTATCCTGAGGGTACAGACATTTCATATTCTCTTAGAGGCTAGCATTTTTCTTTTTCCCCTATGCTAAAAGTCTCTTTGACATAGTCACACTCACTTTTTTGTAGTTTAGTGTGTCTAGCCCAAAAATTGTTTCTGCATTTTTGCTAGCTAAATATATCCATTCTTCCAGCAAGTCTTCATTAAGCACCAAGTACAGTGTGAGGTCTAAGCATAGAAAAAGATCTTGTTCCCAGCTCAAGGGTCTTATACTTGAAAATTAAAATAAATAAATAAATAAATACAAACATTTCTTTCAAGTAGACTTATGGTAACGCTCCATAGGATTTCAATGGCTGTAATCTTATGGAACTAAGTCACCAGGCCTTTCTTTTATAGCCATGCTGGGTGGATTTGAACTGCCAACCTTTCAGTTAGTAGTGAGTGCAAATTGCCTGTACCACCTAGGGACCTTATACTTGAAAATATCAGCTATCTAGCCATATAACCACTAGGCAGTGCTCCAAGGACAGACAGTCTTAAATTGTGACTTTTTTTAATTCTTCATCTCTGTTTGCACAATAATGAAATCACTTTTACATTCACCCTAGTCAACCTTCAGTAATGCTTTGGTTTCAGTCTGTGTTAATTGTCAGTATGATGTATTCAAATCAGGATCAGTCAGAAATGTTTCTTCCCATGTAAAAGAATAAAACTACAAATCCATTGCAGTAAGCAAGAGTAGCCCACATGCAAACTTATGCCTAGATATTCAGAGCTGGAAGAGACTTCAGGGGTCCTCTCAACCTATCCTCTACCATAGGTGGGAAGGTGAACCCAGAGCCTTTGGGGACTTTCCTAAATGACAGTGAGTGGATGGTGAGGAAATGCAGAGCCAGTTACAGTGATTTGTAGGCAAGTACACTTTGCGCTGGGTATAAAATAGTTACTGATTTTTTTTACTTGCCAGGCAAACAATTTTATCAGATTTTAAGGCAAGTTGAATGAGTAATGAGTTTCAAATAGAAACCTAATAAAAATTTACTGAGTTCATATGATCAATATATTAACTTAAATACTCCCATTCCCCCAGAAATGGTCTGGTACCAGAACAACATTGGCATCCTTTCTCTCTGCAAAAGTGAAAGTAACCTCGTGAAGTACCACTTTTTAAAACTCTCTGGCCCACTTTCCTTTGCATTCTTGGGTGGTGTAAACGGTTAAGCACTTGAGTATTAGCTGAAAGGCTGGTGGTTCAAACCCACTCAGAGGCACCTTGGAAGAGAAGCCTGGTGATCTGCTTCCAAAAGGTCACAGCTTTGGAAACCCTATGGAGTAGTTCCACTCTGCACTGCTAGGGTCACCAGGGGTGGAGTCGACTCACAGGCAGCAACAGCAACGTGACAGAGGCTGTGTGGACTCAGAAGGGAGCCAGAATGAGAGTTCTTTTTGAAGCTGTACTTGTGATTATTTAACTTGATGACTGAGATGGACAAAGATAAACTCGATGTTAGCATTTGCTTGGAAAGCTTTCTAAATTGATTCTGTACACCTGTTGGAAAGGAGTAACATTTATACTACTATGTTTAGGATAGAAACTCTGGTAGCGTGGTGCCTAAGGCATTTGACTGCTAACCAGAAGGCTAGAGGTTCAAACTTACCAGCCAGTCCTCAGAAGGAAGGTTGGGCAGTCTACTTCTGTAGTGATACTGCCTTGGAAATCCAAGGAGGAGTCTATGAGTCGGGTCTGACTCAACGGCACATAACAACAACAACAACATGTTTAGGGTAAGAGCTCTGGTGATACAGTGGTTAAAGCATTTGGCTGCTAACCAAAAGGCCAGCAGTTTGAATCCACTAGCTGAGGGAGAAAGATGTGGCAGTCTGCTTCCATAAAGATTGATAGCCTTGGAAACACTGTGGGGGCAGTTCTGCTCTGTCCTATAGGATCACTGTGAGTCAGAATAGACCCAGTGGCAGTGGGTTTTTTTCTTTTTTTTTTTTTTTCTTTTCTTTTAGGGTGCAGATAGTAGTAGGTTTGCCCTAAAATCATGAATCTATGACATGTTTGAAGTGGACAAATACACTCCTTGAGAAGAATAATTCCATTTATTCCCTTTGTGCTCTTAGGAAACATGGAACAATGACACAGTGACAATTCAGCCCTCCTGCCCCTGAGTGGATCATATGAAGAAAATGAACTAGATGAAAGGTAAAGTTTTCATTTGGGGGAGTCCTTGGGTGGAGTAAAAGGATTCAATTAGTAACCAGAAAGCTGGTGGTTTGAATCAATCCAGGAGAGCCTTGAAGGAAGGCATGATGATGTAATTGCGAAAGTTACCAGCGTGAAAACCCTGTGAGCTCAGTTCTCTACAGCACATTGGGTTGCCAGCAGTCGAAATCAACACAACAGCATCTGCTTTGGTTTTGGGTTTGGTCCTTGAAGGATAGGGACCTGTCAGGAGCAAGCCTCTTTTGGCTGTACCACAGCAGGATGGAACACACTGTGAAGCATCTGAATTCTGGTTGAGAATACTGGTGGGAGAAGGGGGGCCGACCGCTGACGTTATAACCATCCTGTCTGGATACACCTACTCTAACCATGTGTCAGGAGCAGCTGTATCTGCTTTTGTAGCCACCTTCATCCCGAGGGAAGGAATGCCCCTTTTGTAAGATATATAACCTCACGATGGGAGTGGGACTGGAGAGTGCAAAGGTTAGAGAAAAACATAATTCTATCTTACTCCCTTCTTTCTATTCCATGCATTAAAAGAGAAAAAGAGGTAACGCCTATGGAAGCAACAGTGAAGAAATCAAATGTTGTATTGCATTGAGCAAATCTGCTACAAAAGACCTCTTTGAAGTGTTAAAAGCAAAGATGTCACTCTGAGGGCTAAGGTGCACCTGACCCAAACCGTAGTATTTTCCATCACCTCATATGCATGCAACAGCTGGACAATGAATAAGGAAGACTGAAGAAGAATTCATATCTTTGGATTATGGTGTTGGCTAAGAATATTGAATAAACCATGGACGGCCAGAAGAGTGAACAAATCTGTCTTGGAAGAAGTAGAGCCTGAACGCCCCTTCAGAGCGAGGATGGAGAAAGTTCGTCTTTTGTATTTTGGATATGTTACCAAGAGGGAGCAGTCCCTGGCGAGGGACAGCATACTTGGTAAAGATGAGGGTCTGTGAAACAGCAGAAGACTCCCCATGAGATGGACTGACACAGCGGTTGCAATGATGGGCTCAAGATAGCAAGGACTGTGGAGATGGTGCAGGCCCACGCACTGATGTGTTCTGTTGAGTGTACAGTCACTATGAGTCAGCAATGTCTCGATGGCACCTAACAATCACACCTGGAAGGAGGTATGTTAGGCACAGCACTCTTTAATACCTTATGTATTTTATGCAATAGATTTTTTTTAATGTGTATGTTCTTAGGGTCATTTGGTAAAATTTAAATGTTTTCTTATTTGTATGCAATTTTTGTAGGACCGAGCTAGAAGACTAAGGGTAACAGTGTAATAAGATGCTAGGGCTCCTGGAGACTAGCAGTTAGGAGTGGGTAGAGCAGGAAGAGGCAATGATGATGTGATGATGATGATGATGACAATGATTAACGTTCATGTGTATTTGCTGTGTGCAAGGAATATGCTTTTTATTTTTCATATATTACTCTGAATTTCCACAATTAACTGAATCTTTTTTTAAAAAAATTACCAATGCTCCTTATTTTCCATATTGAGAAACCAAGCTTCCTTAATATGCATCCCATTCCATATGGTGACAGTAGGTTTATGGAAACAGTGCTATGTCAACTGAGAGCAGGGGATTTGCCTACAGAGAGACTGGAAGTTCCTATCCTGTTTCCCAAAGGACACATCTGGTGGCCATGTTACTTCACTTCTATGAGCTTTAATTTCTTCATCTAGGAACAGGCACTGAATCATTTATACAACAAATTACCATTAGTGGCACCAGATACTACAAATTGGAACAGAAATAGATCAAGTTTCTGCTTGCATTGGGTTCACAATTCATGGACGCAGACAGCCATTAACCAAGGTATCTCAGAGACAAACACAAATGGCAACTGTGGCAAGGGCCAAACAGGACAGTTGTGTGGTTGCAGCAGAAGCTGGTAGTGTACTGCCCATGTCTACCTGGGTCCCTTAGCTACTTCTGGAATGCTAGCCTGCAGTGCGATTTTACTCCCAAAGCCAGCACCTGCATTTCTTCTTCCAGAGGCCTCTTCTCACTCCCTGCAAGCCCAGAAAGCCAGAAGAGGGTACAGAAGTCCTCCCCTCGGTAGCGTAGTGCCTAAGGCACTTGACTATTAACCAGAAGGCTGGTGGTTCAAACCCAACAGCCACTCCTTGGAAGGAAGATGGGGCAATGTACTTCCATAGTGATACTGCCTCGGAAACCCGAGGAGGGGTCACCGTGAGTCGGATCCAACTCAATGGCACATAACAACAACAACAACAACCCAGCCTGGGCAGAGCCTCAGTCAATGTGTCATTTGCTGGTGAAGACCTCAAAAAAACAAAAAACAAACTCACTGCCAATGAGTCGATTCCAACTCATAGCACCCCCATTGGGCTTCCAAGGTTGCAAATGTTCATGAAAGCAGACTGCCTCATCTTTCTTCCACAGAGCAGCTGGCGGGCTTACACCATTGACCTTTTGGTTAGAGCCAAATGCCTTAACCACTACACCACCAGAGCTCCTTGGTGACGACCTGGTCAGGAGTAACTCTCTAATTGGAATTGCTTTGAATGTTCAAGGAGATATTGTGTAATGAAGTGTACCTGGCACATAGTTCTTGCTAGCTGCCACAGAGATGGCCCCTGAGTCATGGCGACACCATTCACAACAGAAAGAAACACCATCCCCATGACTGGCTGCAGATCAAACCATTGGGACCCATAGAGTTTTCTTTCACTGGCTGATTTTCAAAAGAAGATCACTGGGCCTTTGTTCTTAGTCCCTCTTAGTCTGGAAGCTCTGCTGAAATCTGTTCATCATCAGGGCAACCCTCACAACTCCACTGACAGATGGCCGGTGACTGTGATGAGGTGCACTGGCTGGGAATGGAACCTGGGTCTTCCCCTTCCCTTGTCTCCCTGCATGGAAGGCTAGAATTCTACCACTGAGCCACAAAGAAATGGTCGCCATGAACATGACAATCAAGGAAAAGAACAGAGTAGTGAAGAAGGTAACAGGTGCTCTAAAACAGCTAATAAGATTTTTGAGGTCGAAGAAGAGTCGCGTGATTTTGAAGCTTCTCAGGAAATAACTTGATAAGCAGGTCCAGTCACGGCCAAGATTTCTTGGGGCCCAGGATCATCGGCAGCTCAGCTGCCAGCCTCCTGGCACAGGTGCACGGCTGAGGTCCCACGGGCTAAGAGACTGGCAGCCTGGGAGGGCCCGGCTGCCAAGCTCCCTTTCCCCCAGGGTGGGAGGAAGTTGGTTCCTGTGTGACTATTAATTAAACCCTGAATGGACGGGCACTTTTAACATCTTCTCCAGCAACACAGTTGTGCTTGGAGATTCCATAACTGAAGTGCAGCCAGCCTCAGCCAGGGAACAGGAAGCAGTCTTTGGCCGGGGCCAAAGCACTTGTTCCCCATCCAGATTTGCTCACCCAGGTAGAGGCCTCAGTTGGAGGTCAGCCCGTGGTTCTCAATGGATTGATTGTTTCCCCCCATCTACCCTCTCTGCAAGTCCGGAAGATGTGAAAGAGGATTTGGGGGAGATTAATGTGCCCCTGTTAGCAGATTGTCTATCAGGAAGGCACACTCTGGGCATTGTTTGCTAGAACAAAGGGTCTTTCAGAGACAACCTGGAAAGGATGCTTTGGGGAAGATTATGTTTGGGAGCTGCATCTCTCAGTATCCCTAAGTGAAAAGTGGCAAGGAGATTTAGCAGTGATCTAGATAATCTTATCAGCGCAGATCCTGCAGACTTTGGTTTTACTGCTTTCAAATGCAGTAGCCAGATAATCACCATCTAGTTCAGTGCCTTTCCACCTTTGCTACTGCTTTGAGAAAAGGGAGCTGATACTTCCTAAGCCCCGACCATATGCCAGGTACTATCCTAGGCACTTTATCTGTACTCCATCCTTTAATTCTCACATCAAATCTCAATCTCTCTTTTTCTTTCTTTCTTTTTTTTAATTATTTTAAATTGGATGAAAGTTTCAGAGCAAATTCATTTTCCATACAGCAGTTCGTACACGTTTTGTTTCATGACGTTGACTGCAATTCCTCACAATGTAACAGCTCTCTTCCCACCTGCTTCTGGTAGCTACCTCTTCCCTATGTCCTTTCCTATGCATTCCTGCCCCCTGAACTGTCTCCCTGTGCAGATACTGCTCTTCTCGTCTCCCATGATTGATCGCTCCAAGGAGTGTATCTACCTGATGTAAATGTTCACCCCATATGCCTGTCTGCTGTTTGGCTGGAAGCCAAAGGAGTGAGTTCAATTCCAGACCTGAAGAGTAACTAGAGGCCCTAATCTCAGGGATCTCACCAGATTCTATCAGACGAATAAACCTGGTCTTTTTTTATGATTTTGAGTTTAGTTCCATGTTGTTCTCTCCACTGTATTCAGGATCTCCTACACTGATCCCTTTCCGAGTGGTTAACAGTGGTAGCCTTATCATTCATTCCTTAGCATCTTATCATTCCCTCCCTTGTAAGGATGAGTCCGGTTTTTTGTTGTTTTGTTTATTTTTTTTGCATAAAATGTGTCCACGCAAATAACGGGCACACATAAAACACACATAACTTGCAAAGGGAACTAATGCGTGAGGG
Organism: Orycteropus afer afer; assembly: GCF_000298275.1. Classification (NCBI taxonomy): domain Eukaryota; kingdom Metazoa; phylum Chordata; class Mammalia; order Tubulidentata; family Orycteropodidae; genus Orycteropus; species Orycteropus afer. The sequence continues at coordinate 1,208,173 of NW_006921644.1, read as the reverse complement.
AGTAGCATGGTTTACAGAAAAAAATATTTAACTCATGCATTATTTGTGTAAAAATATAGTAAATTGAGGCTTAGTAAAGGTAAATAGCTCACTAAAGGTGACACAGTGACAAATGACCTTAATAGAGGTAGACCACAGGTCTGTTTCATGTAACAAGATCTTTCCACGTAAGGAAGAAGGAACTGTTTCTAGGAAAACAAGGAAATAATAAGACTTTTTTGAAATTGCCCTGTGGCTTCTGCTTCTAGTGTGAGGTATAAACCTCCTGTGGACCGATATTTAATATTTGTTAGTCTAAATGTTAAAGGACAGAGATAAATAAAAACAATAATTAAAAAGAATTAAAAACCTAAATTGCCCTAGATCTTTTAAAGAATTTGAATTTTCATCAACAGAAGAACTTTCTCACAAAGACAACTCCATGCTCAGGGAGTTTCACTGGTAAATAAATAAATAGATTCTCTGGAGATCACCTCGTCCGTCATTCAGCAACGGGCATCAGAGTCACGTAGGGATCTTCTTAAATACGTGTTCTTGAGACACTGCAGTTTTCCTGACTCCAGACACATGGGAGTGGTATCGGCTTTTGGATCTTCTAAACTTACAGAAGTGATTCTGGTATGTAGGCAGGATCGGCCACCACAGTGCACACGGCATGCCATGTAACCTAGGGCTATGGCAAAGAGGAGATCCGGACGCATTTCCTCCCGACTTTTAGTTCGGTGTGCATTCTGTGGACGGTGCTTCCTCTCAAAAAGATTAAATTCACACCAATGCTCTACAGCAAGAAATGGAGCCCAATTTTCTGATGACTGAGGGTTTGGGATGCCTCAGAGCTTCCTTGCCCACAGGCAAGAGACCTTAAGACTTACTGTCTTCTTGAATTGGTAAAGTAGGCATTACTAAGAAAACATCATGCCATTTTGTGACTCCTAAGCCTGACTTTACCCTCTAATAACCTGGGGACAATGTGAAAAAATGCTATGCTGGTGCCCTACAGCCAGGTTCTGATTCTATTGATTTGTGATGCGGCTCCAGGTTCCTGTTATTCTAACATCAGGGCTGAGAACCATTGATTTGGTCCCAACAACATTGCAGATGAGCCATTGAAGGGCTCTTCTGCTGTAGTTTTACAATGGTTTCCATTCTCAGTGAAAATCTAAGAATGACTTCAGCCTATTGTGTAAGTGGCCAAAGGTGCAGTTGCTAAAGTATTTATTTAGGTGCCCTGGTTGGGATCAGCAAGTGAAGACTGAAAACCTCTGTGCTGAGCATTGTTGTTGTTGTTGTTGTTATGTGCCATCGAGTCAGCCCTGACTCATAGTCACCCCTCCTTATATTAGACGCTGCAATATCATGGGACAAAGAGGATGGAAGGAAATGATTCTCAGAGAGCTCGTCAAACTCCAACCCAAACCTTTTGAGATGTGTGTCACCATTGCTGTGACGTTAGCTGTGTGTGTTGTACACCTTAGTGGTGGGTTTAGTACAGTGGTTGTGGTCCCCAAAAAATATGTGTTCTAAGTTCTAACCCTTATACCTGTGCCATAATCCCATTTGGGAATGGTTTTCTTTGTTATGCTAATGAGATAGTATTAGGACAGAGTGAGTCTTAAGTCAGTCTCTTTGGAAACATAAAAGATATTAACCAAGCAAGTGAGCAAAATGAGATGGGAGAAGAGAGATGTTAACCCAGCCATAAGAACATTGCCCAGGAGAAGAAGCTCAGAGAGACAAGAACTTTCCTCCAGAGCCAATGAGAGAGAAAGCCTTTTTTTTTTTTTTTTTTTCTGAGCACACATCCTGAATTCAGACTTTTAGCCTCCTCAACTATGAGAAACAAATCCCTGTTTGTTAAAGCCACTCATTTGTGGTATTTGTTATAGCAGCACTGAATAACTATTCAGCAGTTAGCAGCCAAATAAATACTTTACTATGCCATCAGAGCTCCTCAGATAACTAAGACACGAATCCCATCTTCTCCTTCTCATCACCCAGGAACATTTAAAACTCATGTTATGCTTGGCGTGATTGTTGACGATGAGACTTGCTTGCACCAGTTTGGGATGGTGAAGGTCAAAAAGAAATGAGACAGGAACTTCACATGGCCCCTGAAGCTACCGAGAGCAAGATTACAATTTAAATTTGAGAATCAGCTTGAAAAATTTAGTGTTCTTTATGCATCTCCTTTCTTAGTCCCTCCATTTCCGATTTCTAGAAGGAAGCATAGGCCTGAGTTTACCAAAACTGTGTTTCAGAATCATCTAGGGGAAGGCCGAACCCATCTCGGTCTTTCTACTTGACATCTTATTTGCAGCTATTTTAAGGATTTGGAAAAGCACTGGGTTAAAAGAAGAGACATGGTATTGATTTGGAGTTTTCTGTCCAGAGTTCTTACTGCAAGGGAGCCCATGCCATCCCTTCCTACTCTAATGGCCCTCAAGTGGCCATCAATGGAGGTAGTTGAAAGGTTGCGATTCCAAGCTGACTAAGATGAAGGTGAGGTCATGGTTAATCAAGACTTGGCTTAGCCCGAGCTCGGGTAGAGGAAGCGGAAGTGATCCAACTTGCATGAATCTCTTGCCTCTGCGGCCCAAGGTTACAACACTCGGTGACCCACAAAGCCCTGTTGAGTATTTTGGACATCCAAACAGTTGGTTAATCAGTAGGCTTAATCATCTGGGGGCTTAATAACTTTTAATTATTCATTATATTATATGATCCATGTAGGTCCTGCCAAGATACAGTTTTAAGAGAGGAGACAAGAGTAATGGAAGCAAGACTGTGAATCAGAAGGTCACCTTGAATCTTGCTTCACATAAGACCTTAAATGGTAGTGCCATATTTATATTGCTGTCATGCTAATCTTGCTCGGTATTTAATCTTTGAAAGTGTATTTCAGGACATGTAACGGAATGCCCCTTAAGCCTCAGAAGTGTAGTGTAGTAAAAAAATGGGCTTTAAAGTCAGACTGATCCACTCTCAAGTCATGGCTTTGCTGGGACATCTAGAGTAAGTGTGGCAAGGCGTGCTATTAGCTGACAGCTTGCAGCTACAGTGTCCGCCTCAGCTTCTGAGCACGGGGGGAGATTAGAGCACAGCCATGTCTGTCCAGTGAGGGACGTTTCTAGCAGGAGCTCCCTGTTGTATTGGCCATGACTTTGTCAGTTGTGCATCATTGGCTATGAGTCTTCCTGCCCAATATTGAGTCCTCCCTGCTTTCATTCCACAGGTGTGAGTCCACACTGCAGTCTGAGGATTTCCCTATCAAATTCTGCTTCCTCTCCTTTTTATGTTTCAAAAGTGCCACCACTCTAAACATCCATGGTAACTCCACTCCACTTGCACTGCTAACTCTACCTCAGTGTCTGCTTCCCACAGGACCCAAAAGACACAGGAAGTTGCTTCAACTCATTCAGAGTTGACCTCTTCATCTTTCAAATTGCATCACCACCATATACACTATCAGAATTTGAAGACATTCAATGAGGCAAAATAAATAAATTGTGCTGACTTATATTAGGCTACCCCCACATCATTTTTCTTCTCATCAGTAGGACCTTCTCCACGACCAGTGTGTTGACATAAGCTATATTCTTCACTGTGACTCACCAACAGCTACCTGCATAAAATACCAGTAACCACTGTAGGGGTACGAGGTGCTGAAAACAGACCATTACATTATCACACATCTGCCACAGATCTGTGAGCATTTGGGGGGGGGGTTACTTTGAGTTCTCTGATGGCACAATAGTTAAATGGCTCAACTAGTGTTAAAACTTACTGTTGAAAGATTGTCGGTTCTCTGTGGGAGAAAGACCTGACGGATCTGCTCCTGTAAGGATCACAGCCTAAAAACCCTATAGAGTGGTTCTCCTCCATCACATGGTGTAGCTGGAACTCAAAACCCAACTCAAAGTCACCTGACAACACCAACAACCAAGCCGAAGTTTATATGAGGTGTCAGGTGAGCACAGAAGAGGGTCACTCAGCCTAGAATGTCAAGAAACACTACTTGGCTGTGAAAACACTTGATCTGGGTCTGGAAGAATGAATCAAAGTTCATCAAGCCGAAGACGGACCAGCCCTTGCCAAGTCTCAGAGACACCAGAAAATAATAAAGAGTCAGAAGGCCAAGGTGGCCCACAGATACTAAAGAGCAAGTTGGGGAGCTTCAGGAAGTATCCCAGCAGAGTAGCCCCATGAGGGCTTCAAGGCAGGGACTACCAGTTGCATTTTACAGTGGAGAAAGCTGACTGGGGCCCCAAGAGGTTAAACAACCTGGACTAAGGTCTCAGAATGGTAAAGCCACTGAGCCAAGCAGAGCCCCAGTCTAGCTCATGGATGCTCTTGTACTTGAGTCTGTAGCCCCTCCCCCACGGGGAGCTACTGAGGTGATCCCAACAGGGCTCAGGCAGGCCTCAATCAGCTGAGTACATGAGGAGCCGGGAAGGGCTTCCTAAACCCAAAATCAAAGCTTGAAGCTTTTACTGAGGAGCAAGTCTCTGCGCTCAACAGTTGGGAGACTTGTGAGCTACTTTAAAGCTTAATTTTGGGGGGACAGAAGCCAATGTACACATTCATAGCATTCAGTTTCCCCAAATCAATTAAGCTGAAGTGATGGTAAGGATCTGACAGAGCTGCAAAAGAAAGAGCAATCTTTAACCTCAAAACTGAAGCTGATTCTTGGGCCTTAATCCAAGCCATTGTGTCTGGCCCCACTTGCAGGCCCAGGTCTGGTTCTCATTGCATTTGTGGATTTAAGTAAAACCCTTCATAACTTAAATTAGAATTCTTGTCAACGATTTTTTTTTCTTATTACAGTAGAAATTTTAAAAAAGGAAAGAAAACTCCCAAATGTCTACAATCTGGGCCATTGATCTAGTGGACACAGGCTGTCCCAGTCAAAGGAGAAGGCATTTTGCCAAAGAGTAATGAGGGACTCAGTGTGCACTCGGACTGAGAGGGGACAGGAGCAGCCGTTGCAGAAGAGTCAGATGGGCTCAGCTGTTCCCATGCCCAGCTCTTGCTTGTTGGTTCAGGAGGCTAATGAAAACCATGCAGGGTCAGATGGCTAGTCCTGGAGGCTGTAGTGACAAACTGTGGAACTGCTGGATCCAAAGCAGCTTTGGGCTGTCGTTTATCCAAAAAGAAACCACATCTCCTGCTGGGTGAGAACACAGAGGTCCATCTAGCTGGACGCCCTTGTTTTCTGGATGGAGAAAGGCAAGATTTGGTTGGACAGGTGAGTTGCTCCAAATCGAGGTCAAGTTCACAGCCCAGGCGTGATTAGAATCCACACTTTCGAGTTCCCAGAGACCAGCATTCTTATTTGGCCCAGCTACTCAGAAGGCAAGGAAAGGCTTCCGGTTCCAAGGTTTTCTTCCCATCTGAGTGAGAAAACAGGCATATGATTCCCAAAGAAAAGGATGCCCAGGGAACAGTGGCAAAGCAAAGGGTGTTGGCAGCAATGAGAATGCTGTGAAGCGCATTTTAGACCTCCTCTATTATCGTCTCGTGGTGCACTCACCGATGGCTGTGGATTTTACCCACGTGGCTCTGTGTAAATGTGGACATGTTAGTTGCCCATGCCATGTGGTTCAAGATCAACAGGAGTGTCTCCTATCAATGAGAAGAGCATCCCTGCTTGTACGTAAGGCTGAAACTACAGAAATGACCACTGAACATAGGTGATGTCGGTAGAGGGAAAAGACTCTTAGCAGAACATTAGTTCAGCGTACCCCAAGAAATAGCCCAGGGGAAGATGATTTTTCTCTTCTGGCGTGAGGAAGGCACTAGGACAGCCCTCTCACGCTTCCATTGTCTCAGAAGTTGTCAAAGTCTTTTCTTGGCATTTCAGATGTTTCCCACCCTTGCCCTTAGCTCTGTGGATCTGTCTCCTGGTAGAAAAATACTAGAATCTATAGTTAGAAGGCCTGGCATTTGACTCTGGCTCTGGCCTTCCACACTGTGTGACCCTGGGCAAACCATTTCAGGGATAAGAGAGTCATTAACACTGTCCTCACCATTTCATGAATGCTTGTTCTTGGCTTTACCTGCCTTGGACGGCTTTAAACGTCACAGCCACCCGCTGGGGAAGCTGCTGTTATTATGCTCCTTTTTAAAGTAAGGAGCCGTGGCTTGACGAGACTAAAGCAGTGCTCTGATGTGTGACCTTGGGCAGAAAGCAAAGCTAGAGTTTGAACCCAAGTAGTCTAACGCCAGAGTTCACTCCATAATAACCACTTGATAAAATAATTTTCTGGTTTCATGTATTGTGTATGTGAGTGTGTGTGTACATAGATTCTCCTTTGGTCATCAAGCCTTTGAGATAGGCATTATCATCCCCACTATGCAGTTGAAGACATTGAGTCTCACAGAAATTTAAAGACCTTGTAAAAGTCATGGGAAACGAGTAGTGGAGACAGAACTGGAGCTAAAGGTTGTATGTCTACAACATCCATGCTCTTTCTACCTTACGGTTCTGATGTTTCTGAACCTGATTTTGTTCATCTGCAAATGGAAGTAATAATGCTGCCTCCATCTCAATGACTGCAGGGGAGTCAAGTAAGACCAAGGGGTGTGGCAGCCCAACGCTGCTGCCTGTTCTCTTTCTGTGCAAACCAACGATGAGGAGTCTCTCTGGCTGGGTGCCATTTTGCTGACTGTGGGCTCATGTGTTGGCTGGACATTAGATTCACTCACCTAATTTTTTAAGGCCTTCTAAAACGTATGAGGCAATTTGTCTTTGTTAGCCAAACAGATCTAGTGGTGAATGAACCCACCCTACAGCAAAATGGGCCCCAGGCCTGTCTGGTTGGGGGGGGGGGGGCGATCCTTCCTATCTTAGCAAAACAAAGGCAACCTGAGGCCCAAGGGCACGTCTCTTCATTGAGTCTAGCTCATCTAACACAAAATGCGTTTGAGCCTAGAGATGCTTCCTTCTGCTACCTCTAAGCGACTCCACTTCTCCCCACAGCAAAACAAAAGAGTAGCTTTTGCCAGCATTAAGGGTGATTGAATAACCCGCATTCCAACTGATAACTATTAAATGTTGTTGGGCTATTGATTTATATTTCTACAGATGCTCCTTTAGGATAAGGGAACAAAGAGAGGTAGTTAGGGAGCGGAAGCCACTTGTCATGCTTGCTAGAACGTGTGTCTGCTTGATTCTGAATAGACTTTCTGAGCATAAAGCCTACGTGTTGCCAGCTGCCTCAAAATGACAGAAGGATTTGCTCGAAAAAGAGAGTTTGCACTTGAATTTTAGATCATGCTTTGTTCCTGCCCAGTAGAGCCACCAAATATGCGAGGAAATGTGTGCTGGCTGTCCCCAGTGGCTTAGATCATTTGACCATCAAATGACCCTGGGCCATCTAAGTCACCTCGATCCTGGCTTTGCCAAAAAGTTGAGGGCTGTTTCAATTCTTCTTCTCTTAACTTTTCAGTAATAGAATGTCCTTTCTCTACTGATTAAGATAAGGAAAACAAATCCCGAGGAAATCCAACTGGCAGTGGACTGTGTGTATTGGCTTAAATGTTAATGTGCCCTTATAATGGAGTCTCGGGTCCAGGTGTCCACCAGGAAGTCAGATGGGGACTCTGTGACATCTTGAGAAAATTACACCTCTCCTTTACTCCAAGGAGTTCTGTGGTGTCGTGGGTAAAACATCTGGCTGCTAACCAAAAGGATGGTGGTTTGAACCCACCAGACACTCTGTGGGAGAAAGATGAGGCAGTCTGCGTCCATGAAGATTTACAACCTGGGAAACCCTATGGGACAGTTCTCCTCTGTCCTACAGGGTCACTATGAGTCAGAGTCAGCTGGATGGCAGTGGGTTTGCTGTTTGGTTATCTATTCCGAGTGAAATTACGCAATCAGAACAAGGAATCAGAACTCGTAGGGATGACCAAGCCAGGTGATACAGAACACACCAATAACTAAGGATCTGAAATCTGTCAAAAGGAAAATTTTCAGGGGCTACTTTAGGAAGGGTCCATGAAATGGCAATTCAGATATATAACGATCAAACGTATTAATTCCCTGATCCACATTTTCTCTTGCCGAATTCTTCCATTGATCCTATAAGGCCCTTCATGACCATGACCTTAGGATTATCTGGATAAGATCAGTATTTATTTAAGATCATAGGCACCTCAGTGTAGTGTGGGACACTGCCATTTGTGTGGGGATGTGCTTCTCCTGCTATGTCCTTTCCCACAGTTTGCACTATGATCCTTTGATGCCAAACCATGCAACTTCCTTCAAATATGCCAGCTGTGCACTCCAGCCCCTCCCTTCCACTGCTGTCCGTAATAAAATACTACTCATCCTTCAAGACTGAGCTCAAGCTTTCCCTCACTAGACTTCCCTTTAATGGATCTAGTTTGGGTTTTCTCAGCATGATTGTGGTAGACTGAGAAAAATGGCCATACTATTTTGCAGCTCTTCCCGTGGAAAAAGAGGAGGCTATTTCCTCTTTCTTTAGATCTGGCTGTCTTGAACTTGCTTTGACCAATAGCATCTGGTGAAAGGGACCCTATGGGAGCCGTAGGGCCAGCCCAAGATGCACTGAAATGTCTTCCTTTGACCTCTTAGAATGCTGCTGAGACCACCATAGAGAGAAGCTCTGTGTAGCCTTCTGGAAAATGAGAGCCCAAGTGGACAAGAACTGAGGTCCACAGCAAATGTAGTACTGACTGCAAGCAATGTGAGGCCTTCTGAACCATCCACCCAGGTGAGCTAACAAGTCCCACGGGGAACCCCAGACAAATGAGAACCACCACCCAGCTAAGCCCAACCCAAGCTGTAAGATCATGAGCAATACATGGTTATGGTTATAAGCCACAACATGGTGGGGCGATTTGTTAGGCAGCAGTAGATAATGGAGAAATTGTGTGTGTGTGTGTGTGTGTGTGTTGTAAAGGTCCCGTAGCTGTAGGAAGTCACAGGACTTTGTTGTTTGGGAAGATGGATTGTTCCCAGTCCTCTTTCTCAAACTTTCTTTAATCCAGCTGACTCCTGTTGACTATCCAGGTCTCCAAATCTTTCTTGGGGAATCCTTCTCTGACCTCCCAGACTGGTGTAGGTGGCTCTCCGATGGGCTTCTTACACCCTATTGCTACCTCTAGTGCATTTCACACCCCACAGTGGTAATGCCCATGTGTTTACCACCAGACCAAAGCCTCAGTGAGAGCAGGGACAGAGCCTCTTCCATGACTTTCGTACCCTAGCATCTGGTCTTGCACATGGCATATGTGAAGGGGACTACTTGCATGCATTTCTCATCGATCCCTTCACCAGTACACCTATTCCACTGTAAGGCAGATCTTCCTTAAACGAGATACACTCTGCCGCTGTATGTTCTGTTCCTAGGCTTTCACCTGATCACTGAGAGCCCCCAGCCTATCTCTTCGTACATTTGAATGCGGGTGCCCTTCTCCTCACACTGGCTCTTCTTCAGCCTGGAGGCCCCAGGGATGTCTGGCCTAGATGACTATCTGGCCATCCAGTTTCTCCTGGATCATTTTACCCATTTTCAAAATGTCATAACGAGAACTGAGCATCACCACAACTGGTCTGACCAAGGCAGAGGAGAGAAGGATCATTGCATTCATTGTTTTGAACTTGATTCTACTAATGACACTTAAACCCATACTGATTTATGAGGTGGCCTCGCAGTGCTGATTCTAGGGGCTTTGCTACTGGCTGTCAGCTGCATGCAAAAGACCCCTGGGTCAGCACTCATTGACGTTTTACCTCAATGTGCAGTTTTTTATTTTATTTATTAACATTTTGGGAAATAAGCACTGCCATTTTCATTTAACTTTGTTTTAAAATGGACACAATATTTGAACTTTTTAGGTGCTATTATGATCATAGAAAGCTGTGTATTATGCAACTACTGAAAATCCTGTTCAGCTAGAGTTCCATGTTAGCTTCCAATTAGCCAGAACCTGCCTTTGCTAGAAAAGTTTCTAGTTAGCAGTTGGTAAAATTTGTTGTTCAATTCAACTGTACTCTATTTGGGAAAGGGAAAACAATTACAAGTGACAAAAAATTCCCTTCAGAGAATTGAACCTTACCGTTGTTCCAGTGTTATAGGGGACGTCAGGGCTATAGACAGAACAGAGGGTTTGGAATCAGGCAACTTTAGGTCTGAACCTCTTTTCTACAACTAGGTGGTTATCTGACAGTAGAGAAGTGACTAAACCACTTGTCTGCTGTTTAAAGTGTAGTTACAATGAAAGAACTGATGAAGAGCAAGGCTCCGGGAATTGATGGCATACCGATTGAGATATTTCAACAAACAGATGCCCCATTGGAGGCACTCACTCAGTTATGCCAAGAGATTTGGAAGACAGCTACCTGGCCAACTGACTGGAAGAGATCCATATTTGTGCCCATTCCAAAGAAAGGTGATCCCACAGAATGTGGAAATTATAGAACAACATCATTAATATCACACGCAAGTAAGATCTTACTGAAGATAATTCAGAAACGTTTGCAGCAGTATATTGACAGAGAACTTCCAGAGGTTCAAGCCGGATTCAGAAGAGGACATGGAACAAGGGATATCATAGCTGTTGTCAGATGGATCTTGGCTCAAGGCAAAGAATACCAGAAAGATGTTTACTTGTGTTTTATTGACTATGCAAAGGCATTTGATTGTGTGGATCATGACAAATTATGGATAACAATGAGAAGAATGGGAATTCCCGAGCACTTGATTGTACTCATGAGGAATCTGTACCTTGACCAGGAGGCTGTCGTTCAAACAGAACAAGGGGACACTACATGGTTTAAAATCAAGAAGGGAGTGCGTCAGGGTTGTATCCTTTCTCCACACTTATTCAATCTATATGCTGAGCAAATAATCCGAGAAGCTGGACTATATGAAGAAAAACGTGGTATCAGGATTGGAGGAAGAATCATTAACAACCTGAGATATGCAGATGATACAACTTTGCTTGCTGAAAATGAGGATGACTTAAGGCACCTACTGATGAAGGTTGAAGAATACAGTCTGCAGTATGGATTATGTCTCAATAGAAAGAAAACAAAAATCCTTGCAACTGGACCAATGAGCAGCATCACAATAAATGGAGAGAAGATTGAGGTTGTCAAGGAATTCACGTTGCTTGGTTCTACAATCGATGCCAACGGAAGCAGCAGTCAGGACATTAGACGACGTGTAACATTGGGAAAGTCAACCGCGAAGGAACTGTTTCAAGTGCTGAGGAGCAAGGAAATGTCCTTGAGCACTAAGGTGTGCCTGACACAAGCCATGATATTTCCAATCGCCTCGTATGCATGTGAGAGCTGGACAATGAATAAGGAAGACTGAAGAAGAGTGGATGCTTTTGAGTTGTGGTGCTGGCGAAGAATGCTGAAAGTACCGTGGACTGCTAAAAGAACTAACAGATCTGTCCTGGAGGAAGTGCAGCCAGAGTGCTCCTTGGAAGCAAGAATGGCCAGACTTCGTCTCACCTATTTTGGTCATGTTGTAAGGAGGGACCATTCCCTGGAGAAGGATGTCATGCTTGGTAGGGTGGAGGGTCGATGAAAGAGGGGGAGGCCTTCAACAAGATGGATCAATACGGTGGCTGCGATGATGGGCTCAAGTATAGCAGGGATTGTGGGGCTGGCGCAGGATCGGGCAGTGTTTCGTTCTGCTGTGCATGGGGTCGCTATGAGTCGGAAACGACTCGACAGCACTTAACAACAACAACAACAACAACTTCATTTGCAATGTAAAATTATGTATTATGTATATAAAGTCTCATTTGATATATTCATGGTCACTGTGCTGGGCATATAAACCCAAACCCAAGTCACTTTGACTCATTGCAATCCTATAGGACAGAGTAGAACCGCCCCACAAGGTTTCCAAGAGTAGAAGCTTTGTGGAAGCAGGCTTGCTTTCTCCAGGAGAGTGGCTGGTCACTTTGAGCCACCAACCTTTCTGTTAGAGGCCAAGTGCTTAGCCACTGTGCCACTAGGGATCCATGCTGGGCACATAGACGCCCACAATAAGTCCTAGCTCTTCACTTTCTTGTTGTTCCTACTGGACATGCTGAGAGACCCAGCTGGGCCCTTTCTGGCCTCGGCTGTCTACTAAGTCCTGCCATTCAAACGTGTGTTTGACGGGGGGCACACCCTGTGGCTGAAGTGGAGATGAGGGGATAGAGCAGAGATGACAGCTCCCTCTGAACCTCGAGATTTCGCCACTCAGTGGCCCTGTCTCAGTTGGAGAGCTGATAGGGCTTAAGGGGTGCATGTGTGTGATAGTCACTGTGTATAAATGGCCCAGGACTCTGAGCAGGTGTAGAGGAAGCAGTGTGTGTGTTGTAGGGTGCAGACAGGGAGGACTGTTCCCTGGAGGAGTCCGGAACCAGCTGCACTCTGCAGCAGGCAGTGAGGCCTTGGGGCCCTCTGCTGTTCATTAAGTGTATTCCCTGCGAAGCCCAGGTGGCCGTGGCTGGCTGGAGCAGCTGTGGTCTCACTGCCATCTACTGGTTAGAGTCATTTTATCAAGTCTCAGCAGGTTGTAGGCCACAGACTGCAAGCACCCCAAGCGGCCTGGACTGTGCTTTCAGAAGGCATGAAAGCACAAAGGAAGAGCAGGCCAGCTGTCAGCAGAGCCCCGAATCGCCTCAAAACACGCTGTGGGCTCATCCTGCCCTACACAGAGCCCGACCTCTGCACTTTTCAAAGTGGCCTCTGCTCAGAGTTTTCCTACTGACTTTGGACAAAGCACACAATTTCTTAGAAATTCCGTTTCCTTACCTAGCTATTAAAATGCAGAAATGTGGAAGTGGAATTCACAGAGCTGGTGGTAGAGTTGATTAAAATAAGTAATGTTCAAGAAGATAACATTTGAAGTCACAGAATACAGCTGTGTTTTCTGCATATGTCATTGTACTTTTTCAAAACCAGTGAACCTGCCCCTCCAGCCCCTGGCCAAGCCTCTGCTGCAGCCTCCCCTGCAGCCTGGCTCGGGCCCTTTCTCACATGCTCCAGCCTTCCAGGCCTTTCTCAAACCTGCAAGCATCCTTCCTGCCTCATGATGTTACTTCTTTTTAGAATTACCCCCAATTCCCTCCCCATATGCATACTCACACCCATACACATACACATACACAACAACCCCTACACACACACACACACACACCCCACAGCTGAGTAACCCCCTCAGCCCTCAGATGTCAGATTACATGTCACTTTCTTAGGGGACCCGCTGTAGACTCCTGTAATAGCCCTGG
>NW_006921644.1:1145108-1193597 GCF_000298275.1 Orycteropus afer afer | reverse complement strand
TTTCATTGCCTGATGAAGCAGACTCTGGAACGGACATTAGCACAGTCGAGGAATTAGGGACTGCTCTTGGGATCAATGCCTGTGGCAGGGAAAGGAAGAGAAGGGAAGGAAGCAGCCCGGGGTCAATGAAAGCATCTGCCAACGTCATCGGGAGCTCTGAAGGTGGCATGACACTTCACAGGGGCCCTAACCATGAACTAGAGGGCCAGGTCATTTTTGCCCATGGACTTTTGTCCTTCCAGTTCAGTTGCTTATTGGATGTGGGTTGGTTCCAGGAAAGAGGTGGGATCTTAATTGATTGGCTTTCTTTTGCTGAGGGCAAGAGTTCTGAATAAGCTTGGGAACGTAAGTTTTCCTGGACCTAGCCCCTCTTCCCTTCCACTCCAGGGAGCATCAGCCAGGAGCCAGGGAGCTGGAAGTCATTACCTTCCTCACTTGTATCCCCTGCTCAGTCTCTCGTGGGGCCGTCTGTGGCTCCCTTCCCACTCCAGGCCAAGCACATCCTTCAACAGCCTCCTATTAAAATCACATGATCTTGGAAGGTGAAGAAATCGAAGAAAAATGTGGAGCCAAAGAATACCTTTCCAGCATCATCTGTTATCTGTGATCATTTAGAGAGCTGCATGTGAACGAAACCAGGAAAGGAGCTAGCTGTGGGTCGTGAATGGCCCTTTTCTTTCATGTTGAGTGTTGTTATGAATGTTGAAGTGTCCTGGATTCGGGACAGGGTTGGGTGGAGAAGGTTATGTCGGCTGGGAAAGTCCACCTCTCAAAGCCATGTGTAAGATTTCCCTATGACTAACGGGTATAAGAGGCTGGGTGAGTCTATAGCATAATACTGTCTTAAGCATCAGAGTGTTGGTGTGGAACCTGTCTGGGTCTGAACATCATCTATGTCACTTATCGCCTGTGTGGTTCTCTTTATTGTAAATGGATTATCTTAATGACGAATGGATGGGGTCACAGTGGGGGATGCATGACAAGTGCACATAAAGCCCTCAGTATGTGCCAGGCCCCAGGCTGAGTGCCTGAGACACGATGCTGCTGCAGCTGCTGCTAACGGCGAACAGTTGCATCGAGGCCCACTCTGCGAGAAGTAGTTTCTTTGTGCCACACTTAAGGAAGGTGTGGAACACTTAATGTCTGTGGACGAAAAAGAGCTTTGGAGATCATCTATGCAGCCTCCTCTCTTTTACAGGTGAGAAGACTGAAACTCAGGGGAAGGGTCTTTCCCACAGCCAGTTAGTGGCAAAACCAGGACTGAAATGTCATTCCCTTGAGGTCCTAGCTCTAGAGGTTTGGTACATTCCAGAGCTCTGGCCTAAAGCAGCCTCATGGCTGAGTGCTGACGTGACAGCAGGGATCAAAGTGAATTCTCAAAATGAACCCCAGTTTCTGTTCATCCTAGGCCTGTCCACACAGTCTTCTGTTTGCAGTGAACACAGCTGTGCTCTCCTCTTGGTCCAAGTCAGTGCTTTTCAAACTGTAATGTGAAAACATGACCTGTGGATCCTGTCAAACTGCAGATGGTGATTCACTGGCTCCAGAGTGGAGCCCTTGTAGCACAATAGCTAAGTCCCTGGCTGCTAATTAAAAGGTGGATGGTTCGAACCCCCCAGTGGCTGTGCAGACCTGGTGGTCGCTTCTGTAAAGATTATAGCCTAGAAAACCCTATGGCTGGTGTCTAACAAGGTGGAGCCTGAGATTCTGCACTTCTGCAAGCCTCCAAATGATGCTCAGAAGATTGACTGCTCACACTTGGAGCAGGAGGAGTTCTGGTTATCTCCTGCTTCTGAATTCCCACGGGAAGCTGTTTGTGACATCCCCAGCCAACCCCATCACTGAGTTAGGACCTCTGTCTCTGTCTCCAGAGGACACTGTACTCTCCCCATCAGAGAGCTTACAGCAGTATTTGATTGTCCCCATAATTTTCTTTCTCCCACACTAGATCATTACATCCTTGAAAGAGAGATTGTGTTTTGTCCCGTTCCCATATTAAACACAAGAGATGTCTGGTGAATTCTTGAATGGGTGCCCATTAAACAGATGAGGAAGCCAAGGCTCAGAGGAGTGAGGTCACTTGTTGTCATTCGCACACTGGAACTACAGCTCCTCTGAAGTCTTCTGCGCACTGGTCTGCTATCTGGTCGCTTGTAGACATGGTGCCAGTAACACGTATTCTGGGCAGTGAACCACTATGACAAATGCAAAGAATAGGATGACAAAAAGCAGAAGAGGCGGGATTGAGTTGGAGCCTCACGTATTCCAAGTGCTGTTGACCTGGGCTGTTAGTGAGTATCAGCATGTCGAAATGAGAGAAATTGGTGTGCCTTTGATCCAAGACATAATTTGTGTGGTGGTTAAGAGAGAAACGGTTTATATCTAAAATGCCTTTGAGAGAGAGAGAGAAGCTATGAAAAGGTATTAGAGTCCTAGGTGACCTGTATTGTTTCAAATATACAAAGATAAGAGAAGAGGTGAGTTTGGGGGTTGACAACTAAATTGCTCTAACCAAGGTGGTGGGAAGTACTTGGAGTTACTGAAGGGAGTCTGGAGGCAAAAGAGTAAAGATGAGAGGGGGACAAAGAGAGTACAAGGGGACAGCGAGGAGGCAACAGATAACACTCAACCTGGCGATCTAATGAGTGAGGAAGCCGCAGTGACCGGGCGGACTTTTCAGTATCAGGAGTGTCTAGTGCTTCAAGTTGTGGGCTGTGTGTTACTGCAATGTAACACCTTCTCAGAGACCCTTAAGCCCTCAATGTATTCTCTTTGCGTTTGTTTTTTCATTTGCTTATTATTTCATTTCGTTGTTGTTATGTTCTGTTCAGTCGGGCCCGACTCATAGCAACCCCTCCTTGGGTTTCCGAGGCAGTATCACTATTATTTCATTTTAGTTTTGTGATATATTTGTAGGGGAAAGTGAGAGAGAGATAAAGTGGTAAATGAACATGTGGTAGAATCAGAATCAGTGGAGGTCAGGTTACAGTGAGGAGGGGGCTGATTAATGAATTTTAAGAGTCCTTATATATTCTGGATACAAGTCTTTTTTTTTTTTTTTTTTTATTTTATTGTAATTTGAGTGAAAGTTTACAGAGCAAATTCATTTTCCATACAGCAGCTCACATACACTTTGTCGCATGACATTGACTCTAATCTCCCACAATGCAACAGCTCCCCTCCCACTTCCTCCCCAGAACCAGCTCTTCCCTGTGTCCTTCCCCCCCACGCACTCCTGCCCCCTGCCCCAAGCTATCTCCCTGTGCATACACAGCCCTTCTATTCTCCCATGATTGATTTCACTAACGAGCGTATGTACCTAATGTAAATGTTCAGCTCATATGCCTGTCTTTTGTTTGGCTGGAAGCCACAGGAGTGGGTTCAATTCCAGATGTGAAGGGCAGCTAGGGGCGTTAGTCTCGGTGGTTCCATCAGGCTCTATCAGACCAGCAAACCTGATCCTTTTTTTTTTTTTTTTAATGATTTTGAGTTTTGTTCCACATTGTTCTCCCACTCTATCCAGGATCTCATACATAGATCCCCCTTCAAGTGGCTGACAGTGGTAGCCAGGTACCATCTAGTTCTTCTGCTCTCATAGTCATATAGGCTGAGGATCACGTGGTGTACCAGTTCCTTGGACTAGTTGTTTCCATACGTCTTTGGTTTTCTTCATTCTTCTTTGCTCTGGACGAGGAGAGACCCATCATTGCATCCAGATGGCCGCTTTCAAGCTTTTAAGATCCCAGTCGCTACTCACCAAAGTAAGATGTGGAACAATATTTTTGTGTAGTATGTTGTGCCAATTGAGCTTGATGTTTCCTGCGACCATGGTCCCAGGTCCAACTACACACCCCTCTGGGTAGCTGGCTGTGGCCAAGAAGTGATTACAAACGTGTCCCTTGTCAGCTCTACTATATACCTAGAAATTCTTACAGAACATACAAATACACTTACTGTCTGCCAACCCTATACATGGTCATGGGCACACTCCCCCCTGTGTAGACATACCTAATCGTTCAGCCTGTCCACCCATCTATCCACCTGTAGATCAATATTTGCCTTCATTGACAACGCAGTAGTGTATGGATACAAGTCCTTTGTAAGATATATGTTTTGAAAATATTTTGCAAAAAAAATATGAATACAAATATCCAATTCTGGGGCTTGCCTTTTCTTTAACTGTGTCTTTTAACATCATTTTTAAAAGGATTTCGATGAAGTCCATTTTTTTTTTTTTGTTTCATAGTTTATGCATCTATATCCTCTGTAAGATATGTTTCCCAAACTTCTAGAAGTTTTATAACTTTAGCTCTAAAATTTAGTTCTGTGATCTATATTTCAGGTTGATTTTTGGATGTGGGGTGAGTTAAAATGTTGACATTTACTCATTTGCTTTATGTTTTTGTTTTTTGGCATGTGGCATTCCCTTTGCCTCATCGCCGTATGATGAAGAGATTCTCCTTTCTTGATTGAAATGTCTTGGCAATGTCATCAAAAATCAGTTGCCCATCTATTAATGGGTCTGTTTCTAGACTCTCTCATCTGTTCACTGAGGTGTATGCCGATCTTTATGTCAACACTAGTGTCCCGATTAATGCAGCCTTACAATAAGCCCTACACTCAGGTGCTGTAAGCCCTCCAACTTTGTCCTTCTTCAAAATTGTTTTTTATTTTATTCATGATCCTTTGCCTTCCCAAAGGAGCTCTGGTGGTGCTGTGGTTAATGCACTGAGCTGCTAACCAAAAGGTCAGAATCTACCAGCCACTCCGCAGGAGAAAGACGAGGCAGTCCACTTCTGTAAAGATTTACAGCCTTGGAAACCCTATGAGGCAGTTCTCATCTGTCCTAGCAGGTCATTATGAGTCAGAGTAGACTCGGTGGCCGTGAGTTGGCTTTGGTGGGTGGCATTCCTGTGTACATGTTAGAATTGGTGATTTTGTGAGTTTTACATCTTCAGTTTGCAGACTCCACTTATGTGCAGAATTACTTCGGTCATCACTTCTTCCCCTGTAGCGAGGCTGTTTCAGATATTTGTCATACGGTTGAGTTGTTGTGTCACATTTGTCTCAACCTCTCAAATGAGTTTTATTTGCATACATTAGAGTCCTCTCTGTGTGCTGGGAAGTTCAATGGGTTTTGACAGGTGCAAAGGTTCACGGGACCACCGCTGGAGTATCACACAGCCTAGTTCCACTGTCCTAAAAGAAAGTCCCCTGTGTTTTATCTAACACACCCTCTCATCCCTCCTGTGTCCAAACCCTTGGAAACCACCTCTTTACTATCTACATAGTTTAGCCTTTTCCAGAGGATCATATAATTAGAATCACACAGTAACAGCCCTTTCAAATGGATTATTTAACTTAGCAAAGTGCATGTAAGGCATAGACATGTATTGTCATGGCTTGATAGCTCCTTTCTTTTTATCACTGAAGAATATTCTATTGTACGTATGAATCACAGCTTGATTTTTCTTTCACCTCTTGAGAAACATCTTGTTTGCTTCCAGTTTTTTGCAATGATGAATAAAGCTCCTAGAAACATGTGTAGGTTTTTGTGTAGACATACATTTTCAAATTATTTAGGTAAATACAGAGGGGGCAACTGCTAGATTCCACATATTCATGGAATTTCAGAGCTCTATCTGATGATATTTCTAATTTGATTCATTCCTACTCAGAGAACATATTTTAAGCCTATTTCAGTTTTAGCCAGTTGAGATTGAATGGATTTCCACACATGTCTAGGGACTCAATGTCAGTCATCAAGTCAACTTGTTCCAAACTGAAATTTCTCTTACTTCTTGCTGTCCTCTGTCTAAAGTGTGTATTGTAACACTAAGTCAAGAATTGGATCCTCCTCCCTCTCGCTGTCCCCATCCAGCCAACAGGCCCTCCAGTCAACAGGCCCTCCAGCCAACAGGCCCTCCAGCCAACAAGCCCTGCCCCACCTGCATCCAGAACTTCTCAGATTCTTCTCCCCTGAGTCATCCTCCCTTGCTCGTGGTGTCCATGTCATTGGAATGAAGTCCAAGTTCCTCAGTGTGGAAACCACTGCCTTTGGCTTTGGGTTCAGATTCATCTTTCCACCCCACCCCACAAGCTCAGTCAAACTGAGTAACCTGGAAACCTACACATGTCCTAGGCTCACCTGGGGTGCCCCACTGTTCCTGGCAGGTACTGGGTGCTCAGATACATATTTGACAATGAGTAAGGAAGATTGAAGAAGAGTTGATGCTTTTGAATTGTGGTGTTGGCAAAGAATACTCAAAGTACCATGGACTGTCAGAAGAACTAACAAATCTGTCCTGGAAGAAGTGCAGCCAGAATGCTCCTTGGAAGTGAGAATGACCAGACTACGTCTCACCTACTTTGGTCATGTTGTCAGAAGGGACCATTCCCTGGAGAAAGATATCATGCTTGGTAAAGTGGAGGGTTGACCAAAAAGAGGAAGGCCCTCAATGAGATGGATTTGACGCAGTGGCTGAAACGATGGGCTCAGGTATAGTTAGGATTGTGAGGCTGCCACAGGAACAGACAGTGTTTTGTTCTGTTGTGCACAGGGTCACTACGAGTTGGAGCTGACTTGATGGCACCTGACAACAACATATGTGTGTGTGTGTGTGTGTGTGTGAGGTTTTTCCAGTAAAGAATGAATAAACACACCTAGTTTTACCACTGTCTGGTGATTTTTATCTTGCAATAGTAATTATGTTTATTGAGCACTTGACTGCTAACCAGAAGGCTGGCCGTTCAAACCCACCAGCCACTCCTTGGAAGGAAGATGGAGCAATCTACTTCCATAGTGATACTGCCTCGGAAAGCCAAGGAGGGGTCGCAATGAGTCGTGTCCAACTTGACGGCACATAATAACAACAACAACAACATTAAATAGAGCTGTTCTTTTCATCAATATTTAGGGAGCACTTACATCTCAGTTCCCATAGTAAAGGCTGCGCTTCATGCTCTTACTAATTCCCAGGAGAGTTTCTGTTACCCTCTAACTTTAATCCCCTCTATCGTTTCCCAGTGGGGTGAGCTGATGCCCAGAGCTACAATTTCCCTCTGTGTGCTTGGAACCCCTAGGAGAAGTGGCCTGCAGGCAGCGTCTGCGGACCTGTGTGGGACTGTCCACATGGTTCAAGTCGGTATGGGAGTTGGCTGGACCTTTCAGGAATTTGCCTCTGAGGACAGGGCCAGGTGGACCTTGGAACAAATCTCTGCCCCAGTTAGGAGCAAAGGGCCCCTGCCTGTTCCCTTCACAGCCCTCGTTGAAGAGCACTGTTTTGTTTTGGAGTTGATGGGGCGGTTAGTGTCTGTCTCCAGCTGGCTGTGTTTTGCTTATCAGCACACCACCTGTCATATGGAAATTCTCAAATATCCAGTGGGTGAAATGAATTTTGATCATTTAGGAAGAAGGGACCTTGTTTTATATTTAGACATATTAAGTCACTTCACACATTTCAAAACTTTAAAAGCATTGATTTGTTCTCCCCACTCCTACCCCGCTTCTAGTCTGTCTCTAATTTTCAGGAAAGTGAGTTTCCTTTACCTCTTGCCTTGGTATGTATTCTCAAAGTTAGCCACTAGATGGCAACAAAGGATTGGTGGTTAAAGATTATTACTCGGGCCTCCTGCAGGGCGCTCGCTCCAGGTGTTGACCGCTATCACTAACACAGGTGTCTATTGTATTATGCTTTCTCTCCCGCCGTGACCCCAGGGTCATATCAAGCTGCTGCCGCCAGCACTGTCAGCGTAGCTTCTCTGGAAGTCAGGGCAAGAAAAGCTACGCAGTGAAAACTAGAAATCTCTACGACAAATTTTAACTGGCTCCATGTTAGGGTGCATATGGAAATGTGGGCAAATCTCCCTCTTAACAGGCTCAGAAATACTTGACAGTGACGCTGAGTCACAAACAAGATTGGCAATATCAGGACCTGCAGGCACGCGGGGAGTCATTGCACAGGTCTCTTTGTGTTTCTATTCTTGATAGTGTCCTCAGTTACAAAATTATAAAAGTCAAAACACATAAAACTATAGTTTAAATAAATAGTAATTCAAAGGTATCTGTTTAACTTTCACTAAGACTTCCTAAATACAAATTCCAAAAAAAAAATAATTTCCTGTAAACAAAAAAATGACAACCCACTGTCTACAAGTTAATTCAGACTCATAGCGGCACCACAGAACAGATCAGAACTGCCCTGGAGGGTCTCCAAGGCTGTGAATCTTTGTGGAAGCAGACCGCCACATCTTTCTCCCATGGAGCAGCTGGTGGGTTTGAACCTCTGACCTTTTGGTTAGCAGCTGAGCACTTTACTGTGCCGCCGGGGCTCCTCAGTTTCCTACAAGGTTTCTGAAATTCCTAAGGGATAAAAAATTTCATTAGATTCCTCAAAAAGGTTAAATTTAGGATTAGCATATGACACAGCAATCCCACTCCTGGGCATATTCCCGAAAAGAATGAAAGCAAGGGCTCAGTACTCCTATGGCAGTGTTTGCTGCGGCACTATTCACAAGTAACCAGAGGCAGAAAGAACTCAGGTGAGGACCAACAGTGAATGCCTAAGCAAAGTGTGGTACGTCCATATAATAGAATATTATTAAAGCCGTAAGGAGAACGGAGTTAGGATGCCTGCTAGGGCAAGGATGGACCTTGAAAACATACTAAGTAAAACATGCCAGAGATAAAAGGGCTAATTTGATATAATCCCACTTAAATAGCTGGAACAGGACAGTTAGACGACGGTTTCTTCCATTTTTTTATGTCCCCTCCACCTTCAGGAACTCGAGTCACTCCTGTATCCGACCACTTGAAGTCCCACAGCTTTCTGATGCTCTCTCTTCATTTTTCTGGATAATTTGTTCTTTTTGGATGGTTTCTATTGCAATGCTTTTAGGTTCACTAATTTTTTCTTCTGCAATATTTGCCATTAATTCAGTCCAGTGTACTTTTCTTCTCAATGCAGTTTTCATGTCTAGACGTTCAATTAGGACTTTGTAAAAATTTCTTGAAGCTAGGGATATGGCTATACCTGTTTTTCACGTCCTGGTCTGCTAATTCTAACGTTTGTGTCTGTCGTGGGTTGGCTTCCAATGATTTATTTTTCTCTTTATTATGGGTTGTAGCTTCCTGGTCCTTTGCAGATCTGGTGCGTTTTGATCAGATGCCAGACATGATTTTTCCCTTGCTGAATGCTGAGCGTTTTTGTTTTCCCATCAACAATATTAAGCTTTGCTCTGGAATGTAGGTTTTGTGGACACAGTTGGTTTCATTCAGGGATAGTCTTTGCTCTTTCCTCCTTGACTTGCACGTGCTGTTGCTTCTACAGGGATATTCTTTGCTCTCTTTTCGTCTATCCGCACTTGGCTTTAAAGACACAGACGGGTATTATCTATTATCTGCATCCTTCCCCAGCACCGAGAAAGCACCTTGATCATTGGACCCTTTCTTCTGGATTGTCTTCTTCATTAAGGCTTTGAATTCTCCATGGCAGTGTGGTTTCGTTAAACAAACACTGAGAAATAATTGGTACCTGAATAGACAGGTCAAGTGGAAAGGCATACCAAGAAAATATTCATAAGGATAGTGTCAGTGTAGTGATGTTAAATCAGGCAAATAGAATTCAAAGAGCTGTTTATGGGGAAAATAAATGATAACTTGCATTAATACAAAACATACCATTTTCTTGCCTAGGAACATTCAGTAGCTCAGTGCTATCAATTCCCTTTATGCTTATGTACAAATTTAAATCAATTTTAGGAATAACAATAAGATTAAGGGGACCAGCAAACATTCTGATTCTAGAGTTTGTATAGGAAAGAAACGATGCTGGAAAATTTCTGAAAACGGACAGTGGGAGGGGTCTCACTCAGCCACTTTTATAATATTCTTTAAATCTATAATAATGAAGTATTTGGGATTTGTACAAGAATATTAGGGAGAATAAAATGTTCAGAAATTAGCCCAAATATATGTGATCATTAGGTGAGCATGATGCCAATATCATAGAGTCAAAATCAGCATGCAATCAAAACAGGAATGCCGCGGATGGTTAAGGTGGACATCTGGATGTTTAGAAGGGTTCGTTGTTTGGAGAAAGGTTTTAAACCAGGAGTCTTTGCTGATCTGGCATGAAAAGGCGAGGGTCCCACGGCAAGTGTCAAACGTGGAATTGCATCCAATGATAGTGAAATCCCACTGGGATGTAGTAGTAATCCACACCTGCTACCCTGTTAAAAGATTCAACCCAACTACATCGAAGATTATATGTGAACTGGTGTCACCATAAGCAACATTTACATTTGTTGACGAATCTGCAATACCAGAGAGGAAATTCCAACCCAAACCTCACTCGAATCATTCGGTGGTTGGAATCCTCTCCACAAAGGCATCCCGGACGATTTTATGACCGTCTCCCTTTTTAGGTCCCAAAGAAACTCTTCACCTGAGACAAACAGGCCTACCCATGTCCAGCAAAAATACAGCAGTAGACCATGCCTGTAAACCAAAGCAAACTCACTGCCATCATGTCAATTCCTACTCATAGTGACCCCCTCTGGGTTTCCAAGGTGGTAAATCTTTTTGGAAGTAGATTGCCCAGTCTTTCTTCCATGGAGTGGCTGGTGGGTATGAACCTCCAACCTTTGGTTAGCAGACAAATGCCTTAGGGCCTGTACCACCAGAGCTCCACAGACCACGCCCAGGGCCATGGAAGATTCCTTGGTGGCCATCTGGTGCACAGATGGAAATTGGCCTTTTTACTCAGGAGCAGATCCAAAGTTCCATATGAATCGGAATGAGATACAAACACAGTCCATTTTGAGTTCACTGGAAGCAGTACTAGGGAAAAGATTATTATGAAGTTCGAATCATTACGTTTTTAATATTCTATTACCAGGGGGGGGATATCTGTGGACATTCACCGTCATTTCCTTGCAAGAAATGAGAGAGGGAGATTTTTCTCCCTCTGTTATTTTCCTAATCAGCTTCCCTTCATAACGTATCTGGGAAACAACTGTCCAAGAGCACGGGAGCTTCAAGCAGGCTGTCAACACTCGTGGTTCGTCAGTTTGCACTTCCCATAAACATCTTCAGTGATCACCAAGGAGAAAAAAAATTAAGGAGAAAGAACGAACTTACTGGTCAAAACAAATAGTGACATTTGGACTTAGGTTAAAATGTTCCCATTGGTTTGCATCGTCCTTTGCCAGTGTATAATCTGGGAAGAACCTGCCCGCAGTGACATCCCTGTCGCTGGAAAAAAGGGGCTTCCGTGCCAGGAAGCAGAAGATGTCATCTTCACTGTACACAGACAGTGGGAGCCCAAGCAACAGCAACAAAAAACAATTACTGCGAGCACTGCTGCGGGGTCTCCTCCATGGCATGGCGAACAGCAGGCGGAGCTACGGTGGCCCCTACAGGCCCGGCCCTCAGTTGGGAAAAGGTACGGGCTACAGAGCTCAATCCGTCTGCTCTGTGCTTCAGTAACGCTACAGAGCAAGGGCAAAGCCGGAAACACACATCTAGTACATGACAACATGTTAGTCCTTGGAAATTGTCTTCAATGGCCTTGTGGTGACTGAGGAGGCTTCTCGCTTGTTTTCCATCACTGCCTGTACGTCTTTGTAAGCAGCTCTGGGGGCCATTCCTGCCTTGGGGCCATGAACTTGTAAAGCTGTGCCAGATGCAAAATAAAGTGGAAAAATATGCTTGGAAGCAACTCCCTCCACTCCAGAGGCTGAGAGCAGCCATTTCCAGGAGACACCCTCTTCTAAGAGAGTCCGCCTCACCTACTTGTGGCAACTGTCCAAGGTCCTACAAAGGGCAGGCACTCGAAGAATCCTGTGTGCGGGAACAGGGTCAAAAAGTGTCAGGCCCAGAGTGAGCTATGGGCACAATGCACCCAGGACCACGTCCCCCAGAGCACTGGACAGAGAACACTGGTGTATGCCGGTGCCACGCTCACCCACCCCGGACCCAGCAGTCCCTGCCCCTGACCCATGTGATCTGTCCACATGACCCTGCCTGAAGTGGCTGCCAAGAATCGTGCAGGGAATAGCCGCTCACGGTTCATTAAACGTCAGTAGGTCACACCAGGGCGGGAAGGGAAAGGGTGTTTTAGGACTGACCGCTTGATCTGCAGCCCCGTGCCCTGTGCTAGCCCTGTGGACTAACGATCTTGAGTAATATCAGCTCCCAGTCTGTGCTGGGTTTCCCTGACTTTTCCTATGGTAACCATATCTGCACTGTCTGGGGGTAAAAGAGGCCTCGGAAACACAGGTTGAGGTGCTAGTGTTTCTGAGACCAGGTACCCTGGACACCTTCCAAACTCAATCTGAAGTTGGTTTGGTTAACAATGCAGAAAGTCCACCTTTGGAGACAGGATAATAAAAATCTTGATGGGCGTTGTGGTAGGCTGACAATGGGCCCTGAAAAGACATCCATGTCCTAATCTCCAGGACCTGGGAATGTTACCTGATATGCAAAAGTCTTTGCACGTGTGTTCAAGTTAAGGATCTTGCCTGGGGAGATTATTCCGGACTGAGTGGCCCCCAAGTGCAATCACATCTCATGACAGGGAGATGTGACAGACCCACAGAGAAGAAGGAGTTGTGAAGATGAGACATACAGAGACATCAAAATTCTGGACTTCAGGATTGGAATGATGTGGCCACAAGCCCAGGAATGCCAGCACCACCAGAATTTATCAGTCAAAAGCGACCTCTGTTTGCCAGGTCTGGATATACTTCTTCAAAATCCCACAAAAATCTGTGGCTAAATGACGAGTGTCACCTGCCCCTCCAACGGTCCAAAACACAGTGGAATCTGGAAACCAGGACAACACCGATGAAAATGTCTATTTGGAAAAGAGGAGAAGGGAGAAATGGCATGTGCCCAATGGTGTCTCCCGGCCCTCAGTTCCACCTATTTCCTTCTCTCTGCAATCTTGTGCTATTTGAGTGTGTTTGCCAGCAGCATTCCTGCTAGATTCTGTTGCTTAGCATCATTGATGGTGGGTTGAAAGGTAGGGAGAGGGGAGACATTTAGGTTCTTCCCCTTGCAGCTCAGTTGTGAGTGTGGCTCTGTGGGCAACACACACAGTGTGTAATGATGGTCCACGTTCATCTCATAGTGGGTCTGATGGGCCATGAGCAACCCTGTGGTTACCTCCCCATTTCCTGAGTGCAGAACTGAATAGATGACGCAAGAGGTAGAAGAGTACCCACACTGGCTTCCTCAGCTATGCATTGAGAACAATTACATTTGGAGGACCAAGTGGAAGACTGGGGAGGGATAGTTTCATGTGTGTTGGGTAAGCGCCTCATCTCTGTGTTCTCCTTTTATGTCCTTTATAACCAAGTCCCTGTCTGAACCTCTTTCTGCTTGACATATTCATGTTAGCGTCTGATTTTCTAATAGGGAACTGACTGCCGCAAGACTCAGTACCAGAGATGGCTTCAAAACCACATTGTTAGGAAAATTAAGAGTCTGAGATTGGTTGTCCGGCATGACCAGGTTTGGATACCGTGATGGGCTTGTTGCTGGTAGAAAAGGGGACACCAGTAGTCAATAATAGCATGTGGTGTCATGTTATGTAAATGATCACCTGTGATGACTGTGACAAAGTCCTTTTGGGAAGGAAAGCTTTGGAGGAACAGGGAACTGCTGTATTTTATGGTGATAAAGTGGGAATGAAGATCCAAACAATTGTATCCATAATTGAAAATCAGACCAAAGGTTACAGAATTACAAAAAAGTTAAGTTTACCACATGAGTACTTTATTGAACTGTAAAGGCATTAATTGGGAAGAAGCAAGTCTCATACAATTGGACTAGGGATATTTGGATGGATTAGGAAAAATATGAGAACCTTGAACCCCTAAATACCACTGAACCTCCTTTACCAATGGAGCCCACACACTTTCCTCTCTGAGGAAACTAGTCCCCATTTCTTCAGGGTCCCGAATGATCTCATCTGAGGCAGTTCTCTCACAGAGATGACGCTTCTCCTGAAGACCCACTCCACCTAAGTTTTCCAGCAAAGTAACAAGCACCAGTGTCCAGCATGCCCTACTGCCAACATGCCTCCATGCCAAGTGTGAGCTGGAGGATGGGCAGCTGAAAGAACGGCATGATTTTGCTCAGTTACATCAACAGAAATTGAGATAATGTGTGAAGATGAATTATAATTTCTCCTGGGTGGCAACACTGTTTTGGCTTTATTGTCTGCAGGAAAGGGGAGTTCTTGGGTCTTCCACTTGGTCCTTCAAACGTAATTGTTCTCAGTCCACAGCTCAGGAAGCCGGTGTGGGTAGTCTTCTACCTCTCGGGTCATCACTTCAGTCCTGCACTCAGGTGTCCCGTCCCGCGGGACAGTCAACCTAGGACCTGGAGGAGGGGGTGGAAATGGAGGGGACAAGAGACGCGAAGAATGGAGACAAGTCAAAAGCCCGATCAAGTCTCGTTTATTGAATTTCAAACAAATACTTATATATGGTAAAGGAAAGGGGCAGGATCAAGGAATGGGGTGATGTGACGTTGCTGCTGACAGTGAAATAGGGAAACCTATAAAAAATAGATACGTGGCAAAGAGGCGGGTAAATTTAAAAGTGCTGAATCACTTCTATACAGAAGTGAAGGCTCAAGACAGGTCTCGAAACTCAAACTTAGGTCTGAAGATGTCCAACAGGCCCAAAACAAAGAAGGGAAGTATTGTGACCTTGTTAAGATGAATAGAATGCCGTGGCGCGGCTCTCCACACTCAGGAAATGGGGAGGTAACCACAGGGTTGCTCATGGCCCATCAGACCCACTGTGAGATGAACATGGACCACCATGACATACATGATTTCCAGAAGCCCAAGCTGGATGGAATACATTTATTAAAATGGGTGAACTTATCAGACATTCTGAATGTGAACTGTTAGCAGTTGGAAGTAGTTCTATTCTGTTTACTTCATTGACTGATTAGAACTCGGTGGACTCAATGTTGTTTACATTGAACAAGGTTGAGGTGCTAGAAAGCCCCTGATATACTTCAAAGGAAGACATCTGAAGGCTAAGGAACCCTGGTGGTGCAGTGCCTAAGGCTTTTGACTGCTAACCAGAAGGTTGGCAGTTCAAATCCACCAGCCACTCTGTGGAAGGAAGACTAGGCAATCTACTTCCTTAAATATTTACTGCCTTGGAAACCCAAAGGGAGCCACTATGAGTCAGAATCGACTCTGTGGCAGTGAGTTTGGTTTTGAAGGAAACAGAAATTAGAGGAGAGTTTATTATGTTGCACCAAATATTTTCCCTTTGGCTCTTCAGGTCCTTTCTTCGACCTTCTTTACCCTCATCTTTTCCAGAGAAGGCTCACGTACAGCAATGGGCTCCTTTTCCCTTTGGCTTCCACTTGGTTCCATCAACGGGGAACTGCTGGGACATCAGGAGGGAGAAGATCGAAGCTGAGGCAGGTATTCCCCTAGCTCTCTCCCTGCAGAGCTGCATCCTTTGGCTGAAGGCCACTGTTCCTGTCACGTGGTCTTTTCCAACAGCTCCTTCCACAAGTGGATTCTGAAACCTGATCCCTCCCTTTCCCTTTCCAAGCCCAGGAGTGGTAAGGGCGTCCCATATTTAATCACCCCAGGGTCTGTTGCATTGTTTGTGGTTTCCCTCTATCCTGTCCACAAGTTTGTAAATTATCTAGTTTGGATGTGCCATTATTTCCCTGTGAATATCCTGACTGATACAGTAATTAGAAATAGAAGTGGCCTCAGGAAACCCACCAAACCAAACCACTGCCATCGAGTCAATTCTGACTCATAGTGAACCCTGTAGGACAGAGTAGAATGGCCCTATAGGGTTTCCAAGGCTGTAAATCTTTACAAAAGCAGACTGCATCACCTTTCTCCCTCGGAGCAGCTGGTGGGTTTGAACCACCTACATCAGGGTTACCAATCAAATGCCTTAACCACGGTGCCACCAGAGCTTCTAGGCCTAAAGAAAGAGATGCTCAAAATGAGATTTTAAACTAAGGGTGCTCACAGCTTTGAGGGATGCACAACCTCTGTGACATAAGAATTAAGAAAACCCTTTCATTTCCATAAAGAACATGTGATTTTTGGTTAACTTTCTGTTTTCTATGAAAGATGATAAAAAATGAGATACTGTGTGATTAGTCAACCTTGATTGTGATAAGAAAAAAAATGAGCCCTAAATGGTAAGTTTTTTTTAGCATTGAAACTATAATGCTATTTTCAATCACATCACATGCATGTGAAAGCTGGGCAATGAATAAGGAGACCGAAGAAGATTTGATGCCTTTGAGATAGATGTTGGTGAAGAATAGTCACTTGACTGCTAACCAGAAGGCTGGTGGTTCAAACCCACCAGTCACTCCTCAGAAGGAAGGTTGGGCAATCTACTGTAGTGATAGATACTGCCTCAGAAACCCAAGGAGGGGTCACTATGAGTCAGGTCCAACTCGACGTCACATAAGAACAACAATAATGAAGTGCTAAAAGAATGAACAAACCAGTCTTGGAAGAAGTACAGTCAGAATGCTCCATGTCACCGAAGTTGGGCGTGTTATCAGGAGGACCAGTCCCTGGAGAAGGACACCATGTTGGTAAATTGGAGGGTCAACAGAAGAGAGGAAGGCCCTCAGGAAGACTGGCACAGCGGCTGCACCAGCAGGCTCCAGCATGATGGTGAGGATGGTGCAGACCAGGCATGTTTCATGCTGTTGTCCGCAGGGTCACTGTGGATCAGAAGCATGGTACCTCACAGCAACAGCAGTTGGTAAACTGCCTCTGGACTGGGAGGAATTTTGAATCAACAATAAACGCTTGGTAAAAAGCCACAGCTTTGGGTTTCTGGGAGCGCACTAGGCATGTCCCTTGTGGAACACGCAGGAACTATACCTGAGACTGTAGCAAGAGATACTGAGTCTTGTTTGGTAGATGGGACTTCTAAGTCAGTTTGGCTAGCAGTTACCTGGTGTGGCTTTTATTTTCTCAGACTTGAGCTGTCCCTTGAGATGTGGGGTGTGACAGAGACTCCCTTGTGAATGGCTGTGTGGATTGCCGTAAGGAGACCCCTTTGAAGAGAATGCCTGACGCTGGCCTGATACATGCTGTATTTATTATATCTTTCTAAGAAACTCTGTGCAGTCCAGTGTGGCTCATTCAGGTCTTACTGTGCATACAGGTAGTCCTTGACCTATGGTGTATCTGAGTTATGATCAGCTGCACCTGTGACCACTAGTTTTTTATATATTTTATCATTAGCAATATGTACTACAATGTTAAAATATATGTTAAGTGCATATGTAATGTTTCAAACCTCCCAGGACAAAGATCAGATACATAAAGATACTGATGATAAAAAAGCAGTTAACAATGAAAACTAAAATAAAACAAGTATTTGACTTATATCAGAAGCAATTTATGATGAAGTCATTGGAACAGAACACTGTCTAAGTTGGGGATGATGTGTGTATCACTGAACTCAAAAGGACACCCTGCTGGGGCTTATAACCTTTTGCTCAGAGAAGGCGTCACACAGTGGTGTCAGTTTCTCACAGAAGGAAATGCAGGCGGAAGGCAGTGCCTTGAGAGGTCCAGTGGCTATGGCATTCAGTTGCTATGGTTACAGTAGTGCAGATAAAGACTGTAGAGTCCCGCGGTGCCATCTGATGGACATAGAGCAGTGGCCCTCAAAGTGCGTTCTCCTGACCAACAGCGTCAGCGTCACTGGGGGCCGTCAGAGACGCACACTCCTGCTCCTCTGCCCCAAGGACCTCACCCACTGAGCCGCAAACACTGCCCTGCCCAGGTGACTCTCATGGCCACTAGAGCTGAAATACATTCCCTGCACGATGATGACTGTTCCATCAGTCACGGTGTGACAAACGCAGCAGGTGCTGCGCTGGGAGCGGGTGGTCAGCTGTGGAACGCTGGCCTTCCCTAGAGGCCACTGGGCTCAGTTCCCGGCCACTGGACCTCAGGGGCAGCCCCCGGGCATCTCTCAGGGAGCCTCGGTGCTGCTATTATGCTGGCCAGGTTTCAGCAGAGCTTCCAGATCCAGACAGACTGGGAAGAAAAGACCAGGTGGGGTGCTTCTGAAAATCAGCCCGTGAAACCACTCTCCATCACAAGGGCCAGGGCCGCACAGGGACTTGACAGCGGCCGCTGACAGGGCACCTGGTTTAAGGCCCAGGCCCGCCTCCCCGAGCAGTTGCAAGCTGAACAGACGGATGGTGAGGACAGAGGCCCTGAGGAGAGCCGGGGTCAGAGCACGCCCTGGGTGAGGAGCCTGGAGACTGGGCTCGGAGGCTTTGAGATCCGTGGAAGGGCCCGTGGGGACTCGTGCTGACTGTGCCCAGGGCAGGCAGGCCCCTAGGTCAGAGGGAGCGCGTGGGAAACGACATTTCTGCAGACGGGAGCTTACTTTGCACACAGGACAGGGACAGACGTGACGTGGGTATCTTACAGGCCCCCCAGCCCTCTGGGCGACTACCTGGTTCAGGGAGCCGGGATGCGGCAGTGGAGGCAGGGTGGCCCCGCTACGTTGTCTACGTAGTCGCGGGCTCCGACACTCACTCAGTGGCCTGCTCGGGAGCATGCACCGAGCACCTGGTGTACACCCGCCCGGACCTGGACCCGCAGGGTGTCGGCCAACAGCTGCGCCCACCCCGGAGAGTCCGGGTTTGGAGCTCGCCACCCCGCGCCCCACTGACTCCTAAGTACAGACAGCCGAGGCCGCAAAGGATGGTCCGAAAGCGTCGCCTTTATTCCTCGGCAGGCCTCGAAGGAAGGAGGAGGCCGCCTAGCGGGGCGGCGGGGGCAGCTCTGCCGGCCGTTGGTCTCCCCACAGACCCCTCTTCTCAGACGCCTCCGGGGACACCCCGCCCGCGCGCCCCGTGCCCCCGCTGCCCACGTCTCCTTCGCCGCCGGCCTCCCGCTCCGGGGCGCTCTGCGCGACGGCCGGGACCTGGCCCTCGAGCTGGTCCAGCGCCCCCTTCAGCCTGGGAGAAGAGAGACAGCAAGAGTCGGGGTGCCGGGGAAGGAGGCCTGCGCCCCCTCTGGCCCGGGAACCCCGAGACGGACGCGGCCCTGCAGACCCAGCGCGAGGAAGGGGCAGAGCTGGCGAGGCGCCCTCCCACCAGGGCCCTGCCCCTTCCGGGAGAGGCGGTGCTGGGGGTCCGCCCCGCCGTCCCGCGCCAAGGCCTCCTTCCCGCTCTCACCCCACGGCTGTGGCCTCCTGGCCGCGCAGGAGGGGCCTGCCATTCACCGGTGGGTCGCCCACGACCTCGGGCGGCGAGGGCAGCCGCCGCCCCACTTCCTCCAGCTTCGCCTGCACCAGCATCTCTACCAGGGGCGGTCTGTCAAGGGCGGGACCCGGCCTCGGGCAGGCCGAGACCCCTGCCCCGCCCCCACGCCCTGGAGTCTCACCCTCGGTAAGCAGCTGCACCTTGCTGCTTTCCAGGGTACGGATCTCCCGGACCAGTCGCTGCTCCAGCATCTGCGAGGAGAGGCAGCCAGTAGGTCAGTCTGCCAGCTGGCCCTTACTGCTGGCCTTCGCCGCCTTCAAGCCTCTGGGAAAGTCTACTTCTGTTAGGTCATTCATTCATTCCACTGTTTATTAACTGAGCATACGCGTCCCCTGCTGTGGCCCGCAGCTAGTGGAGAGCCTCTCTCCCATGGCCCATGTACCTCTCCAGTCTCCTCTCTTCCCTCTGCCCTCCTGTGCTGAACCTTCACTTTTCTACATACTCAGCAGGCACCATTCGGCCTCAGGGCCTTTACACTGCCCTCTCTCTGCCAGGAACCATTGCACCCGGGCACCTGCATGGAGCCCTCCTTCACTCCTTCAGTTCAGCTGTCACCTGGTGAGCCAGGCCTTCCTCCCTGACACTACAGGACTGATCTACCTACTTATATTCTTGTTTAGAGTTGGCATGCCTCCCTTTGCACCCGGTCAGCCTTTTGGGATGGCAGACTTGCCCTCTGGCGCACCATTGTCGCCCCTGCCTGGAATGGCACCTGATGCGTCCATGGACATTAGGTGAGTGGAGGAAAGACATGAACATGGTGGTTGCCACTGCAAAGGGAGCGGGAGGCATCAGCAGTGGCTAGTGTGATAGTCTGGGCCAGTGATACTAGGTGCGGCAGTGGGGGGCAGCGAGAAGAGGCCAGCTAACAGCAGAGGGGCTGAGTGGGTGGGAGAGAGGGATCAAGGAGTCAGGACTGCCCAGGGAGTGGGACCTGAGCAGTGGGCGGATACAGGTAGAGTCAGGGAAGACACTACAGCTCGGGCGGAGGGGATGGCTCACGTGGAATTCCCAGAGGTCCTTGTGCGGGCCCATCAGCTCCTCCAGCTGTTCTGCCGTGCACCTAGGAGTGGAGCACCAGGAATGAGCGGCCTGGCCCAGGCCGGGGGCGCCTCATCACAGGCCTTCACGTCTTTCTCCCTCTGCGGGGAGAAGCTTCCTGGGCTTCAGCCCACAAGTCTTGACTCCCATAGTTCCTCTTCCAACAGACTTTCCTTGATTCAGCCCCGACCCAGTGGCCCACCAGGCCCAGACCCAGAGTTTAGTTACCCTGGCCTCCTCTGTTTGCTCCTCTCTGGAATCTGAGAATGATGGGCCGAGATTTGCTCCATGCAGTCCTGCAACATGTGCTTCCTGGAAAAGGCGAGGCAACCTTCAGTCATTCTCTGAGTCATGATGTCCCCAGGAGGAATGGGAGCTGGGGCGTCTGTTCCCAACATCCACCCTTCTTTCTTCCATCAACTGAATGTGAACTTGATGGGCCTCTGTAGAGACCATCATGCTGTCCCCACTGAACTTTGACTTCTCAGGAAGCCCTTGTGATGAGTGTGGTGCTTTAGCATCATAGATTCTGAAGTCCTGGCTTTCAAGTCTGGATCTGCTACCCTGGACGAGTCACTTCACCTCTCTGGACCTGTTTCCTCATTTTTAAAATGGTGCTGGTGGAGGCAGGGCAACATTAGTCCTAGCTCCTGTAAATACCAGCGGAAGGATTAGGTAGATAAATGAACGTAGATTGCTCAGCACACGGTGCGGGCATTGTGGTGAAGCACACACATTAACCACCATCAGGCTTCTCTGCACAATTAAAATCATGTTGCATCAATCTGTGAGGCCTCTGGCCACAGAAGGAGCCAAGTAAATGTTCAGAGGGTGGAAAGATGGATAGATGGTTGGGAGGACAGTTAACTGAAAGGATGAGTAGCTGTCTGGAGACATGGCAGCTCGAAGGAGAAATCATGTATGGAGGGATGCCGGCTAGATTGAGAAATGAGGGAAGGACTGCTGGAAGGATGGACAGATGTCTGGATGGACGACTGGGAGTAGAAATGAGTGGCTAGGTGAACAGGTGATTGGAAGGATGGAGAGGGTAGATGAATGGCTGGCTGGCTGGAAGATGGTTACAGGGATGACTGGAGAGATTATGGCTGTCTGGTCGAAGGGATGGATGGATGTGGGTGGATGGGAGAGAGAATGGCTGGCTGGATAAATGCATGGGTAGATGCATGGTGGTGGGTGAATGGATGACTGTAGGCTTAAGTGTGCAGACAGGCAAATGAGTGGGTAGCAGAGGTGCTGGATGACAAACAAGGAAAGGCTTAGAAAAACACCAGGAGAAAGAATTCATTTCATAAATGATCAAACAAGTGAGTTAATATGGACATCACCATGTAATACCAGAGCTGTGTGGGGAAGGTTCTTGTCCAACCACTCTTTCACAGGAGGGAAATAAGGGATGCCATGTCCAAGATTTATTTCCCTAGCTCTCCCTCCCTCATTCGAGCTGGGAGTAAGGTGGGAAAGAATGGGGCAGGACCTCGTACCTGTGGACCTCACTTTCCTTCTCCTGACAGTACAGCTGCAGGATCCTCAGTGTCTCTGTGGAGAAGGGAATCAAGGGGCCCCTGGATAGCTCCTGAGTGGAGGTAATGGACCCTAGATCACGGGGGGCGCTGGAGGGCACTGAGCGGACTGTTTGACCCGGAGTGAGGTGGCAGTGAGGGGGAGACTTGAGAGGGAAGCACCATGACTCAGGTCTCGGTGGCCAGGTGAGCAGCTGGGCTTTCGTTAGGTGCTGAGGTAGGATGAGGGAGACAGGGATGGCAGATACCTTGTTTCTTGCTCAGGACCTCCTCTAGGTGCACTTTCTCACCATTCACTGGAAAACAGTGACGCTTTCAGCCCCCAGGGGCCACATCCTGCGCTCCCCGCTCCAGCCTCATGCAAGGGTATGCCCAAGGTTGCACAGAAGGCATCACCCAGCCCCTGGAGAACGGGGTGTCTCCTAGCCACCCCTACTGCTATCTCCCACTGGGAACTTCCTCCCTCTGTGCCCACGTTCTCTGTGAGTACAGAGTAGAGACCCTGCAGAGTGCATGTGGTTTACTCAGAGGGCAGGGGTGGCAGTAGATCAGTAAAGACACCACGTGGGGCGGAAACAAGGCTTTGAATAAACAGGTCCCGCAGGAGAGTGAGTGACAGGGCAAGGACAGGATTCTGTTTCTAAGGCAGGCCATCCAGGAAGGCCAGTCAAGGTGAAGTTTGAACTGAGAGACACGGGATAGCAAGAGTTTATCTGGATATGTGGGTGAGAGCCTTGCAGACAGAGGCAGGGAGAGGTAGGAGTTCAATCTAAAGTGGTGGCAGGGGACCAGGCTGGGCCCTGGGGCCTGGAGCATGGGGTCTGGTGAGAGCAGGGAGGTTGGAACGTCGTGGGATCGCTTTGTCCCTCTTTGGCCCCACTTACGTGAGTCTAATTCCCTGTGCAGGGCCTCCCAGAGCGTGCGGGCCTCTCCCAGTTCCTCGCTGGCTTGCTTTTTTGCTGGGTCATGGGAGGGAAGGAGACACCATGTGAGCGCAGCCTGCAGCCTGCAGCCTTACTGTTCTCTGGCAGACTGTAAAATTTCACCTCTGTCTTCAAACAACCCGGGGGGGAGGGGGGGCTCTGCATGCTACAGATGAGGAAAGGAGGCTTTCAAAGTCCAGGCCCTTCCCGAGGGCCTCGGTTTACCTTGCTGCAGCTCGTGAATCCGGTTAATGAGGTCCTCAATCTGCGGCTCCAGGCTCCCCTCTGCAGAAGGAAAGGGAGATGGAGCCAGAGAAGACAGGGGCCTTGCTGATCAAGGCAGATGGAGCGGGGCTGGGCGCTAGCACTGTGCCTCTGCCGCATTTATTGAGCACCTGCTGTGTGCCGGGTTCAGTGAGAGGCCTTATGGGGCTTGCATGCTGGGTGGGGGAGATGGACAGTAAAGACAGACATAGGATGTCAACTCATGGTGCCAAATGCTGTGAAGAGAAGTGAAGAGGCTGAAGAGTCAATGTGTAGAAGGTGCTTCCTGAGATATGGGAAGGCCCAGTCCAGTGAGGGGACCGCCCTGAAGTTCTGGGCGGGGAGGTGGCATTCCAGGCAGGAAACACTGGTGCCAAGCTGTGCAGGCAGTGATGCAAATGAGGAGGGTGTCCAAAGGGGCAATGAGGGGGCTGGTGTGGACAGTGGCAGGTCAAGCGGGGGATGTGGTGGCAACCATCTTGTGGCCTTCTGGGCCATGGTGGAGGAGTCTAGATTTTATGCTGAGTTTTGGGGGAGTCAACAGAGACCTCGCCTGTGCTGACCCTGTTAATAGGCTGGCAGGCGGGTTGTCAGTCACTCCTGCCAACCTGGGCTCTGGCACTGTCCTCATGTGAGAAATGGGAACATAGGGCTCTCATGTTGTGGGTGGCAGTGACATCAGCACCCGTCGGGCATCTCCAGCTTCTCACAGGCCATTTCATTGCTTTGTTCCTGGTCCCTGTCCAGCTTCTAGGTCAGCAGGGGAAAGCAGGGTGGAGAAGCTGCCAGCCACTGCAGGGTCTCACCGCCAACCCTCTGGAATGAACGTGGGCCCTCCATTTTCTGGGGTCAGCAGCTCCAGCTCCTGTGACTTGCAGGACAGCGGATGCTCTCCAAGATGTGATTATGGGTAGAGATCCCGGGAGGGTGTCTGTGGCTGACTGGAGCTGTTCAGGGTCACTCTGCACTTGCAGCCCAGCACTGCGTCACCTAATTTTAGCCCAGGCAGCAGTTCCAGTGCACAGCTGCCTGCAGCTGCAGGGCAGGGCTCCCTTTTACTTGGAACAGATCGATGGAGTCTAGCATTTTTAGCTGAGGATGGGTGCCAGGGATGGGGTGGTGGTGGCAGGATCAAGCCCATCTCATGCTCTGCCCCACCCCTCACATGGGTACTATGTGCAGGCTGGCTTACTGGTCCCCTTCAACAAGGAACGCAAGGTGCAAAACCATCTGCGTGGTCTTTTTCCCTTTTTGCATGGAAAGGGCAGGTGTAGACGACACACCCACAAATGTGTTTAAAAAGAAACAAATCTCTTAAGAAGACACTGAGAATGTGGAAACAGTGGCTGTTTGCTTGTAGGGCAGGGAACTGGCGGAGTAGGGCGTGTGGTGGTGTGAGGATGACAGGTTTTTTCCTCCTCTTACACTTCCTGACTTTTGAACTGCGGAGCCGTATTTTTGGTTCAAAGAATGAAACTAAGGAAGAGAAAGTATAATGGGATGGGAGTTGTGGTTGGGAGTTGGGGGGGTGGTTTGAACCGTGTCTGTCTGATGCCCCAGGCCACGCCCCAGAGCCAGGAGGCCCAGGACCTTTCTGCAGCTTCTTCACCATTGCCAGCAAGTCCTCGGGCTTCTTCGGAGACCTGTCCTGTCCTGTGGAGATGAAAACCAGAATTACAGGATCCAGCGAGAGGTCCATCTGGGAAGGGAGGGAAGAAGGGCCCAGGGGGTTCTGCAGACACCCCAGGGCTGGGGCTGAGGATGGGCTGATGGGCAGGTGTCCAGGCAGAGTGCGGCCATAGTGAGACCCTACTCGTCCCTGAGGTTGATGCTGTGTGCTGGATGAATCAGGGTCCTAATGGCCGCTTCTCTCCGAAGGGTCAAAGGACACCACGGACATCTTCTAATGGAACCCAGGGGTGAAAGGAGGGGTTGCACTCTCACTGCTGCTGCTCAAGTTCATCCTGAAGGTCTACCAATGCTATAGGGTGGCCAGATACATATCAGTTTCCTCAGAGTCATTATAGGTCACTGTTGGCAAACTCTGAATGAACTGATGGATCTAGGAAATGCCTACTGACATTAAAAAGACAACCAGGTGTTAGGTGCCTTCTGATGGAAGACCACAACCCTGTTTATGAAGGATTCTTGCCCCCTCCCCTCAAAAAGGAGTCTGAATCTGATCAGGCTTCCATACTTAACTACTAATTTAGAGGGAATACAAGAGGCACATGTTAAAGGACACTACAGGGATGCAATCAACAACATCCAGACTGTGGGAAACTCTGCAAGACACACCACCTGGTTTCTCCAACAGAGTAAAAAGGGGGGAGGGGCAGAGAACCCTTACAGATGAAGAGAGACTTGAGATATAGATATATAAATATATGTAAATTAATTGCAATTAATACACCTTATTTGGATTCTTACTCAAGCATTTTGTAAAAACAAAACATTTGAGACATTCAAGGAGATATGAATACTGATTATTTGAAGATATGGAGGAATTATTGTATTATTTCGTAGGTGTGATGATGGGAATGTGGTTATATTTGTAGTTCTTTTTATAGAGTTATCTACAAAAATAATTGTGATTGAAATGATGATATCTGGGATGTGTTTCAGTGAAATGAGTGGTAGGGAGTGGATGGATGGAGTTGAGGAGGAAACAAAACAGGCCAAAAGTTGGCAACTGTTGGGGCCTGGAGGTGGATTCAAGGGGTCTTACCCTCTCTATTTCTGTGTATATTTGAAATATCCATAATCATTGTCTAAAAGTCCATTAAAAAGTGAAATAACCTCTGGTATAGTTGGGCAATCCTACTTCCGTAGTGACACTGCCTCGGAAACCCAAGGAGGGGTCGCTATGAGTCGAGGCCGACTCGAAGGCAAATTAATAACAACAACAACAACATAGTGAGGAGACACAAATTAAACCAGGGTAATGTTTTGCACCTAACAAACTGCCAAGTACCAAAAATCTGGTAATGTCCAATGTTGGTGAGGAAAACAGACATTCAAGTGCATTCAAACTCACACGACCTTTGGAAGGCAGCTAGCAACATCCAGCAATAACTGAAGGAGCTTTGATGGCATAGTGGATAAAGCCTTGGGCTGCTAACCAAAAGGTTCATGGTCAGATCCACCAGCCCGTCTGTGGGAAAAAGATGGGGGGGCAGTCTGCTTCCATAAAGATTTACAACCTTGGAAACCCTATGGGGCAGTTCTACTCTGCTCTGTAGAGTCACTATGAGTTGGAAACAAGTCTATAGCAGTGGGTTTCGTTTGGTTTGGTAAATTAAAACATCATCATCAACAACAAAGGAACCAGGTAGAATATCTGCAATATGTTGAACTGTTGCAATCAACTTATTAATGATAAAGGTCAAACTCTCTGTGGCCCACTCCTCTCCAGAGAAAAGTGCGCAGAGACTAGGGAAGACAGCTCATAAACCACACAACAACAAACAAACGCAACCCCTGCTCTGTAGTCAGATCCAACTCATAGCAACCCCTCCTTGCGTTTCCGAGACGGTATCACTACATAAGTAGATTGCCCAGTCTTCCTTCTGAGGAGTGGCTGGTGCACGCATCACAGCCAAAAAGTGAATGAAGGCACACCAGAGTCGTCCACAGGGAAACAAAAGCAAAGCCACTTGAGTAACAAGGGAAGGTGTTAGTTTGTGATTTTAAAAAATATTTTATTATAAAAAGTTTAAAACACACAGGAAAGCAGAGAGGACACTGTGGCAAAACCTCATTTAGTCACTGCCTAGATCTGCCAGTGTTTAACATGCACCTGTATTTGCTTCAGCTAAGCTTTTCCCATGCTGAAATATTTTCAAGCAAGTCGCAGGCTTTGAGGTGTTTCATCCACAGATACTTCACTGAATCTCAACCACGAATGGACATTTTCTTAGAGGACCCCAATCCTATAATCTCACAGTGATCCCTTAATATCACCCAGTCCCCAGACCATATGCAACTCTCTCTGATTATTCCCAAATGCCTCATAACAACTGGCTTTGGCAACCATTTCTCTGAAAGCTCCACCTGTGCTTTTCCTGCCACTGTATTGCTGTGCGTGTCACAAGTAACGTGACGTGATCAGTAAAGCTTAAATAATCCAGCTGACATCTTGATTTAAATAAGGGGGGGGGGAATCTGTGTTACAAAACTAGCTGTAGAAGATGAGCCCCTTTGAAACATTTTATTTTGAAATAATTGCCGGTCTACAGGAAAGTTGTGGAAATAGGCCTGTACTGTCCTCCCATGTGCCCTTGGATCAGATTCTCCATATACGAGTGTTTCTGAATCATGACTTGCAGACATGATGGCACATTACTGCTCAACACCCCAGTGCACATTTCCTATATACGAGGATGCTCTCCCAGGTATCTGCAGTAGAATCATCAAAACTCCTTTTTGCTTTATATTTTAAAATTATATAGTAATTACATTTTCCTAAAAGAAAAATCAAGTAATCTCAAAAATGCCTTCACCTCTGCACCACCCCCAAAATCCAGGTCCCGTGCCCAGAGTCACTGGTTAAGCCTTTAGTCTTCAGGCATTATTCTGTGCAGTCCACACAGGGCTATAGTGGACTTTTAAAGTCCAGGTTTGCTTCCTCTCATAAAAACGGGATCTCTTTGAAGATCATTCTGTGTCAATAATGACCTTATCCTTTTAAAAATTAATTTCTAATTAGAATTTTTATTTTCTGCTTCTCAGAAGGAAAAAAAAAAAATCCGCACAGGCATTGTTCTGTGTTTTCTTCCACCAGCACTACAGTGACCATTTCTGGACCTTGCATCTGTATATTACCTGGTATGGTGACTAGAGATGGGGAATAGCATTTTATGTGCTAAAAGCATCCTGCCAAGCTGTCTCCAGCAAAGTCTTCACTGGTGAGCTCAGCTCTTTTCCAGGGTGAAGAGAAGGTCTGCTTCCCCGTAGGGCCATCATTTCAGACATTATCTGTATTTAGCAATCCCATTTGATGTGCTAAAAATGGTAACTCAACATTCTCTTCAGTTTTCTGCACTGCTGGTGAAGTTAATTGTATCTTCAGTTTTGATAGAGTAATCTTAAAAAAAAAATTTTTTTTCAGCATAATGGCAGCCATAGTGGGTACTTAACACATGGGATCTGTTTGCATGTTTTGACTGTTGCTGTCTCTCCTTTGTTTATAGTTGGCAGTCAATGTGTGGCCCTACTCTAAGAGTATCAGTTATTTCATTATTCATACGCTTATTTTATTAAAAAAAATTTATTGAGCACCTACTGCGTACTAAGCAAGCACTGCTTTAGGAGTTGGGGAAACAGCAGTAAATACAGTCACTGTCCTCATGGAGCTTACATCCTAAGACCGACATGAAACAAGTGGTTATTGTTGATGTGTGCAGAGGTTGGTCTGGCAGGATGCAATCCCACTCCTTTGTGAACATAGTGGTTAAAGGGAACAGGGAAGCAAATAACTGTTGAGGCTGTGGGACAGGTCCTTGGGCCTTCACCATCCTATCTGCTCCATTAGGGTACATTTTGAACATTCCTGTAATTAAAAAATACATGACTATAGAAGGTAATGGCCCACTTGTAAGGAACCCTGGTGGTGCAGTGGTTAAGCGCTCAGCTGCTAACCGAAAGGTTCAGACATACCAGTTCTGCCACAGAAGGAAGTGACAGTCCGTTGGTGAAGACTGCAGCCTGGGCAATCCTACCCGGCAGTGCCGCTGTCCCACAGCAGGACGGGCTCGAGTCAGGGGTTTGGGTGGCCTGGGCAGACTGCTGTCTGGGACCTTTCTTCTTTGCTAGATTGCAGTTTCTGTCTTTAAGACAGAAATTTATTTTCTACACCCCCCCCCCCAGCTCTGGTAGCACAGTGCCTAAGGCACTTGACTGCTAACCATAAGGCTGGCGGTTCAAACCCACCAGCCACTCCTCGGAAGGAAGGTTGGGCAATCTACTTCCGTAGTGATACTGCCTCGGAAACCCAAGGAGGGGTCGCTATGAGTCGGGGCCGACTCCACGGCAAACAACAACACAACAACCCCCCCCA
Organism: Orycteropus afer afer; assembly: GCF_000298275.1. Taxonomy (NCBI): domain Eukaryota; kingdom Metazoa; phylum Chordata; class Mammalia; order Tubulidentata; family Orycteropodidae; genus Orycteropus; species Orycteropus afer. Next base: position 1,164,452 of record NW_006921644.1, on the reverse strand, counting down.
GGCGGGGGTGGGGGGGTCATTGCAAGTCACTGCCCTGAAGCAAAGCAGCTGTGTCTGTGGAGCGAGCCAGTCTCAATGTAAAGGATTTGAAAGTCCATGCAAAGTGCTGCCCGGGGGCACCTGGGAGACGGTACTGGGGAATTACTGTGAATTTTCTTAGGTGTGGAAGTAGCAGGGGTCATTCTTCTTGTGAGTTTATTATTTTTTTTATGAACCGCGTACTGAATTATGTAGTCTATTTTCTTTAAAATATTTAAGCAACATACCTCAGAGTAAAGATGAGAAGAGTTAATCCAGGTAATGAAAATGTGTGCGTTATTTCTCTCCACTTTGTGGAACGGTTAAGTTTTTTTTCTTAATAAAAAACTTAAATTTGTACCTTTTTTTTTTTTTTTTTAAAGTACTATTATCCTTATTTTAATGGGAAGAACCTTTCCTCCTCCAGCCGCAGCAGACAAGAGGTATGAACCACTTGCTCTCACTACCTTCAGCCTCCTCATCCTCGTCCACGGCTCCCAGCAGCTCCATTTTCAAAGGGTCCAACCTACCCGCCATTTTCCGATGCGGGGTTTGCGCGGTGTGCTTTGGCCGATGACTGTGATTGGTCCAAGTCCACAAGCGGACGAAAGGCTCTGCAGTGCGCATGCGTGTGGATAGGCACCTCCGTCCGTTGAGCAGGGTAGGTGTGCATAGGCGGGGGAATTCAGCTCTGGGCAAGCGCAGAACATTGGGTGCCCCTGATGGCAACCCACGCGTATGCATGAGACAGCCAGCGACCGGGTGTCTGTCATGGGGGAATGAGTATTGTGCGCAGGTCTGGGCTGCTAAGTCTCTCCCTCTTTGGGGCGATTGTGTTATGCAGCTTGGAAAAATCTGGAACAAGTGGGCACATGTTCTGTAACAATACACAAGAGTTCGAGTCCCTTTTTTTCCCCTCGCACAAATCCTCACGTAACAGTGCAGGGAAGGTGGGGTTATCCCTGTTTCATGGAGTCCATTGAGCCTCGGAAGCCAAGTGATCTTCTCATGCAAACATTTTGGATCTTAGCCACCAGGTTAAGAAGCCAGGCGTTTTGCCTTGGGTTCCCTACAGAGATGCCAGATGCCACCTTCTCATTAACGTAAGCTGCAGTCGACATTGAGGGGGTTATTTTTTGGCATAATAAAGATGAAGACAAGTACCTGAGGGCAATGGAATATCCTTGTGGGGCTTAGTTTTAGGCTTTTTATGTAGTTTTTCCTTCAAGGTATCCTCAGGCCGGTTCCAGGCACATGCTGGCTCTGCCTTCCCATTTCCACCCCTGCGAGCCTGGTTAGCCCTGGATGCTCCATTGGGGAAGCAGACCCTTGATGGTGGGGATAGAGGGTATGGTACCCAGGTTTGGAGGGGACAGCTCTGAGCCGTCATCTGAGTGCGGGTGATGAGGCAGGGGAAGGGCAAGGGGCGGCCGGAGGGGCAGGCACAGGCTTGCCCACTGGTGTGAACATGCTGCCTCCCACCCTGCCATTGTGCGAGGCCCTCAGGTCTTTTTTGCTCCATTCCCCAGGGAAAGAGAGGACTGCCAGATACCTCCCCTCATCCACACCTCTAGGTGTGAAAATGAGAGGCAAAAGCCACAGTTGGTCGCTCCCAGCACTGCCCCATCTGGAAGCTCTACCTCTCAGAGTCCGGTGAAAAAGCCGTTATGGGCGTTCTGGTCCACAGAGGCAGCAGGGGGTGTGGAGTACTTGGGCGGGTAACGAATGAAAAGCCGGTCCTCCTCTTTCTTCACCCAGCGCAGGAGTTTAGTCACTACCAAGATGGCACCTGCCTTGGTCACCAAAGGGCTGAGACATGTATAGAGCTCGAATTTGGAGGTCACCTGGAGGTTTGGGAGGAGACAGTTAGATGGGCCAGACCTGGCCATGCCCTCTCCTTAGTGAGGCTACTTCTGATCTAAAATCCTGGGTCCACTATTTATCTTGAATTTTTAAATACCATTCTCTACTAAAAGGTACAAAGATATTTTAGAATTCTAATTCCAGGACTGGTACAGAGAAAGTACAAACTGAGTCCGGGACATCTTGTGCCTGAAAGTAAGACATGCTAACACAATAATGAGGACATGTCCAAAAGACACAAGAGCCAGCCTGGTTAAATCCGAGACAAGATGAACAACAAAATAAATAATAGCAAAGGAGTTTAGCCCACTGAATCCATGGCCCCGTAACTGATGTACAGTGAAAATTGAATAAATGGAAAAGTTCGCCCTTACAGTAGAATCCCAGTCAATAAATGTAGACAGAATGAGGGAGTAAGAAAAATCACTATTTAACAAACACCAGAGTGCCAACTATTGCAGGTGAGAATCAATGATGGATGTTAAAATTAGTGAGTGGAAGTATGAGAAAGAGTATTGACATAATCACCACAAGACATTAATTACTAATGGGAACACTATAGTAAAGAAGCCAGGTGAACGCAACCCCAGCCAAGGGATCAGTTACAATCAACAAACAGTGGGACTAACTGATACCATGTGCCCCCCAACAGGATGCACAGAAGAGCACAGTGTCACGTCTGTGGTCTTCTTGCTCAAAATGCATGATCTCGATTTAATCATGACAAAACGTGAAAAACCCAGGTTGAGGGGCATTCTACAATTAACTGGCTTTGTCCTGAAAGTGTCAAGGCCATAAAAGACAGAGACTGAGAACTGTGCCAAAACAGACTACGGCAGTAGAATAAGTAAAGGGGACATGTGATCCTGGATAAGATCCTGGATCCATCAAGGCCATTAGTGGGACCAGTGGTGAATCCCAACGATAAGCCTGGTTTTGAAACATTACTGGGTGATTTTGGTAAGCTAACATCTGTGGAAACTATATGAAGGGGATGTAGTAATTCTTTTCCCATTTTTGTGACATATTTCTTAGTCTAAAATGACTTGAGGGACCTCTGGTAGCATAGTGCCTAAGGCATTTGATTGCTAACCAGGAGGCTGGCAGTTCAAACTCCCCAGCCACTCTTCGGAAGGAAGGTGGTGCAATCTACTTCTGTAATGATGCCGCCTCGGAAACTCAAGGAGGGGTCGCTGTGAGTCAGATCCAACTCGATGGCACATGACGACAAAACAAAAAAATGACTTGAAAATAAAAATTAAAAAAAAAAATGCTCAGCCTAGAACAATGAGGCTACAACACAATAGGGATACAACAGACGATTTAATCAGAAACGTGCACCGAGTGGCCAAACCTTGAGAAGGCGCCATTTCTGATGGCGTCAGCTTCACTGAGCCTCCAGGAACAGCTTACCTTTAACAGGAGGAAGTGACAGCAGGAGCCCTGGGGTGACCTCAGGCAGAGGGCACAGCCTGGTACCAAGCCCATGGTGGTCAATGGGTATTGGGGACTCACGGGGTCAAACGGAATCAGTGGCCACTGGGTCATAACAGACACAGGAGGTCTCATATGGGACCTCCTGAAGGTCACAGACACTGCATTGGTTGATAATGGGAGGCCAGCACACAGACCATGTGGCTAATGCAGGCCTTGTAGACTCTGTGGTGGAGTCATTGGTTTCAAACACAAGTATGTAATGGCGGGGACCGTTGCAAGCAGGACACAGCCCACGGACAGGCGTGGTGCGCTCGGTGGTGGCTGTTCTGGCTGGAGGGGACGAACGGAGGGAGCGGGGACAAGCGGTGGGGAATGAGCTCACCCAGGCCAGCAGCGTCTCCTTCTCTGCCACGTGGTAAATGAGACGCAGGGGTCTGGAGGTGCTGTGCAGGCGGGCGTGCAGGCAGTGGTACAAGTCTGACAGGCGGTGCTGCTCCTCCTCCCTGCTGTACGGGGCCTCCAGCTCGGGGCTGCAGTGGAGAGAGGCAGGGGCAAGGTCAGCCCACGCTTCTCAGCTGGCCCATCTCCCCTGTTACTCAAGGGATTTCCATCAAGTTAGGGAGCCACGCCTCCCCCATTAGAGTTGAGGATTCTCGGTGGCTGGAGACCAAGCCCCCCTCATCAGACCAGAGGATTCTCTACACACTGGGGCTCTCCTCCCCATGAGACGTGAGGCTCCCTTGGGGTTGGGGACTGACTTTCCCTCATCAGACTCATTCTTTTCCACCCTTCCAGCATGGCTGCCCACCTCTCCCCAGTCATGCCCATGAGAAGCAGACCCTCCCAGTCACACAAGCCTTCCTGCCCAGCTGAATGCCCACAGGTTGAGGGCCCACCTGGTAAACTGGGGTAGCTGGCGGTGGTGGTCAGGAATGTCCAGTGGCTTATAGAGGAAGTGCCGGAGGCCGGGGGCCCCCACTGCCTGTACACTGTAGGCGGGGGCACTGGCCGACGGGGCATTAGAGAGGCCAGCAACCGCTGCCAGGGTGTGTGTGGCACCAAGGGCGCGCATGCCGTCTTCAACAAGACGTCGGCAGGCGGCCATGGCGTGGAAGGCCTCACGGTCGGTGCCGAGCAGCAGCAGGCAGACAGGCATGGCATCCAGGCGGGCCACGTAGGCATAGAAGAAACCATCGGGGTTGAAGCGGGGCAGGCACACCGGCGCCCACGCCTCACCTGCCGCAAAGGCTGGCGCACCCACCCAGTCAAGCAACAGTTGCAGGTCAGCTGGGTCTAGCCGGCACTCGGTCAGCACAGTCCGTTCCTGGGCCGCTGTTATCAGGCGACCGCCAACTGCCAGCACCGAAAGTGCCAGGCCAGGGGCTGTGCAGCGCCGCAGGAGCGCGCCCAGTGCCTCCCGCAGTGGGCGTGCGAGAGGCACGCAGCGCACAGCCCCCAGGAGCAGCACACCCGGCTCCCGCTCCACACTGTCCAGAAGCCGGTCCAGCGTGCGCTCTGAGCCTGCCAGCAGGCGGCGGAGGTCGTAGTTCTGCTTGTGTGCGAAGATGCGGGTCACGCTCGCACGGGTCAACGTGCTCACAATCTGGGCGTGCACGGCGAGCAGCTCCCCCCGCAGCTGGGCCGCTGACTGAGGGGTACGGGACACGGCCACCAGCAGCAGTGGGCCCTGCTGCAGGAACACCAGCTTGTGGTCCTCTGAGAGAGGGGATGGGGCAAAGAGAGAAAGATGGTGGCTGGAGGGCCCAGGCAGGCAGTTCTGTCCACTTCCCCAACACACGTACATGGCCTGAGCCCACACGGGCACTTGCTGGGGTGAGGACAAGCTAGGGGAGTGTGGACATTTGGAGAGGTAAGTGGGGACTGTCAAGGGATCAGGTAGGTTAAAGTCAGGGCACAGAACTGGGGGACATGGAGCAAGGACCCAGACAGAGTCTTCCAAGTCACACTCCAAGCCCAACACAGACCTTGCAGTCACCCTTTCGGGTGACCAGGAAGCATCTGGGCAGTCACTAAGGATCCCAGTGAGTCAGTCAATTATTCAGAACCCAACTAACCAAAGAGACAGATGGCCTCCTGAAATGGAAGCCAGACCCCTGACTGCCTGGCCACACATACTGACCACCTCTGATCAAGTAGTCCCACAGACAGACCTACCTCCAGCCAGTCACCCCGCGCCCCAGCCGCTGCCCCCCACCTGCCACTGCCCCTTGACTCACCAGCGTAGATGGCCCGGATGGCGTCACCTGCACTCTGCACAAAGGACACGAGGGCCGTCATCACACCCATGGTCGCTGACAGCGCCTCCACGCTGCCGTAGCGGGAGTAGATGGGCTTGCCTGCCTCGCTCAGCACAAACACATGCTTGCGCTGGCTGCGCCAGTCCTCATCACTGGGGTCCCCACTGCTGGGGTCCCCGCCCTGGCCCCCGGGGCCACTCTCAAGGCCACCCATGGGACCACTCCCAGGGGCTGTGGGGCTCCAGAGCTCACAGGTGCCTGATGAGGCCTCTGACTGGGGCAGTGATGACAGCTCGCCGGGCAGCTGGTCTTTGGCCTTGGATCCTGAAAAGGAGCCCCTGGTGGGTCATCTGCCTGTGGATCTTCACAAACCCCAAAGACCCACCAAATCTGCACCAGCCTCCCATGACCCCTGCATGTTGATACAGACCTCTGGGTGTCCCATTCCCCATGCCCCACCCATAACCACTGACTGCTCTAATAACACCCCTCAGTGATACCCACTAACACTTAGGTCTCCATGATTCCCCCTGAAGTGCAAACAATCCTGTATTCATTCATTGTTATTCACTGAACCTCTATGTCACCAAAGACCAGTTATCCCCCTTCCAATGACTGCAGTTAACCACCACAAACACCCAAGTCTTCAACCCATCTTGTCACCTCTGAATGACCACCATTAATATCCACTAACAAACAGGACTTTACTGACCTCCACTGCCATGAACGCCATTAGCATTCACTACAACCCACAACTTTGATGACTGCCAGTACCTTCCCTTATACCTTCCCATTTACTCCATTGATACCTCCTGATCCTCCAATGACGATTATTATCATTTCACACCTATACCTCAAGAAGGTTCCCATAAAGTCCCAATGGCTTCATATCCTCTCAGTGACATTCAATGATCCCCCACCCCAATATCCCCAAAGACCAGTAAACCCACTTCCACTAAACGTCCACTGACACCCATTGACTCCCTTTTCATTCCTCAGTGCCCCATCCTGAATCCGCAATGGCATCTTCCTAACCCAACGATGGTTTAAGCTACTGCCCCGAGTCCTAAACGATTCCTCACTGGCCTCCACAGACATCCTCGGGCCACGATTCCACACTAAGGAGAGGCCTCACCTGTGTCCTCCAGGCCCCCGTCTCCGGGGTCCGGTGGGTCCTTGTGAACCCCTCCACCACTGTCTCCAGCCGCCTCATTGGAGAACTGCGTGGCCTCCAAGTCCTCCGCGTCTCCGGGAGCTGGAGCAGTGGTGTCGCCTCCGGCGTCCATCTGCACATCCCTGGGGGAGAGGAGATACAGGTGGTGACAGACAGCAAAAACTTCTCAAGAGCCTTTGGAGACCCGCCCCCTCGAACCCACTTCTAATGTCCATTTTCCCCACGGGCTTCAACGAGACATTAAAAAACATGACCAAATAGTGACACCTTCCAATACTTTTAGAAAAAGGCAGTCTCCACCAGATGTCAGGAAATAAAGATACATTACACCTGTTTTAAACCCATAACTCCACTAACCGGATATTATTACTTCCCGCAGAGGCTGCAGGATCACACTTCCGGGTGCGGCGGCTGTCTAGCCACACTTCCGGGTATGACGCGACTCTCAAGAGACTTCCGGTTGCAGTGCTTAGTCGCTCCCCGCGGCGCTGCAACCCCATTCGGTCCCACCGCCCACTGGTACTCCTCCCTCACCATTGAGATGGCGCGCGCCACTCCAGAAGCTATGTCAGATCTGGTTGGGAACCCACCGTACTTCCTCTACACTGCTGTCCACTGCGCTGATGTAAGCCAGGCCAATTTCTCCTACCGCTAGGGGTGTGTGTGTGTGTGTGTGGGGGCGCAGCCAATCACGGAATAAGGAGGGTGGGACCACATCCTTCTGGCCCAATCGAGAGAAGCATCGGCTCCGCCCCCACTCCGCCCCCTTTTACTACGACCCGCGCTGTGCGTTTCATTTTATTGAAGAGAGCCCATCACTGACATTTTCCGGTGCCCAGTCGGCAGGCTCGAAACGATTCCCCTCTTTACACGAAGGGTGTTCAGAGGATACCTGTGCGTGATCCATAACGTGCTCCCCTGGCGGTGAGGCTGCCTTACTTTTTTTTTTTGTTCACCAGGAAAAGTAGAGGTTTGGCGAGGGGTGGAGTAGGTTCTGAACAGACAGGAATATTTGACCGGAAGTAAGTGCTTCCGAATGCACTGCTGCGCTTAGCGTGACTAGCCTATGGGAGTCGAATCCTAAATTAAGATGTAGGAAGTATTCGGGTGTCCCTGGATTGAGCCGGTCAGAGTTCGGCGCCCCATAGAGGAAGGGAAACGCCCGCATGGCCTGAGGTCGCGAAGGAAAACCGAATTTGCCCAAACTCGCAAACTCCGGGCCCACCCACCTGCGTAGGCTTGGCAGTGTAAGTGTAGCCATGTAGATTAGGAGCCCTAGTCATCATTGGAGGGGCTCTGGTAGCATAGTGCCTAAGGCACTTGACTGCTAACCAGAAGGCTGGCGGTTCAAACCAACCAGCCACTCCTTGGAAGGAAGGTTGGACAATCTACTTCCGTAGTGATACTGCCTTGGCAACCCAAGGAGGAGGCGCTATGAGTCGGTCCGACTCGATGGCACACAACAACCACGACAGTCATCACTGGAAGCCTGTGGGTGTGGCTTTGAGAGGCTTCTGCGTTCTGGATAGCCGAAAAAAGCGACCTGCCAGCCTCTGCTCGCTGTCATTGGCTAGACTAGAGGAGGTCTGGACTTCTCCGCAGCTAGAACCCTCCCCGGGGGGTGTGTAAGCCAACACCAAACCCACTGCCTTGAATTCCACTCACAGCGACCCTTTAGGACAGAGTACCGACTGCCATGGAGTCGATTTCCACTTATAGCGACCCCTGTAGGGTTTCCAGGCTGTAAATCTTTACCGAAGCTGACTGACTCGTCTTCCGCAGAGCACCTGGTGGATTTGAGCTGTCCATCTTTTGGTTGGCAGCCCAGTGCCTTAACCATAGCGCCACCACAGTGGCACTGCTCCATAGAGGGGTTTCTGCTGTGAGTCGGAATTGATGGCAGTGGGTGGTGGTGGCATCAGGTTTCCAAGGTTGTAAATCTTTACGGAATCAGACTGTTTCATCTTTCTTCCACAGAATGGCTGGTGCGTTCAAACCACCCATAGCTTTAACCAGTATGACACCACAGCATAGACTACACTGGGTAGACTACAGAGGGTATCTACATTGGCATAAAAAGAGGAGCCCAGCTACTGGATCCGGCCTTCCTGTGCTGGTGGCACCTTGAGCCACAGCCTGGAGGCTGTGTGTGGCTTCTCTGTGACCTGGGGTGCAGTGCAGCTAGGAGAAACTGTCCCAGCTTATAACTTTAGTGTGAGGGCAACGGCATATGTGGTCCCATCTGCTTTTCATGCTCCACCAGCTTTGCTCTGGATGTCTCTAACTAGGTCTCCTTTTGCGACTCCCTGTAAGTCTATGTCTTTCTGCCCTAAGGGGTAAAACCACTGAGGATGGGCCCGGTGGAGCCCTCAGCTCTGTTACCTACAGGATTCCATGACTTCCTGGTGCTCCAGAAAAACTCTGCTCACCCTGGGAAGGGGCAGGGTTGCTGCAGCAGGTGGGGTGGCCTGTGGTCCTCACTTGGTGCCCAAGGCCCTGACTTGCTCCTGGTCTGCTAGGCTACCTGGGACAGTTACCCAGTAAGTAAGGTAAGTCCGTGCTGAGAGCATCAACACAAGAGGGCCACCAGTTACCTCAAACAAAGACTCAGATGCCAGACAGACAGAACGTGAGGAAAAGTGAGCATTACAGTGGGAGGAACTGGCAGGGCACTAAATGAATTTCTACCATGTTAAAATTTTGTATGTGGTAACAACTGTATTTTCCTTTTTGTTTTGGACCGATCAAGTGAAGCCTCACATTCAGTTCTCTCTCCTCCACCACGTGAGAACGTGCCAGCAGCGCTGTGTTCACGTGACAGATGTCATCTCTGGTCCTGCACAGAGCAAACCAAAACGTGTTTTCGGCTTGAGCACACCCTGGTGTTCGTATCATGCACTTTGCGATTGCACTTGCTCCTGTTGGGTAGCAGCAGTAGTTCAGTGAACGGTGACAATGTAGCATCAAGGACTGGAAAGGGAGTTTTTAAGTATTCTTTAAAGAGGAAAACACTCGGAGATTTGAGGAGGGCCTGACCATGAGCATTATAGGATCAACGAAATTATTTCTGACTGCCTCAAAAGTACTGTTTATTTTGGCTATGTCAGACCTGAAGAACAAAATTACGTGTTCCAAATCTTTTTTCTTTTTTTTTTTTTACTTACTAACTTTTAAATAGTTCTGGTAGCATAGTACCTAACCCACCAGCCACTCCTCAGAAGGAAGGTTGGGCAATCTACTTTCGTAGTGATACTGCCTCAGAAACCCAAGGAGCGGTCGCTATGAGTCGGGTCCGACTTGAAGGCACATAACAACAGCAGCAACAACTTTTAAGTATAAATTTTTGTGTTAAAGTCCAAATTCAAATGTAAATTGAAGTTCAGATTTATTTGCTACCAAAGCAAATATCAGACACACTGTCATTGAGTTAGTTCTGATTCATAGTTACCCTATAGGACAGAGTAGATCTGCCCCTTAGGGTTTCCAAGGCTGTAAATCTTTATGGAAGCAGACTGCCTCATCTTTCTCCCATGGAGCAGTGGTTAAGCACTAGGCTGTTAATGAAAGGTTGGTAGTTTGAACCCACCAGGTGTTCTGCGGGAGAATGATGTGGCAGTATGCTTCCATAACAGTTACAGCCTTGCAAACCCTATGAAGCAGTTCATCTTGGCCTACAAAGGCACTGTGAGTTGGAATTGAGCTGATGGAATGGGTTTGGTTTAGTTTGGGGGCTTTAACTGGAAGCTTCCCACAGAAGCTTTGGGGTGTGAGATCCACAATGGCAGAGGAAGGCTGTTTGCAATGAGGAGTCCCTGCTTTTTCTGCTGTGAGTCCCTGGGGAGGACCTCTCCTTCCCCTGTCACTATGGAAGTCAAGGATGGTAAAAGTTTCACAACATCAGCTCCATTTCAGACATTGGTGGGTGGAAGAAGTTTTGTTGTAAGTAGTGATTTGCCTCTTGCCATGTGTCTTCAGGTTTTGACCATGGCACTGACCTTCCTCCTGACCTCTGCTTTGCTCCTGCCCCTCCTTGTAACCCCCACTGTACAGGCTTGTGATACTATCATCCAGCATCTTCAAACAATGTATTGCGCATATTGTGTTGGTAAACCTGGACGTGCCTGAGAAGGGCCACTGCTTTGACGATCCTCAGCTTAGGTGGATATCCCATGTCTCCCGGGCCTACAAGAGGCTGAACATGACAGGTCATGGGTTTCCATGAACTACGTCATTTTGAGGCTTGGATGCAGGTGAATGATTTGAATCTTGTTTCTCTAAATATAAGGAGCTTTGGTGGTGTAGTGCCTCAGGCATTTGACTGTTAACCAAAAGGTTGGCCGTTCACACCCACCAGCCACTCCACAGAAGGAAGACTGGGCAGTCTACTGTAAAGATTTACTGCCTCAGAAACCCAAAGGGGGTCGCTGTGAGTCAGAATCGACTTGATGGCAGTGAGTTTTTGGTTTTTATTCCTAAATATGTGGAGGGCAGGGTTTCTCCTGAGTATTTTTATCAACAGTAATTCTTACTGAATATGTGAGAATCAGGAATGAAATTAGAATCAAGTGAATTAAGTCAGAAATAGTTGAAAAAATGGAAGAAGAGTCAGAGAGATTCTGCATTTGGACTTTGAAGATGTAGAAAGGAAGCAGTAAGCCAAGGAGAAAAGTTGGCCTGGAAGCAAGGAACGGTACACTTCCAAAGAACTTTGTAAAGGAAGGCGGACCTAATGACGTCTTGATTTGAGAGCCATGTTGAGCTTCTCGGCTTCAAAAGTGTAAGATAAATTGGTGCTTTTTTTTGTGCTAAGGTTATGGCAGTTTTTGAAAGAGAAATAGAAAACTGATACATAATGAACATGAAGAAATTAGTAAAAATAGCAATAGCAGCAACATGTATTGAGAGAGATTCCTTTGTGCCAGGTACAAAATGTATGTGCTTTCAATTATTTAACTCTGTATTCCCAATGAACTTGGAAGACAGAAGTATTCTCATTTTGCATTGAAGAACCTGAGGGACAGAGGTGATAAATATCCTTTCCAAAACCAAACCCTCTCTTGTCCATTTGATTCTGACCCACAGAAATGCTCTGTGCTACGGAGAGAACTGACTGTGCAGCAGTAATGACCATGTCCCGACTTGATCCTTGGTTGGAGGCCTGTATCCATCCTCTTCAGACTTGTACTTCCAGGGTGATTACATAGAAACTTGTTAGCAGTTTCTAATATCTATAATTTATCCACATTATGTTGATACAGTTTGGGTGGCGTTGTCAGCAAAGTCAGATGACAGTACACAGCTTCATGTGTCAACAACAGGAAGATGATTGCATTGACACTTCCCCGTATTCCCCTTCTCACAATATATAACTCCTTGGCAGCTGTGTCCAACAGGTCCTAGAAATAGGTACCCATGTTCCTTACCTAACAAGCTCCCCAGTCTGTTTTCAGGTGTCATTTTCTACTCATTGGTGATCAAAAGCCCTGAGAGACAATTTGTTACCTGTAGAGTAGCTGAGTCAGTGATTCTGGGTGGTGACGCCAATAATAACTGGATTCCCAGCAAAGGTTTTCTCACGTGGAAATGCTGACATCTGCCAAGGTTCTGTCTTTTTACCCCTCTGTATTGACCCCTGAAACTTGGGTCCCAGCCATGCACTGGGCACAGCGTCCCCGACCCAGGCATTCCACTCACTGAGCTATTCCGCAGGTGCCTGTGTCCACCCTACTTAGCCTGTGGTGGATTCTGTACCTGCTTCAGGGTGTCCTGAACTTTTTGTGATGACCATCTGTGACCCAGATTGTGGCCTTGTCAGTGAACATCTGGACATCTGTGCCAACATCGTGATCTGTAACATAAAACAACTCTTTGACACAGTGTGACATGATTTCCTGGGGGAAGGTCAACAAAGACAAAGCTTTGAGAGAAATGACAAGAGGTAACTGTTTTGTAGGCATTCCTGGACCTGTTCCTGTAGTCCTGGGCCTATTGCTTATTTTTTTCTTCCTGTTATCTGCTGCTGCTCCCCGGTCCTTGTTCCTAGAACCCGGACCTGCTCCTGCCCTCTGCTCTTGGCATACTTGGTGTTCGCTCTGGTGTCAGCCATGTTTCTTTTTCCCTGTTGGGATGGGACCCAGGGAAAGAAGAATGGAGAATTAACCTTGCTGTGGCTCCCCCACTCCCCCCAGCAATCCCAAACCAAACTCACTTCATTGAGTCATTCCAACCCATAGCAACCCCTGTGTTACAGAGTAACTGTATATGTTACTCATAACTTACCCTGAGCCCCTGACGTTTTTCTCATCTGTAACCATTATGGAAGCAGATCTCCAGGCCTTTCTGCCAAGTGTCTTCTGGGTGTGTTCAAATTGTCCACCTCCCAGTTAGCTGCCAAGTGCAAACCGTTTGCACCACCCACGGCCCTGTCCCCGGCTTCGGTACAGCACCTGCGTGACCTGTGCCAACATCCTCATCCAGGCATGCCACTGGCAACCCGTTGGTCCTGAGGGCTGACAGTGTTGACACTTGTCAAGACCTGTGCCTGTGTCTCTCTGTCTCCTGGTGTCTGGAAATGGAGATGTAAGGTTGTCCAGTATGTCCCTTTAGTTCTCCCAATCATGGCATCCCATGCACATTCGCAGAGAATACCAAGCCGTGGACCACCACAGCCTTTCAGATCCTTTTCTGGGGTGCTTCTCATGGGCTTTCTGCAGTGCAGTGAATTAGCTGGTGTGGCTTTTCTAGCCATAGTCTTTGTAACTCCCACCAGATTACTGGATGGGACCATGCAAATAAGGTGTGTGAGAGTGGGAATGGATAGTTTTCTCACTCTGCCAAGCTTGAAATGAGCCTTCCTAGAGGCAGAAAGGGGATCTCACTGCCATCAAGACAGAAGAGCCGGAGGTGGAGTGGAGTGCGTCCTCGGACCTGAGATCCCTGCGCTGGACCGCCTTGGCAGCGACGCCTGGCAGTGGACAGTGGCAGTGGAAGCAAGAGGCAAGAGACAGAAAGGCAGGGTTACCCTTGGACAGGAGGCATGCTGGTAGAGTGGGGTGCAGGTAGATGTACCTATTGGCAGAGCATTGTAACACTTGCCCAAGTAGGGCAGAGGCCAGGCCGAGAGGCCAAGGGCCAGAGAGGCATGTCTGAGGGCACAGCAGAGGGGATACTCTTCTGATCAAAGAATTACATCCTGAGGCCATTCCTGAACCTGAATTGTAACCTGTTACTTTCCTAACAAACACCATAATCGTGAGTACTGTCTGCAAGTTCTTGTGGCCATTGCAATGAATTATCAAACCCAGCAGAGAAGTAGTGAGTGCTGTGGGAGGGACGGTTGGTGTCAGAGTTGGTGGAAAGGTTGGAGGGTGACAGTACATCTGGCCTCACAGGAATAAGCCTTGGGCTGTTGACGATGATTCTGTCTTCCTCTTGTGAAGCTGAAGGAGGTCAGAAGATGCCTCCTCCATGCCCTTTTTGCACTTTCTCTTGATTGGATGCTAGAATTGAAGGTGCATTATCTTTGTCAAGATGAGTATATATACAAACCATGATGTACACCCATTTCTTTCTCTTGAATATACATCCACAAACTTCAAAAATAAACTTCAAATATTAATGTCGTTGGTGTTATGTGCCGTCGAGTTGGACCCGACTCATAGCCACCCCTCCTTGGGTTTCCAAGGTGGTATCACTACAGAAGTAGATTGCCCCATAGTCTGGGGGAAAAAAAAAAGAAAAGCTGAAAACTCACACTGTTGACAGATCCTGTGTGCACCTTCATTCAGTTCCTGTCTTCATTTGTTAAACTCTCCCTCCTACTTCTTAGCCTGAAGAGCACTGTCTCTGCCTCACAGTACTTAGACCATAAACACTGGGCCCACAGAAGGTGCTAGATCCAGAGAGCTCTGAGTGTTGACCATACCGAGCATGCCACGGACATGCTTCAAAAATCTTAGCTATTTAAATAGGACTGCGGGCTGTGTTTCAAGGAGGGAACTTTGAGTGTGTGTAAAGCAGAGTTCTAGTTGGGACCTGCATCTCTCCAGAGGACACACTCAGATCCAGACAGTGAGGTGTAGGAGGTGGCTGGCACTCGAAGGGTCAAGCCAGGACGTGTATGTGTCAAGACAATGGCTCAGGGAGAAAATGGTTTGAAAATCTGATTAAGAAATTGTTAGAGCCCCAGCTACTGTCACTCATTACCTGTTTCCCACTTGGTAGTTGGCCAGTGGATTTGTCACTACAAGGGTTAAACAGCAGGGGTGTGGTTTACAGTCCCATGATGCCCATAATGATGACTCTTTATCCCAGCCTTGAGCTTTGGCTTCTTGTAGAACTTTCAGCATGCATATCTCAAACTGGCAAAGACAGACCATCAGTACTAGGGGCACTGCCTTTTCTATCATGAGTTCTTGGGGGGAGAAGCCCCACGTTCCCCAACACCATAGAGATCAAGGACAGTAGACGTTTTCACAAAATCGGCTCTGTTTTAGACCTTAGTGGATGACCTATGTTTTGCTGTGAGAGAGACACAGTTGTCCTTCAGGTCTCTAGCATGGCACCAGAGGTCCTGCTGACCTGTACTTTGCTTATCTCCTTGTTTGCACCCCTTGCTGTACAACTTTGTGTGTGTGACACTGAGAGGAACTTTCAAGAAATTGTCTTACACAACGATGTGGGTAAATCCATGTGGACCTGAGAGGGACCACTGCCATGAGCCTTCTCAGTTTAAGTAAATATCCCATTCCCTCTGGCCCACGCAGTGGGTTGGATGGGGCAGGTTCTGGGTTTTCATGAACTGTGTCATTTTGAGGCTTGAATGCCGGCGGATGGTTAGAGTCTTGAATCTCTAAATATGTGTTGGGCAGAGTTTCCCCTGACTCTTCTTACCCACAGTATTTATTGCTGACTATGTGGGACTTAAGAACAGAACTGGAACAAAGCACATTTATGACTTTCACATCCAACTGGTTAAGTCCCTCAGTCCTCCCCAAATTCATCTCCCCACAAACATGTCACCCGGTGACCCCACTGTGGCTGAGGGAGGGAGGACAGTCTCAGGAGGGCAATCGGCTTGGTGGAATCACAAGTCCCCGGGCCCCAGCCAAAGCCCTGCCGTCCCTGGTCAGTCTTCAGCTTTCTCCTCATGGATGTTTAAAGGCACTAGATACCCTGAAATCTATGACTATGCAAAAAGCACCTGTCGTGTAATGTATGAGATGCTGTCACCTGACAACGTTCTGCTCATATGGGGTGAGTTGGCCTACCCCACGCCCCTTGTCCTCTCACTCCTGTGTGAATCCTTCCAAGCTGGGTCCCATTCGTGAACCTGGTAACACAAGATCATCACCCCAGAACTTTCTCCTTTGAGTTTTCCTTGGTACACTTGGACCTGGCAAACCAAAAAACCAAACTCACTGCCCTTGAGTCGGATCCGACTCACAGTGACCCCTCCTTGGGTTTTCGAGGTGGTATCACTACGGAAGTACATTGCCCAACTTTGTTCTGCACCTGCCTCTGGGCATCCTGAGATCCAAGCATGAACCTGAGGACTGTAATGTGTCCACACCCTTTTGATGTGGCATCTCTTTTTTTCAAGGTTTTTTCCATGACGATGATAATGAGATATCTCTGTCAAAATGTGTATTGACAAACTGGCAACTTACTAGCAGAGAAGAAAGAGAAGCCCGTGAGAAAATCTACAATGAATACTGTTAACCATACTGTAAGTCGATGTCTCAGCTGTTCCTGAAGCTCAGCATTTGTTGATGGTTCCTTCTTACTGCCAGCTTCCTCTGCCAGGTCTTGTTCCCTCAACTAGGAACTTTTTCTTTCTGTGGTCTGTGAATCCACTTTGAGTTCACTATTCCCCACCATTGTTCTCCTTCCTAAATGACATGGGACCCAGGACTGAGAAGAAATGGGAGCTGAAGTTTGTTGTGGTTTTTCTACTTCCCAGGTGCAATACACGACACTTCTTGACAAGATGGACTGAGCAAGCTTGCCGATGGCATCCCTCCTGCCCTAATGAGTTCCTAGACAGATGATTGTACGACCCCAGTGCCTGCATCTGCACCACTCCCAGTGTCTGTGGTGGAGACATATAAGTGAGTCCAGCCAACCTATCTCCAGTACTCCCACTTTCTGCATTACAAGAATTTTACAGAGAATGGAGCACCCTGAAAGTTGGAGACAGTGCTAAAGAACACTACAGTCAAAGCCCACGAAGCACTCCAAGCCTTTTAGTTATTGTTCTGTATGGACAGTCTTTATGGACTGTCTTTTGGTCTGTCTGCTGCAGTGAAGGGTGTGCAGCCTCTATCATGGTGCACACACATGTACTCTTACATGTGAACACATTCTGTCTAACATTGTAAATATTAATAAACTTCAAAGGGATGGTGGAAAACTCACATTGCTTACAGATCTGTTTTGCACTATTTTTCAATTAATCTCTCACCACTACAGGCACCACATCACTCCAGAACCCCATATCTAACTCTCCTCCTTCTTACCCTTTAAAACATCCTCTCCTCACCTGATGAGGGGCCTCATTTCTTGGCCAAAAGAAGATGTTGCACCTAGATATCCTGAGGATCAGACCAAGTGAGGCACGTCATGCATGTTCCCTCACTATCTTAGAATATAAACGCTCCTGAGGGTTGGGAACTAGAAGGGACCTGTGGATGTGAACAGGCCTGAGGATGTGCACGGTCCTGCATAGATGTGTCCATGAGGTGGCTGCAGCCAGAGATCTGGGCCAGGCCAGTGATGCGGGCAGTGGTAGGGTGATTCCTCCCTAACTGTGTTCCGTCTGTCTTGTTTGTGGCTTTGGAGAGGGTCTGAGGGACTGACATCCTGTGTAGTGATCAAGGGATTTGGGCCAGATGAAAGCAGGGGAGGCTCCATCGCATCCCCAAATTTAAGTCTGAGCTGGGCTTCTCCCCTGGATGAAGCTATTGTGTGTCCTGCCTGGAGTGAGGGGGAGTATATAGCCACAGGCACTGACCTAATCCTGGGTATGCACTTGGCAGGGGAGGGTCTGAGTGTCCTGCCCTGAGAGGATACTAGTTCTGTGCCCTGTGTGGACCTCTAAGAGTGCTCACCATTTTTCCTGAGGCTTAAATCAGGTAGAAATTTATTTATAAAGCTTTTTTATGTATTGTTGCACTTTTATACCTAGTATATTACAGTGGTAATGGTGTTTGGTAGTCTGAATAAATTCACCAAACTCACTGCCATCAAGACTGTTCGGACTCATAGCGGCCCCCATTGGGTTTCCAGGAGGTAAATCTTTACAGAAGATCATCCAGTCTTCCTTCCACAGAGCAGCTGGTGGGTTTGAACCACCAGCCTTCCAGTTAGCAGTCAAATGCCTTAGGCACTGCACCACAGAGCTCCTTAACGGCCCCCAAAAACTCTATGTCCAAATCCTCTGACCCTGTGAATATGCTATCTTACATGAGATAGCATAAATGAGACTGCAAAAGTTGATTAAGTTGAAGTCCTTGAGTTGGGGAGATTACCCTGGATTATCTGGGTTGGCCTGATACTGTGATATGGCCCCTTAAAAATGGAGGCCATTCCCCAGATGGAGCCAGAAGGTGCTGTGAAAATGGAAGATGCTTCAGAGGTCTTGTATGTTGCTGGTTTGATACAATGAAGGAGGCCAGCGGTCAAAGAGTGAAGTGGCAAGGATGAGATTCTCTAGAACTTCTGCCGAGGACCGCAGACCTGTTTACATCTTCATTTTAGCCTGGGAGGCAGACGCTTGTTAGGTTTCTGACCTACAGAATTGTAGGATGGTACATTTGTGTTATTCAGCTTGCTCAGTTGTATTTTGAGTGCCTTCCAACCCAAGGGGCTCATCTTCTGACACTGTATCAATGTTCCACTGTATTCATAAGGTTTCCAGTGGAGTATTTGTTCTGAAGTAGACGTCCACGTACTTTGTAGTCTGTCTTAGTCTGGAAACCCTGCTGAAACCTGTATACCATGGGACACTCTGCTGGTGTTTCAAATACCAATGGCATAGCTTCCAGCAATATAGCAACATGCAAGCCACCACAGTGAGACAGACGGCCAGTGGTAGCACACATAGTTTGTGCTTGACTGCCAGCCTACAGGTTGCTGATTGGACCCACCCAGCGGTACTGAGGGCGAAGAAGCCTGGTGATATGGTTTCTTTTGGATCACCACCAAGGAAGCCCTGTGGAGTAATTCTTCTCTGTAACATGTGGTACTACCAGGAGTCTGAGGCGTCTCTAAGACAAGTAGCAACAATAGCTCTTGGCAGTCTGGATAAGCCCAAAGCAAACTCACTCTCATCTAGTGGATTCCGACTTATAGCGACCTCCATTGGGTTTCCAAGACTGTCCATCATTACGGAAGCCGATTGCTTCATCTTTCTTCCACCTAGTGGCTGGTGGATTCAAATCATTGGCCTTTTAGTTAGCAGCCAAATGCCTTAACCACTGTGCCACCGGTGCACCTTAGTCTGAATAATAGCCCCCTAAAAAAATCTTTTTTAAAAAAATCTGTATTGGCCTCAATAACAAAAAGACAAACAATCCAATTAAAAAGTGGGTAGAA
>NW_006921644.1:1130232-1141851 GCF_000298275.1 Orycteropus afer afer | reverse complement strand
GTGATGCTGCTTATTGGTCCAGTTGTGAGGATTTTTGTTTTCTTTATATTGAGGTGTAATCCATACTGCAGACTGTATACTTCAATCTTCATCAGTAAGTGCTTCAAGTCATCTTCACTTTCAGCAAGGAAAGTTGTGTCCTCTGGGTGTCTCAGGTTGTTAATGAGTCTTCCTCCAATCCTGATGTTCTTCTTCATATAGTCCAGCTATAAAATGGCACAGTGTTTGCATATAACCTACACACATCCTCTGGTATACTTTAAATCATCTCTAGATTACTTAATAATACCCAATACAATGCAAATGCTACATAAATAGTATTTTACATCCTCTTAGCCTCTCTTAGCCTTTGAGGGATTGCTTTGACCACTTCATTGCCCCACCCCAGTATTTCCTATAGGGGTTGGTTGAATCTGGGGAGGGCTGACTATGTTGTTTTACATTGTAAAGGAGACTTTGCAGAAATGATTAAGGTGAAATCCTTGGGTTGGGGGACTGTCCTGGATTTTCCAAGTGTCATAGAGACAATTTGTGGCCTAGCCTCTCCATTCATTCCTGCTAGTATGCCCTTTCTCCATTTTCTGATGTTGCAGTTCCTCTCTTTGCACCCAGCCTCTCAGCCATTGGAGGCTCCAAGTTGCCCCCCTGGCCTCACCTCCATGGTTTCCTGGGTGTGAACTTCTGAGGAACTTTCCCCAATCTCCTCACAGCCCTACTGACCCCTTGCCTTGCCCACCCATGCCCCAGTCAATTCCTGTGCTAAACGCACGCTCTCCCGTCGCAATAATGCGACGCTTTCAAATCGAGCAATACGTCTTCCTGGGCTAACCCTGAGCCTTGCCTTCCTTGCTGGGCGTCAGCGGCTCCCGTGATTACCGCGTGTTTGTGCCTTGTCCCCTGGTGCAGGCCCCTCTGGCCCTGCTCGAGGTGTGCTGCAGTTTCCTCTCTGAGGTGGTGAGCACTAAACTCTGTTTGTTTTCTGTTTTGTTCCTCCCCTTTCCATCCACCCACCCACCCCCTCAGAACCCTCAGGCCCTTGCCCAGCCTCCCTCTGCCTGCCTGGGGTCTTGCAGTTGTAGCACCCTCTGGGTCTGGATTGACATCTGGGATGAATAGGAGAAGGCATCTCTCCATCCCTCATGTGGCCTGGTCTTTGCTGGGACCTGTGGTATATCAGGATGGCCAGCCCCTCATGGCACCTGGACCATGGGTGACATCACTTGAGACTTTTTTTCCCAACTTGTCTTAAATGTGAAATGTCACATATGTCAGATATAGTTGAGTGAGGAGTAGGTGTACATGGGTTGGCCAGTAGCTCAGGGTTGATATATGTGTGGGTATTTAAAAGTGGTGATAGATTTCCCAGGTTGCATCAGAAATTGGTAAGAAAATGGAAGACACTTCAGAGGGACTGTACGTTGTTGGCTTTGAGGCCCTGGAGGCCCAGAGTCCAGGAATGTGGCAGCCTCTAGATCCCCCAAAGCAAGGACAGGAGTCTCTTCCAGAACCTCCATGAGGAAGTGCAGACCTATCCACCCCCTCATTTTAGCCTGCGAGAAGGATCTTGTTAGGTTGCTGACCTGCAGGACTGCAAGATGGTACATTTGTGTTAGTTCAGTTGCTGAGGTTGTGCTAATTTGTTATAGCAGAAAGACAAAACATACATAATGAGTATGAAGAAATTAATAAAAACTAGTAAGAGCAACCTACATTGATGAACATTACTGTGTGGCAATATAGCAAGGATTATGAGGATGGCATAGGACAGGGCAGTGTTTCGTTCTGTTGTACGTAGGGTCACTATGGTTGGAATCGACTCGACAGCACTTAACAACAACAGCTGTTTGGTTGCTACTGCCCCCTGTCTTGTGTGTCCTCTTCTGGATGATCCTGGAAGGGCAAACTTATTGCCATTTGACACTGAAAACTGAGGGACCAGATACCACAAAACCAAACCCCTTGCTATTGAATCCATTCTGACTCATAATGACCCTCTAGGACAGGGTAGGACTGCCCCATAGGGGTTTCTGAAGCTGTAAATCTTTATGGAAGCAGGTGGTCCCATCTTCTCTTAGCGGAGTGGCTGGTGGATTCGAGCTTTTGACCTTTCAGTTAGCTGCTGAGTGCTTAACCACTGTGCCACCAGGGCTCCACCTGATCAGGCTTCACATAATCACAGAGGTGATCAGTGTCCCTTTCTGAGATACCCTAGGCAGGAATGACCAGGTCCTGTTGGGATCCCGGGCTCATTGGAGGCCTGGCTCCTTGCCTTCAACACCATCCTCCAGGTGATGAAACAGAAAGTCAGTGTCAGTCTCTACTGTCAATCCTTGGTGCGTGTTATGTTGATGTAGTGTCCTTGGTGGTGTCAGCCAGGTCGGGTGAAAATGTGGAGCTTTACAGAAGGTAATTCCTTCAGGGCTTCCTCCGCATCGTCACCTGCCCAAACACACAACCCCCTTGACTCTGGCAGAATGTTCAGACTCTAGCAGTCAAGTTTGGCTGTCCTAGCAGTAGTTACCCTGGGCATTTTCCTATGTTTGTCTTTAAGAGAAGTACTAGATTCTTGCTGGGTGTCCTGAATGTCCTCTCTCAAGAGATAACCACATACTTTGGAAGGTGCTAACTGGGACATGGTCCTGTTGTCCTGTGGCATAGATGTGACTCATGCTGACCCCTTGTGTCATAGAGGAGGGATGCGCCTTAGGATTGGCTTGATTGTAATGTTGATGAGAGTAGGTCACCAGGCCTTTCATCTGGGGTGCTGCTGGATGGGTTCATACCAGCTAAACACTATTTCCACCATCCAGGAACTTTTTGGGACATGACAGCCTGGTTTGTGTCCATTTGACAGTTAAATATCCCGGAGTAACCAATGGATTATCTTTTCCTGCCTTTATATTCTGTTTCCCAAATTAAAAACTTCTCCTTTAAACCAGTCACTCAAAACTTCTTTGCTAGAGTTCCCTCAGTACCATTAAAACTCTTCACTTCCTGACCCTGAGCTTGGAGCCATTTGGGCCTGGGTGCATCTCTGCTAACAGATTAACCACTTCATAAACCTTGTTCAGAGAACTTGCAACTGTCTTTATTGTTTTAGATTTGACACTCTTCTGTGGCTGCGGGAGTGTTGGGAGGGGGTTGTCTTGGATTATCTGGGTGACCCAATCTTATTTTTAAGGACGAGTCCTTAAAAATGGAGGACTTTTACCAGGTACATCCAGAGAGAGCTGTAACAACAGCAGAAGGGTAAGAGAGACACTGAAGATGGGCAGAGGTGGCCAAGAGACAAGCAATTCAGGTTTGCAGCAGGTCCTGGAGATGTGTCAAGACCCTGGTCTCTACCTCACAGAAACTCCTCATCCCATCTGAAGCATCAGTTTCTCTTCACAGATGATGCAGAGTCCTGAAGGAACATTTGATGTTTGTACTGGTTAAGTCACTGATTCTGTGAGGTAACTACAGTGTTGTCGTTTTCCCTAGCAGAGATTCAAAGATGTTGTCATATAGGGTGTGTTGACTCATGGCAAGGGTTTTGTCCTCTTATCTCTCACCATGAACTCCTGCCACTTGGTTCGATCCATGCTTCAGGTACACAGGGTCCCCACCCCAGGCCTTCCCCCAACTGAGTTACTGCAGCAAGAAAAACTAATATGTTGTGAGTATGAATAAAGTAGTAAAATTAACACCAACAGCAACATGTGTTGAGGAATAACTGTACTGCATCTACTCCACGTGTTTTAAGGCTTACTGTACGTGATCCTAACAGTGTTAAGGGATGAAATGATGACAGTTTCACACTGAAGAACCTGAGGAACAGAGGTGATAAGTGTCCTGCTCTGAGGCCCTACAATCAGGAACGAACACATCTTGACTCCATGCTATGGCAGTTGGAGCCCCGGTTCTATTCTTTTCAGTATTTTTCCTCTCAGCTTGATTAAAGGAAACCTCACTGGAGGTCTCTAGTATTTATGTTGTGTCCATGATAGATTGGTGTGGTTGGCATGTCCACACAGTCAGGTGACTCCATGAGTCCACTATCAGTAAGGGTGATCCTCAATGTATCCCTGTAGTCATCTCCTCACAGACATATAACCCCCTTGACTCTGCTCTGACTGAGGGAGTAAGGAGGGTTTCAGGTATCTAACAGGTCCTGGAGAAATAATACCTCAACCCACCATGGATTCTCAATCCCATTTCATCCACTCAGTTCCTACTCCGATGACCCAAAGCCCTGAGAGACAATTTGATATCTTAAAGTAGCTAAATCAGTGATTCTGTGTGGTAACCCCAGTGACATTGAATTCCCCAGCCAAGATTTTGTTACATGGGGTATGTTGACTTCTGCCAAGTCTTTTGTATTCTTACCTCTCTGCATGGTCCCCTGCAACTTGGGTCCCATCCATGCCCCTGGTATACAGTGTCCTCACCCCAGGCGTTCCACCTACTGAGATACCCACAGGCACCTGTGTTCACTGAACTGGAAATTCTTGCCTGATTCTATACCTGATCCATGGTGTTATGAACCTCTGGGACTGACCACCTGTGACCCACAGTGTGCCCATATCAGTGGACATCTGGATACACTGTGGTGACGCTTTGGCTATGGTATCTTTCCTGCATGGTGATTATGGACAATAATAAATTACAATTGACAAAGTGTGATAGGCTTACATAGGAAAGGGTCGAGGAAGACCAGGGACAAAGCTTTGAGAGAAATGATGAAGGAGGTGGTAACTGTTTTGTGGGCACCCCACAGCTCTCCCTGCAGCCCAAGGCTGTTGCTCATTTTTTCTTCAGTCATCTTCTCCCTGTTCACAGCTCCCTTAATGGGAACCTGCACCTCCCTCTGCTCCTGCTGTTCTCTCCAGTATCTTCTGTGCTTTATTCTCCAAAAGGGGTGGTACCCAGGGAACAAGGAATGGGGAGCTCCCCCTTACTGTGGTTCCTCCTGTCCCCGGCTACAGTACAGCACCTATTTGACCTCTGTCAAGGTTCTCCTCCAGTGACGCCCGTGACCTGTGTCTGCTCTGAGGGCTTACAGGGCTCACATTCTTGAGAGCAGTAACTGCGTCCCTCTTTCTCTTGTTGTCTGCAGATAATGATACTTATGACACTTTCTTCATCTGTCCAGTCCTCAGGTCATGCTAACTCATGCATATTTCAGGATCGTCACCAAAGCCACAGGTCTCTTGAAAACTGTACTCATCAAGCTTATGAACCATGCTAAGCATACACTAGTTATCTTTTGAGGGTGCCTTTAATGGATAATATCTTGATATATATGCTGAAATGAGGGATGTTTAATATTTATCAAAACACACAGACATGTATACCCTTTTGATGTACACCCCTTATGTCATGTATTCATCAGTAAACTTCAGTCAAATTCAAAATTTTAAAAAGATGACTGGAAACTCACACTGCTGACAGATCCTGTCTGCGTATTTTTGTGATTCCTCTTTTACCCTTCAGTCTCTCCTCCATCCAGGAATCCCATCTCTGCTCTTTCTTATCCCAAAGTACACTACCTCTCCCTCTTCCAACTGAGGCCATAACCCTCGGGGCTAAAGAAGTTGCTGGATACTGATAAGTCTTAAGATCAGTCTAGTTGAAGTATGTCATGGACACTCTACTAGAAATCCTGGACACATAAACATATCTGAATTACGCACCAGGAAGGAGACTTGAGTGTGTAGAGCACTCAGTCCTACGTTGGGCCTTCTTTCTTCCAAGAGGATTCGAGAGGAATTGGCTGCAGAGTGAGGCCAGGTGTGTGTGGCAGGAGTATGACCATTTGTCCCTGACATGCCTGTGACATCCCGCCATCTGGCCACTGCTGAGGAGTGGAGAGTGGATGATGTCTGTCTTTGTCCTTCCCAGGCTGGTGCCCTGCTCTCCATCTGCCTCAAGTTCTCTGCGTGCACCAAGACATGTAACATTTACCCTTGCTGCATGTTGATCCATGATGTGGCCTGAGCTCATCACCATTTACTCAGTTGTCAAAGGTTTCAAGCTCCTACCATTTGTATGTGTCTGACGTGGGCTTTGACATTTTCCTGGTTTTCAAAGGAGTCTGAGTGACACCCCACGGCAAGATGTGAGGCTCCCGTGTACCAGGAATGGTGCCCGTGGCCCACAGAAAGAAGCAGGAATGGTGATACAGGCCTTGGGAACAAGGAATTGGGAGAAGAGTCATGTGCTGATCTGTTGTGGATTTGTCATCCCTCAAGAAAGAAATTGGAGGCATGGGTTGTCTGGAAGTGAGAGTTCATGTGAAGCTAAGTGAAGATGGTGGTTTGAAAGTCTGATTGGGAAGCTGTCACCTGTTGCCTTTGTCCCACTCTGGTAGATGGCCAGGGCCTCATCTCTAGAAGGGTTACACAGCAGGGATGGGGCTCACAGCCCCATCAGGCCCAGGCCACACCTCCTGTGATGACAATCTATTCTCTCTTGAGCTATGACCTCTTGCAGAACCTTTGGCATGCCATATCCCAGACTGGCAGAGGTAGGCCATTTGTACTATGGACACTGCCTTTTCTGCCATGAGTTCTTAGAGAAAAACTCCACCTTTCCCAGCACCACAGAAGTCAAGGAAGTTAGCTGTTTTCGCAGAATCGTCTATTTCAGACATTTGTGTGTGGAATAGGCTATGCTGTGAGTGGGTTGTAATTCACCTCTCCCCTATGTCTTTCAAGGTCCCTGACATGGAACTGGTGGCATAATGCCTAAGGCTAACTAACTCCTAACCAGAAGGCTGGCAGTTCAAACCCACCAGCAACTCCTCGGAAGGAAGTCTGGGCAATCTACTTCTGCAGAGCTACCACCTTGGAAACCCAAGAACGGGTTGGAATGAGTTGGATTTGACTCAATGGCAGAATTTTAACATGGAACTATCTTTTCTCTGCCCCTCCAATTTGCTCCTGTTTGTCATTCTTCTTGTCCCTGTTTGCCTCTGTGATATGCACCGCTTCGCAAAAATTTTCTGCAGAGCAGGTATTGTTGGTAAGTGTGGATGGAACTTAGAAGGACCACCACCATGGGGATTCTTCCCTGAGATTTCTAAAGGATAAAGAATTTCTTTCCCTAATAAGTAAGCAGGGAATTCACAGGGTTCCATAAACTCTGTCATTTGGAGATTTTCATATAGAACAACGAGTAGAACTTTGAATCTCTGCACATGATGAGGGGCAGGGTTTCCTTCTGATCCATGGTATTTCTTGCTAATTTCTTGGGTCCAGACGTTATCAAAGGACACATGCAGTTTTTTAAGGTTAACATCATCAAGGTAACTATATCAACTCCTCCCCAAATTCTTCTCCCCAGAAACACACAACCCCTTGACACAACTGAAGGAGTGAGGAAGGCCTCAGGAGGGCCACAGTCCTGGTGGAAGAACAAGTCTCGGTACCCACACAGAAGCTCTGTGGTTCCACATCACTTTTTCACCTCTTTCTCACAGCTGGTCAAAGGCCCTGGACCCTTTAGAGTCTATAACATACAAGAAGGCTACTCTTGTCCCATGATGGATGTGGGTAAGCACCCCAGTGAAGAAGTCCTTACTTGGGGTGAGGTGATACCACCCATCCTTGTCCTCTCTGGGTGTCTCCAATTGTCCTGCATTCACAAATGTGGAACACTGTGTTCCACACCCCAGACCTTCTCCTAGTGGAATTGTTTCAGGACACTGAATTCCCAGCCATGCCTGTTTTGGCTGATGTTGTACCTGACTCAAAAGTGTCTTGAAAGCCTGAGTCTGAGCACCTCTGGATGGCAGTGTGTCCTTGTTGGTGACTATCTGGACAGACTTGCTGTTACGCTTAGCATCTCTCTCTCTCTCTTTTTCCCCCCAAGATACTCTGCATCATAAAAGAGTCCACTTGACAACTTGCAATAAGGATATTCATAAAGGTGACAGGAACTTCACTGAGCTACAGGAGAAAATATGTCAACTAGTGTAAGTCGTCCTCCATTGTTCCTAAGGTCCTGTTGCTGGTTTTTTCCTTTCCATTATTTCTGTCTTCTCCTTTTTACTTGCTCCTTATACATGAAGCTGCTACTTTTCTGGCCTGTTCAGATCTACTTTCAGATCTCTAGCATCTGGCACCCTGCTTTGGTTTATTTATTTATTTTCTCAATGGGGTGGTACTCAGGCCTGGGAGGAATTGGGAGCTGAAATTTGCAGTGATTCCTCCACTCTCTAGGGACCAAAACTTGTTGTGGCCAAGTCAGTTCTGACTCATGGTGACGCCATGTGTCACAGTGTGGAACTGCTTTGTAGTATTTCCTTGGCTGTAATCTTCATGGGGGCATTTTGCCAGGCCTTACCTCCATGGAGCCACTTGGTGGGTTTGACCACCAACCTTTAGATTAGCAACCAATTGCACATCACTTGTACCACCTGGGGACACCATGTATTGTGTGATGTTTATGTGATTTGTGATTGGGTTCTAATCTAATTGTGCCTGCCTAGACACGACACTCACATGTGTCCACACCAGTGCCTGCATCACTGAGTCTCCTGGCATCTGCACATGGTTATGTGTAAATGAGGCCATGCAACATTTCCCTCCATCGAATAAAGGACGTGGTTTCCTATGTAGGTTTGAAAGATCCACTCAAAGGCCATGGAACTCCCAAAGAAGTCATCACTCATGAAGCCATGAAACCCTTCAAAGATTTTGAAGTAGCCTCTTTTTTGGGGTGCTCTTCATTGACCATAGCTTCATATGGTTGCTGCAAGAGGAGTGTGCAACCTTTGCCAAAATGAGAAGACTTGTACACTTAGGACGTGAATATATTTCTTAGTCTAGATTATGTATCAATAAACTTCAGACAACTTCAAATTATAGTCAACTTCAAAATAAATGGCTGACGACTCACTCCGTCAAAGCACCTTTCAGGCTCGTGTCCTCCTTCATCTAAGAATCCCATCTTTAATTCTTTTGCTTCTTACCCTGAAGTGCACTGTCTGTCTCCTCACCCCACTGAGCATAAAGCTGGGCCTAAAGAAGTGCTGGTTCCGGGGCTCTCAGATCCAGCCAGCCAGGGTACGGGATCTAGGCAGGGGAGTTTGGCTGTGTAGAGGACATAGTCCTGGGATGGACTCTCTGTCTCCTCTGAGCACACATACAGATCTGGGCAGTTGGGTGTTGGAGGTGGCTGTATCCTGAAGGCCAGAGCCAGGCCAAGTGTGTGCTGGGTGAATGGTGACTTTCCCTGATTTGCCTGTGACGTTGCTCCCGGAGAGGGACTGGAGCAATTGTCGTCCTGTGTAGTGATCAGGGATAAGGAGGTTGGTGCAGGGATGGTGGTCCAGGTGACAGCAGAGCAGGCCTCCATCACCTCAACACCTGAGTCCAGGCTCCTCTCCAGCAAGAGGGTGGGACCTGACCCAGGGTGAGGCTCTGGTGTGGTTGTGCTGGGGCTGGAGTGGGGCGCATAGCTCACATGGACCTGTGTGTAGTCTTTGTGTCTAGTCCTGGGTATGCATTGGGGAGGGGAGGCCCTGGGGCATGGCCATTGCCTAGTGTCTGCTGTGCCCCGTGGGGAGGGCCCATCCAGACAAGAGCCTTTGCCCTGTGTGACACAGTGCACCCCCACGGTGTGCACTTGTGCCTGGTGAACATCACAGCTCTTCAGTCCTTTCTCCTCCATCAGGAAGTAGGGCTCCTAGTCTTCAACTGTGTGCTTACATCATGCTGTTTTATAGCAATTCTCAAGACCGCTTTTGACCATCCTGTTGTGATCCGCCATCACCTTTAAAACAGTGACAAACACGATGATGCCTCACTGACATAACTCCTTTTATTTGTGTAACTGCAATTAATACTGCTGTAAGCATGCAGTGGTTCTGATAACATAGGGTGAGCTTATCCATCCTTTGAAGTATTTTTCTGAGAGGCTTAAACGATGCGGAACCTTATTTATGAAGTGATGTTCGCCTCAGCTCCAAGTTTCTTGCTAACATTTGCTAATAATTTTTTCATAAATTATTATGAAAAAACAACAATAGTAATTAGAGCTACATGGATGGTGTGCCGGGTGATGCTACATGCTGTTTACGTGTCCTTATTTGATTATTTAGTAATTATATAATTACTTGTAAAACTTTGGGCTGGTGCATTTGTTCCTGATCTAAATGGAGGATTTTGAGAGACTGAGGTGACATATGTCCTGCCCTGAGTGTGCACAGCCAGGAGTGAACAGGCCCTGGACTTGACCGGAGGGCAGTTGGACTTGGCTCTGTTCTCTGCAGTGGTGTCTCCCCTAAGGGAGATTAAATGGAAACTTGGTACAGTCTCCAGTATCGATGTTTTGTCCATACTGTGTTCAGCGGATTTGATGGCACCTATAACAACATGCAGATAGTGTTGGTGGTGATGTCACCTGTTCAGGTGGAATTAGGGCCCCTCCTGAATTCAGGACCAGCAAAGTTGATTGTCATGCTCATAGTGCCTCCCTATACTCATCTCCTCACAAAGGAACAATGCCCTTGGCTTTTCTGTGGTTGAAGGAGTGAGGAGGGTCTCAGCTGTCCAGCAGGTCTGAGTGAAGTAACAGGACTGGCTCCTCACCCCACAGAAGTGTCTTGGTCCCACTCCATGCATTGTTTTTCATAACAGATGATGAAACATTTAGTATCATCAGACCAGCTTCATCAGTGATTGTGTGTGGTGCACAGATAAGGCTGGAGCCCAGCAAAGGATTCATCACGTGGGGTGTGTTGACCCATGCCAAGCCTCTTACCTCCCTCCATGGTGGCTTCTGTTCAGGAACGTGGAAACACAGGATTCCTCAGCTCAGACACCCTGGCCTCTGAGCTATCTCAGGACACTTCGCCGTCAGACCTGGCTGTCCTTGGTAGGCCCTGTACTTGCCTCAGTTTTTCTGCGTCTCGGGTTCACCACCTGTGAAGCACATTGTGTTCTTGACTGGGGTTACCTGGGCTCATTGTGCTGGTTCTAATGTCGCGTCAAGCACTCCCTCAAAGTTCTCTGCACAACGATGGAGAGATACTTAGCATCATTGGTGTTGGTGTGTGCCGTCCAGTCGGACCCGACTCATAGCAACCCCTCTTTGGGTTTCCAAAGTGGTATCTCTATGGAAGTCGATTGCCCAACCTTCCTTCCGAGGAGTGGCTGGTGGGTTTGAACCACCAGCCTTCTGGTTAGCAGTCAGGCGCCTTAGGCACTAGGCCACCAGAGCTCCTCTCAGCATCATTAGCCATAGGGAAAGATTGGAAGTCCAAGTTGACCCAGAGGCACCTTGGGAGAAAGGGGATCTACTTCTAAAAAGTCAGCAACTGAAAACCCTATGAGGCTCAGGTATACTTCAAAGATGAATAAATAGCTTTCTTATTGTGATTTGGGTGAAAGTTTACAGAGCAAATTGGTTTGACAGTCACTGATTCTTACACATTTTGTTTTGTGGCAATGGCTGTGATCCCCATAGTGGTATGGCACTCCTCCCTGTGTCGACCATTTCCCTTCATCCTGTTTTCCTATCCCTTCCTGCCTTCTGAGCTTTATCTCCAGCAGGTGTCCCCCTTTCTTTGTATTCAAAGCCCCAATTTCTGTTTCTGGGCCACGTGTCTCTTCTCACCCCATTACAGGCTTC
>NW_006921644.1:1127599-1129987 GCF_000298275.1 Orycteropus afer afer | reverse complement strand
GGTCTGCTTCCTGTATATAAGGAGAAGCCTTTGGAATGGTCTCTAGCCTATAGCACGCTTAGACTCTGCATGTAGTCAAGTTGTTGTTCAGCAGCCTGCCATGCTCTGCCAGCCTTGGGACTTTTAATGGACTTGAATTAATGGCCTGCTGTGTGGTTTGGTAACATCAGAACTGTGCCATTTTATTTGTTGGCCTTGGGCTTGTTAGCCTCAGCAGTCAGTGGCTATCTGAGTGAAGAGATGCCTCTAGCTCCAGTGGGCTGGGAGCGAGAGGCAGAGCTGAAGCCCAAGGTCGAGGGGCTTTCACATAGCCCGTAGAGCCTGGCACTTTGAACTTGGACTTAAAGCCCCCAAACTATGAGAGAATACACTCCTGTTTGTTAAGGCCATCTCATTTGTGGTATATTTCTTGTCAGAGCGGCACTAGGGGACCAGAACAGTTTTTTTTTTTTTTTTTTTTTAGTGGAGGAAGTATACATAAGCTCATTCAAACCAAGATTAAAATCTGAGGGCCTCTGGAACCCCAGAATATTAGCGGCAGAAGGGGCTAACCAGTGTGTTGGTCGTTTTCTAGAAGACCAGACATGCTGGGAGAGAAAAGTGACCAGCCTGAGGCTGCTCAGAGGACCAGGGCGTCAGCTGTAGGTCTTCTAACAGCAACCACTGGGCTGCTGCCTCCCCTCTGGTCCAGGCTTTTGTTGTTCTTCCCTGAAGAGAGAAGGTTAGGGGCATCTCCTGGAAAGTGTAACCTGAGGAAGGTGCCTGGAGGCAGTGGGGTTTATGTACAGAGCCTGGGATGAGCCAAAAGAAGACAACTCAAGGACCCCACTGTGCACACAACCTTCTTTGCCCACATGAAGCCTGTGGTCCTCACAAAGACCACTAGATGGCAGACAGCAACTGTGCTCCACAGACCGTGGGCCTTCGGAGTCAGAATCTGAGACCAGCTCATCTGCCCAGTGAATGCCCAGAATTAGTGAGAGCTGTGATACCAGGAGGTTTCCCAACAAGACTCTCTTCTCAGACAGCTCCCACCTCAGCCTGCTGCCTATAACACCCCCCACCCCCCGCCACACACACACATCACTCACCCACCACTGTACCTTTCTCAAGGGTTAATCTCACCTTGCTTTTCATTGAAATACATCAAGAGGAAAATAATCGACTTGGAAAACTATTTTGTAACAGGCTTGAAAGGACCAATGGGTGGTGTTTCGTATGTCCTACTTGAATTTTCTGCGTGAAGATGGAGGTTATTTGACTTTCCAGAGTGCTGATGCTCTGGTGGTCAGAGTGGCCCTATGAGATGTTTCTGGACAAGGGGATGTTCGTCTGCCTCTGAAATCCGGCAACCAGGCACATCTAAGAACAACAAGAACACTGACTGCACTCCAAGTACTGTGCTGAGCCCTTCACATGGGTAAATTTCATCTTTGCAATAAACCTAAGAAAGGTTACATATTAATAGTGTTTTTTTTTTTTTTTTTTTTACTGAGACGTTCACTGATGTCCAGAGAGTTTAACTTGATCAAGGCCATATAGTTAGAAGAAATATGGAAGACAATTTTCTTTTTATTTGCTTATATCGCAGTGTGGTGCTTAATATTGCTATTCTTGGGACTTGCGAATTTAATTGAAAAGTGCTTGCTTCTTTGACCCTTGTAACACATGCGTTAGAATTTCCTCAGCCTCACTCTTCCCTGGACACAGGAATTGAGTGTCCTTTGGGTTCCTGGGCCAGGCCAGTCCAATCAGAGTACCCCAGCCCTGATCACCCAGGAATGGGCATGGGGCCCAAGAGGGAGCAGGAAGAGTTTTCCTTGGGACATTTTATGCCTGAGAAGAGAAATGTGGCCTCTTACCACTGGGGGGGCTGAGTTGGGCAGTATGAGTCTGGGGCTCTCAAAGCCCCCTCTCCTGCCAAAGAGATGGAGCCAGTCTGAGGAAAGATGCCAGGAGAACCGAGCAGAGCTGGGAAATGGAGAGACGAGTCTTTCAACCCAGCCAAGTGTGGGTCTGGATCCCCCGATGTTGGGGGCCAGAAGCCCTGCTCTTCTGCTTAAGCTGCTTTGAGTTAGTTATCTGCCACTTACAACCTCATTCCCTGGCTTGGATGCCTCGATGCACAGCAGACTTTGTGGATCCCCATGGACCAAGTTCCCTCATCTCCTTCCAGGTTTTTTATTTGTAAAGGTCTCCAGAGAACATTCATGTCCTTGGGAACAGAGCTCCGGGACAGTTCCCCGCTGGCTTCGGGATCAGTTACTGGAACCCAAAGCTGATGGAAAGAGGCAATGGCAGGCCTCCGAGACCGATGACGATGGCCAGACCCCACGTCCAGGACGCAGTAAGTCTCCGAGCCATTTCTGCTGCCTGGTTCACTCCAGT
>NW_006921644.1:1125620-1126949 GCF_000298275.1 Orycteropus afer afer | reverse complement strand
TTGAACCATTTGAGCAGCGTCAAAGCCCTTATTGATTTGCAATATTCTGCAGAGAATGTAGCTTTTCATTGTCTCAGGCTTTTATTAGTTTTGCTTTTGCAGTCGTAACAGGGCTGCTCTGGTTCAGTTTTAGATAAGCCTGTATCTTATAACCTGTTAATTTTGAGGGACTATCAGCTGGCTCGAATTCACATTCTCTGAATTAGGAAAATCTGGATCTTTTGAGATAGAAGAGTTCTTTTTCTGCCCCAGTTCCTAGATATGTGAACTGCCAGTCTTCAGGGGAATCGCTGGTGGTGCAGATGGTTGGCATGCTTGGCTGCTAAGAGAAGGTTGGAGGTCAAGTCCACCCAAAAGTGAATCAGAAGAAAGTTGTGGCAATCTACTTGGGAAAAGTCAGCTGTGGGAAGCCCTACAGAGCATGGTTCTCCCCTGGCACACGTGGGGTTGCCGAGTCAGAACTGACTCACGGCAGCCGGTGCTTCTTGGACAACATACAGGCTGATTTCAGAGCCTTTTGTCAACAGTATCTCTCCCAGGTCAGCTGAGAGGATTTTATTATTTTCAGGGGTGATCCCTCATAACATGTGGGCAGTGAATGCAACAGTCTCCACCACGGATGCCGTCCGGGTTCCAGGGCTCAGTCCAGGGGGCAACAGCACTGCCCGTTTCTCTAAGCATGGGAGCAGGCTCAGCCTTGGGCAGCTGTGAGGTGGGCGCCGTGTGTGGGTGGCAGTCCCTGCTGCCTCTCAGCATTGCCCTCTCTCCCTGCTTCTCCATCCAGGTATATGCTGGGGAGCCATCCTGGGGAACACCTGCTGGCCTAGGCGTTGGTAACTGGCACCCACAGCTGAGAAAAAGAGGCAAAAATAGGTATCGGAGACCAACAAAGGTCAGACGCCACTTCCAGGGCTTCATAAGACTGGCCGCTTCACTGCAGCCTTCGCAAATATCTTTATCTTTTCAACAGAGCAGCTTTGGGTTTGATTTTTTTGGTTTTTTGTTTTGTTTTCAGTTTCATTGTTTTCTGCTCTGAGGTTGATAATTTCCTTCTTCCTACTTGCTTATTCTTCTGTAGTCTTACTGATTTTTTTTCATTGTTCCATCAATTACCGAAAGACGACTGTTGAAATCTTCAGACAGAGATGTCTGTTTTCCCTTTCAGATCTGTTTTTGCTTCGTGTATTTTGAAGGACCTCTGTTTGGTGCTCAAATATTTAAAATTGTGTGTCTTGTGGGTGAATTGGCTCTCTTATTGTGACACTGTAATGCGTGATCAGGAGCCCTGGTGGTGCAGTGGTTAAGCACCCAGTTGCTGAGAGGTTGGCC
>NW_006921644.1:1123575-1124465 GCF_000298275.1 Orycteropus afer afer | reverse complement strand
TCTGAGTAACAAGACATTAGCATGGAATGCGTGAAGCATGAAATCCTGAAAAGGGCGCAGAGGTGGGCGAAAGACAGCATCTTGGGATCAGGATGAAGACGGCTGCACTGCGAGCAGCCCACCACTGCCCTTGCAGCCCAGGGTCTCTGGTTCCTCACTCCCTCCCCCACTGTCTCCGCTGTTCCCTGGTCTCTCTCCACTTCCTGCTTCCTCTACCCCTTCCTGTCTTCCCTTTTCCTTCTCCTCATTCTTGTCCCCTCTCCTTTTACCTTTCCTACCTTCCCCTTCCCCCCGTCCCCTTCTGCCCGATTCCTCTCACTGTTTCCAGCCCTTCCTCCCTTGTCCTGGAGTCCCAGCGTTGTCCCTGTCTGCAGTCACTCAGGCCTGCTCCTACCAGCTGTTGTCTGCTCCTCCTCCTGTTTTTTTGTCCCCATACCCTGTCCCATGCCCCTTCTCTCTGTTCCAGACGGGAGTGGAAAGACATGACATCTGAGTGGAGAACACTGTTGAATTACCAGTATTGCACTCGTGTCGATGTCCTTCTGTTGACTTCACTGTGGTTATGTACTATGTTATCGGTAGGGCAAACCTAAGTTAAGGGTTTACGGGTATTTATGTACGTACCACTTTTACACTGTTCTTTAAATCTAAAGTTACTGAAAAATCAGGAATTTAATAAAACAAAGAGAGGAGACATTGTTCTTGGAAGGACCCCAAAAAGTTTCAAATGAATAAGTTATGCTCAAAGAAAAACTTCACTTAATTCCCCAAAATTTTCATGGGGTAGACCTCATCTGAACCATAAGGCTGGGAATTCTCTCCAGTTTTAGCCTGTGCCAGCATGTTATTTTTTCACTATTTATTTTTGGAAGTTGATACTTTATTTTAAC
>NW_006921644.1:1121902-1122600 GCF_000298275.1 Orycteropus afer afer | reverse complement strand
CGAAGAAGACAAGGGCAACAGGCTCTGGGGACAGGTGGGAGCTAAAGGGAAGGGTGTCAGGAGACAGGACCCAGGGAGCAAACAGGGCGAGGGGCCCAGGGAATTGGAAGAAGGTACGGCAGCGGGGTCAGCCAGAAGATAGAGAGGGCAGGCAGGACGATGTGGGAGCAGGTGAGGGAGCAGGGACCATTGCCTGGACTGAGGATACAAGCACACGGCCACTCACGTGACAGCCACAGCCTTTGCTGTACTCTGACTCGAAACCTAATATCTGTTCTTTGGTGAGCCAGTCCCAGAAATAGACCAGATGGCATCTTGTGAAGCATATTTTCCCTGCCTTCAGAATGCCTGCAGGGGTCAGAGAGCATGCCCCGGGGGTCACCACACCATCTCTGGATGTCCCTGGTGAGGACACGCTGTGGCCCATAGGATGTCAGATCCAGAGAATCTGGAAATCCTGGGATGGGGACAGAACCTGTCATGATTGGCTGGTCTACCATTTTCCTGGGAGGAATCTGTCACACCTGGGGAGGGGGCCCTTGGTCCTCGATGGTGGTGGGTTTGCAGAAGTAGAGGGGCCTTTTCACAGGATGGTGCTGAGGCTGAGGGACTGTGTGTGGACAGGGAGGTCACCTGCGATGAGTAATTGTGTTTGTTGAGGAGTCCTCAGTTCATATCCACAGTCTTCTGACTCTAGG
>NW_006921644.1:1119794-1121271 GCF_000298275.1 Orycteropus afer afer | reverse complement strand
CAACCTCTGTCAGAAATGGGGGGGTTTAGAGGACCCTCTACCACTCTTGGAGTCCCAGGGTGTTACAATGGTTAGTGTGCTTGGCTTCTAACTGAAAGGTTGGAGGTTTGAGTCCATCCAGAGGGATCTTCTTAAGAAAGCCCTGGCAGTTGACTTCTGCAGATACAGCTCTTGAAAACCCCATGGAACACAGTTCTACTCAGACCCACATGGGCCACCTGGAGTTGGATGAACTGTTAGTGTCCAGGGGCCTGGAGGAAAGAGACTGGGGGGGAGGGTCCAGCTCCCATGATCTGTGGACAGGATGTACCAAGTTTCTCCCCATGTCTACCATGCCTTACCTCTGTCAGTCTGATCACAGGT
Source organism: Orycteropus afer afer (assembly GCF_000298275.1). Lineage (NCBI taxonomy): Eukaryota > Metazoa > Chordata > Mammalia > Tubulidentata > Orycteropodidae > Orycteropus > Orycteropus afer. The sequence continues at coordinate 1,120,908 of NW_006921644.1, read as the reverse complement.
GTGTAGCTGTACCATGTAGGTCACCTGTACAGGTCACCTGTATTTTCTTTTCAGCTCTGGGGCAGACCCGTCGGGAGGTAGAGGTACGACCTGAGTCACTGAATGTACTTGCCACTTGCAATTGTTCTCTCATCTGTGTTTTCTTTTCATCCTTTGAGTGTATCAATCAGGGAGGTGTGGTCTGTTCGTGGATGCTCTCGTCACTTGGAATACTTACTTTCTGTGCTTACAGAAGAGCCCGTAACTCTACCCACTCTTGGACTCTGTGTATGTGTGTGCTTTCATCTTCCTACATACGTGACTTGGGTTCAATTCCCAGCCAGGTCTCTCTTGTGCAGCCACGCCCGTCTGTCAGTGGAGATGTGTGTGTTGCTTTGCTGCGGAACAGGTTTCAGTGGAGCTTCCAGACTAAGACTAGGCACAAAGGCCTGGTGATCCACTTCTGGAAATCAACCAATGAAAACCCTGTGGGTTGCAGTGGTTTGATCTCATTGTACATGGATGGCCGTGAATCGGGGGCTGACTCCATAGCAGTTATATATATATATATATCCACGTGCATGCAGACACACACACACACATATTTATACATACATGTTGTTGTTAGGTGCTGGTGAACTCATTCTGATGCACAGTGACCCCGTGTGCAGCAGAACGAAATGCTGCCCAGTCCTGTGCCACCCTCACAGTCCTTGCTTTGCTTGTACCCATTGTTGTACCCACTGTCTCAGTCCATCTTGTTGAAAGTCTTCCTCTTTTTTGCTGAACCTCTCTTCTACCAAGCGTGATGTCCTTCTTCAAGGATGGATCCCTCCTGAAAACATGTCCTAAGTATGTGAGATGAAGTCTCACCATCGTTGCTTTTAAGGAGCTTTCTGGCTATACTTCTAAGATAGATTTTTTCATTCCTCTGGCAGTCCATGGTATATTCAGTATTCTTTGCCAACACCATAATTCAAGACATCAATTTTTCTTGAGTGTTTCTTATTCATTGTCTAGCTTTCACATGCATATGAGGTGATTGAAAACACCATGGCTTGGGTCAGGTGACATCTTTGCTTTTTAACACCTTAAAGAAAGAGGTCTTTTGGAGCAGATTTGCTGAATGCAATGC
>NW_006921644.1:1116704-1117989 GCF_000298275.1 Orycteropus afer afer | reverse complement strand
GTCTTATGGAGGGTCTCCCTCACTGTTACTGACCCTCTGCCAGCTCAATGCCCTTCCCAGCACTTGGTCTATCAGATGACATGCTCAAGGCAAGTGAGCCAAGGTCTCACCATCCTCATGGCCAAGGAGTGTCCTGCTTGTACTTGTAAAACCAACGTTTTTCTCCAGTACCACTGTTCAAGTGCATCAATTCTCCTTATATCTTCCTTTCTCATTGTCTAGCTTTCACATGCATCTGAGGTGATTGAAAAGATCATGCCTTGTGTCATCAAGGTGATATGTTTCTTTTTGAAAACTTTAAAGGTATTTTTCCAGCAGATTTGCCCAATGCAGTACATCATCTGATTTCTTGAGTGCTGCTTCTATTGATGTTGATTATTGATGCAAGTAGAATGAAAACATTGACAGCTTCAGTCTTTCCCTCATTCACCATCATGTTGTTTATTGGTCCAGTTGTGAACATTTTTGTTTTCTTCAGGTTCAGGTGTAATCCACATGAAGGAAGTCATCTAGTCAAGCCAGTGTGGAGTTTTGCTGTTCAGTTTCCGTGGTGCCAAGTCCATGCTTCATCCACAATTACATACCACCTCTGCCCTGTCATAAGGAACTCTGGTGGCACAATGGTTGAGGCAATGGGTTTCTAACCGAAAAAGGTCAGCGGTTCGAGCCCATTAGCTGCTCTGCAGGAGAAAGACAAGGCAATCTGCTTCTATAAAGATTTAGAGCCTTAGAAACTTTAGGGATTTGTGATGAGTCAGAATCGGCCCAATGGCAATGGGTCTCTCTGCCTCGTCATGTAGTGTTCTTATTGAAATGCAGAAAGATGAGCAGTTTTCTGGAATGCAGGGCCACAGTTGTCTTATTTTTCTCTTGGAGAAATGTGGTCACCAGAGACTTGGAAGGTTTAAATTGCATCATGATGATGCATGAGCATCTCTGGCTATACAGGTCTCTGGCTTCCAGATCTGTTTCTCCGTTGCCATGATGAAGTCAGTGAGCATCATTATTCTTCAAAGAATCAGAAAAAAGGGGGAGTCCAAAATCATTTCCATGTCACCTGGTGCCAGTTAAATGAGATTTAAATAGTTTTTCTAATGTTTCAAGTACCATATTTTTATGCAAATAATGTGCACGTCACATGATTTTTTAAACCTCACAACCCACTCCCACGTTAGTTTCCTATGCACGTTGCGTGTTAGATATATGTGTGCATTATTTATGTGGGTGCATTGTTTTCATTAGTTATTCGGTGCCATTGAGTCAGCTCTGGCTGACAGCGACCCCA
>NW_006921644.1:1115380-1116104 GCF_000298275.1 Orycteropus afer afer | reverse complement strand
AAGACAAAAGGCAATTAGCTTTCTAGGGTAATCGGATTTGTTGATCAGAAAAGGAGTCCCCTCTCCTTTCTTGTATGCAATCAGCAGACAGAAGCCCAAAACATCAGCACCGGCCGCCTCATTTCCTGGGCCTTGCATTTCAGTGGAGACACACCAACTGGTCTCCCTGGTCAGCTGCAGGAGGTGGAAAGCTGCACTGAAGAGCACTCTTCTGAAATGCTTGCCATCGCAGCCGTTGTTGTTGTTGTTAGGTGCCGTCGAGTCGGCTCCGACTCACAGCCACCCTGTGTGCGGGGAAACCACACACTGCCTGGTCGTGTACCAGCCCCACGATCCTTGCTGGACTGGAGCCCATCGCTGCAGCCACTATGTCAGTCCGTCTCATTGAGGGTCTTCCCCTCTTTCATCGACCCTCCACCTTACCACACATGACATCCTTCTCCAGGGAATGGTCCCTTCTGACAACGTGACCAAAGTAGGTGAGACGAAGTCTGGCCATTCTCACTTCCAAGGAGCATTCCAGCTGCACTTCTTCCAGGACAGATTTGTCAGTTCTTTTAGCAGTCCGTGGTACTTTCAGCATTCTTCGCCAATACCACAATTCAAAAGCATTAACTCTGTTCTGGTCTTCCTTATCCATTGCTCAGCTTTCACATGTGTATGAGGCAATTGAAAACACAATGGCTTCGGTTAGGAGCACGTTAGTCTTGAAAGTGACATCTCC
>NW_006921644.1:1111531-1115170 GCF_000298275.1 Orycteropus afer afer | reverse complement strand
AAGTGTCTTAGCCACTATGCTACCAGAGCTCCCGCCCTTTAACATTTTAAAAAAGGTTTATTGCAGCCAATTTGCCTAGTGCAATATGACTTCTTATGTCTTGACTGCTGCTTCCACTGGTGTTGATTGTGGATCAGAGTAAAATGAGATACCTGACACCTTAGCCATTAGAGAGATGTCAGTCAAAACAACAGCGAGATAACATCTCGCTATTAGCACAGTTCAACAAGACAGAAAACAAGAAATGCTGGCAAGGGTGTGGAGAGACTGGAACCCTCTTACACTGCTGGTGGGACTGCAAAATGGTACAACAACTGTGGAATATGGTATGACACCTCTTTAAAAAGCTGGAAATAGAAATGCCATATGATTCAGCAATCCCACTACGAGATATATATCCTAGAGAAATAAGAGTTGTGACACGAACAGATGGGTGTACACCCATGTTCACTGTAGCACTCTTCATAATAGCAAAAAGATGGAAACAACCTAAATGCTCATCAATGGAGGAATGGATCAACAAACTATGGTACATACTCGCAATGGAATACTGTGCAATCATGAATCTGCAAAACATAACATGGATGAACTTAGAAGCCATTATGCTGAGTGAAGTTAGTCGATCACAATAGAACAAATATATGAGACCACTATTGTTAAATATCAAGAAAGGGTTTCACACACAGAAATATTTGATGGTTAGTAGAGGTGGATGGGGAAGGGAGGGTAAACTGCTAAGCAGAGCGTAGACACATATTGGGAAGGAAAAAAATGAAAAATAATGAATAATTTCAGAAAACAGTACTCTTCTTGTTTAATCATCTGCCACCTGTTTCTCCGAGGACCATCCATTCCTGGTGTGGCTGCTCCTCTGGCCATTGTGATGGGTCACTGGGGGTTCTGTGGAGCCAAAGGCCCACTTCATGGTGGGCTCTTGCCTCCTGCCCAGTGATTTGGGACAGTGACGTAACTCTGGACAGCACAGTGCTGTTCCTGAGTAAGAGAGGGAGAGGGCAGGGACCCCTTTGCTCGAGCCCTGTCTGAGCCTGAAACACCCCGGCTCTTCCCCGTGCATCCCAGACGCTCGGCTTCGGTGCTGCTTCTCCGCTGACAGAACTCTCGTTCCCATCAGCGGCAGCTCAGACCCTCACAGGGACTGGCACCGAATTCTTCTCTGCTTTGGATGCTGCTTTACTACTCCAGTTGCCTGTGACTCAGGGTGACTTTGTACAGCGGGACGAAATGTCACCTGGTCAAGTGCCGTCTTCATCACCGTTGGTGTCTTGGCCCATTGCTGAGTCTCACCCCAGCTTTGCCTCGTCTCCACTGATGCCCACTTTACCACACTTCCTGTTCTTCCCTGACACGGGTCTTCCCGATGATGTGACTGCAGTAAACAAGACGGAGGCTTGCCATTCTCACTTCTGCAGGATAGCTTAGCTTTTATTTCCTCTTTAATGGAACAAGTGTTTGTTGGTGCCCTCTGAAGGAGAGATTGAAAAGGAAAGGAGCACAGGTCCTACCTTTAAGGACTGCTCTTTTTCTGGAATTGGCTGATAAGTTGCTAACTTTTACAGCCCAGTATGATATAGGATGGCACATAACAACAACAACATGATGTAGGGGAGCTCTGGGAGCATAGTGCCTAAGGCATTTGACTGCTAACCAGAAGGCTGGCGGTTCAAAGCTACCAGCCACTCCTCAGAAGGAAGATTGGGCAGTCTACTTCCGTAGTGACATTGCCTCAGAAACCCAAGGAGGGGGCGCTATGAGTCAAATGATAAGTGTGATATATTCTCCTCAAATTCATATTGTTCCAAACTGAACCTCATCTTCTTTGCTCAAACTTGCTTTTCTCTAGGTTAATGGCATATCAGTTACCCTCTCAGTGTCTCAAGCTGGTCAAGTCACTACCCCAGGAACCTTGATGAGCGCTGCAGGGACCTCACCCGTACTGTCCCTTTAGACTGGTGGAACAGGAGGAAAAATGTCTCTGGGGGAGGAATAGGCAGTATATAGGAAATTAGCTCGGGGCCTACGGGAGTTAATGGATTTCAGTATTATTTCAAAAGGAGGAAACCCAATTGGAACCGCCTTAAACAGTGGTTGTTGTTGTTGCTGTTGTGTTGACTCCAACTCATGCAATCTCATGTGGAACAAAGAAATGTTGTCACGTCCTGCACCGTCTTTGTGATTGTTGATGTGTTTGGGGCCATGGTTGTAGCTGTTTCATTAACTCGTCTCATGGAGGATTGCACTCATTTTTGCAGGGCTTCTTCTTTACCAAACATGACATCCTTTCTGGCAAATAGAACAGGGGACAACTGGCTTCAGGTGAGATGCGATCCGGGGCTCTAGTGATATGACTGGGGTTCAGTTTCTGTCTCTATTTCTTGTTCTCCTTCCTGGGTGTGTGTTCTATTTTCTAGCCGTCTTTCTCCCCAGGTTCCAGTTTGGCCCCAGCAGCTTCTGTGACTCCGTATATACTGTTCAAGTTTGGAAGGGATTGGAGCAGGTCTCCTCTGAGGATGCTCAATGGAAATTTCATTGACTGAGGTTGGATCATGTGCCCACTCCTGACCCAGTCACTCACCAGAGGAAGGGTGATTCTAGAGTAGCTGAAGCCAATTAAGATTCACCATGGCCTTGGAAGTGAGGTCAAGACTACTCTAACCGTAACAGGGAGGGATATTTCTCAAAAGAAGTTCAGGGTGCTGTGGCTGGTGCGAGGGACTTGGGGAGAGGGGACTGTTTGGAACGGTGAACAAATATCCTCTATGGGGCTCAGTCAAGGGAGGTTTCAGATGTCGTGATGCAGGATTGGACTAGATTGTGACAGAAGCCACGGTGGTCTTTGGTCGTAGACTCAATATTACTGAGTTGTAATCATAAAGGGAAAGGAGAGATTTTAGAAGCAAGTAGACAGCTAAAGGGTGTACAGATGTCCTTCAAGTCAGAGTTTAGGAGGCCTTAAGCCAACTGCTGTGATATGAGAAATGGAACAGTGTAGTTTAAATAAATTTCAACAAGTGAATAAGTTACAGTAGTGTATTATTGGTGTAATTAAAGCCTTTCCAGCATCCATGCTGGAATATTTGAAATATGCAAATTTCTCACTGCTAATTTGCATTTTACTTATGGATTTATAGTTAATAAATCATTGATCATTACAGTCATTATAAGATGATTGAAAATGAATAGCATTCCCAAGAACACGATAGAATAAATGTTGTACTCAACCACCTTGATTACCACTGTGTTGTCCTAGGAAACAGTGAGTCGGTTAAATGTCTAAATGTTACCCTTTCTCCTTGATTTTGTTTTATAATAAAGGAAGTACAGAATGCTTGTTTAAATAAAGTATAGATACACTTGTTCAAAAAAAAATTTGAGGGACTCTATAAGCCCCGAATACTAGGGCTGTCAGTGACCACCAACGTGACACGTCTTCAGTTGAGTAAACAGGTTGAGAGAGCAGTGACCGGACTGGGCTCGCACACACGATAACAGGCTAAGCTCTCGGTCTTCCAAGAGCCTGGATTTGTGTCTTTGTTTTCCTTCCCACATCAGAGAGAGTCTGAGCCTTCCCCAGCCCGGAAGTGCGAGCTGAAGAAGCTGTCTGGACGTGGTCAGGTTCGG
>NW_006921644.1:1097003-1111146 GCF_000298275.1 Orycteropus afer afer | reverse complement strand
GTGTGTGTGTGTGTGTGTGAGTGATACCAGAGAGTTCCCCAACAAGACATCTCTTCTCAGGCTTAGCTCCTGCCTCAGCTTACTGCATATGACACCACCCACCACATCCCACGTCACTCACCCTTTTTCTCAAGGGTTGATCTCTTCTTCCTCTTCATCAAAACACACCAGGAGGAAAATAATCTATTTTGAAAACTATTTCACAACAGGCTTGAAGGACCCATAGGTGACATTTCATGTTTCCTAGTGGAGTTTTCTGCCTTAAAGTAGAGGGTATTTGACTTTCCATGGTGATGATGGTCTGACGGCTAGAGTGGCCCTATGAGACGTTTCTGGACAAGGGGGTGTTCATCTGTCTCTGAAATCAAGTCAGCAGAGGCAACCAGGCAAATCTAAGAACAATAATGAGGGCTGGTATTTATTGATACTTATAAGTACTTTATACGGGTACATTTATTTTATCTTCATAATAACCGTATGAAGTGATACACTTTAACTTTGTTTTATAGGAAAGTACACAGATGCCCAGAGAGTTTAAGAAACTTCCTCAAGGTCATATGTCAGAGAAAAGCACATGACTCTTTATTTATTCTACATGGAATTAGCAATATGGTGTTTGGTGTTATCGTTGGGGCTTTATGAATTCAAGGGAGAAGTAATTGCTCCTTTGACACTGTGACCCGTGTTAAAGCTGTATCTTCATCACTGGGCAACTAGAAGGAGGAATCTGGGAAATGTTTTAGTGGTTTCACTCTGAGCAAGGCGGGTGGGTATTCATCTTAAGTGAGTATTGTGACAATATCTAGGCTGATGTTAGTAGAGCATTTGAAGCCATGTCTGTCCTGCAGACGCCAAGTTATGTGGTGACCTTTAGTGCCATGGGGAGGGGGTTCCCTGGGTGGTGTGAATAGTCCATGTGCCTGCTCACTGCAAAGTCGAAGGGTCGAGCCTGAGCTCTGGTAGCGTAGCCTAAAGCACTGACTGCTATCCAGAAGGATCGTGGTTCAAACCCACCAGCCACTCCTCGGAAGGACGGTTGGGCCTTCTACTTCGTAGTGATACTGCCTCAGAATCCCAAGGAGAAGTCGCTATGAGTCAGGGCCGACTTGACGGCACATAACAACAACAATGGAGGTTCCTTGGAAGAGAGGCCCGATACCTTATTTCTGAGCTATCAGCCATTGAAAACGCTATGGAGCCCAATTCTCCTCTGATACTCGTTGCATCTCCATGAGCTGGAGTCACCAAGGAAGAGTCAAAGTACAGTGAAAATACAAAACCAAACTCACTGCCGTGGAGTTGGATCCGACTCACAGTGACCCCTCCTTGGGTTTCTGAGGCGGTATCACTATGGAAGCAGATTGCCCAGCCTTCCTTCCAAGGAGTGGCTGGTGGGTTTGAACCGTCAGCCTTCTGGCTAGCAGACAAATAATGCCTTAGGCACTATGCCACCAGTGGTGAAATCGTACGTGCCAGCAGATTCAAGGGACCAGCTCCCGTCTATACTGCCTGCCCTCCCAGCACAGTGGGCAAAGCCCGCACATCGTGCCAGTCTGCTGGGCAGCTCTGATGGTGTAACTTCTTCCCTAAAAGCTTTTGTGCCACAGCTGGGCATCTTGGGACAGTGTGCTCTGTTGGTGATGTGGTGTGCCGGTATTCCGTGCTTAGAAAACAGCCACCCCACTCGCTAGCCCATTTCCCTAAACCCACTGTGTTGGTTAGGATTCTTGGTTAGCCAAGTCAGAGAACCAACTCCAGTCAGCTCGCCAGAAAGGCCAGTAAGTTCGAAGACTCCTCAGGGAGCAGGGCTTCAGGAGCTGGCAGGACTTCGGCCGCTCTCTGTACGTTTTCGCCATCCTTACCTCTCAGCCCCCAGATTTTAGTGCTTCTGACCAAAACTCCTGGCCCGCATGGCCCTCGAACCCCCACGTTCTGTGGCCAGCCACATGGGAAAATAGGACTTTTTTGGCTCAAGTTCTGCTTTCTTTAGGCAAGTGTTGACGGTGTTCTGGGGCTGTCTTATGCAAAGACGTTAATTATGTGTGGTCTCAGGCTGCAGCGTTAGAAGTTTTTTGTTTTGAGTTTCGCGCGAGCCAGGCCTGCTCTGGCCGTATCTGGCCGTATTCAGATAAGGCTGCATCAGCACTTTTGTTACAACCTGTTAATTTCAAGAGCCTTTCTCAGCCGGCTGGAATTCGCATTCTCAGAATTGGCAAAAATCTGTGTCTTTTGAGATAGGAAGCTTTGTTTTATTTTCTTCCTTTTTTTTTTTTTTCCCCCTCTTTCAACTTTTGTTTTGCTTCCTCCCACCCCAGACATGGAATGTTACTCTGTCAGGTGCTGTGTGGCTCTTGGGCAGTACGCAGACTGCTTTAGTTGTTGGTAATGAACTTCATCTCCAGCTGCTCAGCCGTGAGACTTGTTATTGTGTTGTCAGGGGTGGCTGAGAATGCCTCAAAGATGGCCACCTTGCATGTCATGGTGTCAACCTCTGATGGCCTCCTTGGCACCAGGACTGCATACTGCAGGGCGTGCTAGCATGCCTCACTTCTTTAGGCTTGTGGACACGTTCCAAAAATGTAAACCAAACTCCCTGCCATCAAGTCGATTCCAACTCATGGTGCCTTTAGGTTAGAGGAGAAATGCCTCATACGATTTCCAAGGCTGCAAATCTTTACCAAAGCATACGGCCTCATCTTCCTCCCACAAAGAGGCTGGTGGGTTTGAGCCCCTGACCTTTTTGTTAGCAGCCCCGTGCCTTAACCACAGCACCACCAGGCAGGTGCAGCCTTGGGTGAAAGGGTGAAGTGGGCACCACAGGTGCTTGCAGTTCCAGCCGCCTCTTCGACGTGTGCCTTCTCCTCTGCTTGCCCACCCTGGAGTGACGGAAGCTGGGTCCCCAGGTGCCCGGGAACTGATCACTGGGACACACAGCTGAAGGAAAAGAGGCATCGACGCCCAAACAGGGAGGGTCCAGATCGCACCTCCAGAAGGTATTGTGACATTTCCCTGCTGTCTTTGCTGCCTCGGATGTCATCCCAATGGCATTCCCTGCCAAGCCGACCTGAACAGGCGATTGGCGAGAGGTGGGGTGTGCTGTGAGTCTTTCCATTGGGATTCCCACCTGCACCCCCACTGCTTAGAGGTTCCCAAGGCCTTCCTCATAGAGGAGAGGAGGTCAGATAGGCAATGCTGTGTCCTAGATGAACATCTGTTATCCTTGAAAAGTGAGGAAGAAAACACATAGGTGGCACTAAGGGTTACAGAGTGCAGGGCAACCACACAATTTCAGAGCAGCAAGGTCTCATGGGACAAGAAGTGGCTACTGAAGAAGGAACTGGGCTTGAGCCTCCTCGTTGCCTTTTAAGTCTTAAGAGTTTTTATGAAGCCCCATCCTCATACCATAAACAAAAGATCCACATCAGGTGGACTGTAGACCTAATATGAATGGCTCTGGAATATAATGTAGGAGAATAGGTTTATAGCTCTGGGGCTGGCAAAAATCTCTTCAACAGAACACACGCACATATTCCTGCACACTCCCCTCAACTCTGAACAGTGCCAGGTGTTTTGCGTAGTTTCATTTTCTCTTACATAACCCTGTAGGGTAAGGGTAACACCCTTCTTCTGAGTCTTGGAAAATTTAAATTCCATTCTGACTGGGCATGGCTTTGCAAACCCTTTGGATATGTGTGTGCTGAGGTTACTATTTTTAGGGCCCATGAGAAGACTAATTGGAGTTCTCATCTGCATGGAAGATCAACCCCAGTGCACCCACAGATGGGCCATACAATATTTATAGTTAAAATCAAAGCTTTCTTCACAAAGCATATCAGATATATTCACAATGAGAGAGGAAGGAACAAACACTCATCAAATACCTACCATGGAACCAAGTGAGCTAGCTCATTTGCATGTGTTCTCTCGCTCAGTCCTCGCGACAGTCGCATCGGGCAAGTATCATTATCCCCTTTCGCCAGCTGATGAAGCTGGTTGACAGAAGTTGAGCATTATGCCCCCAGGTCACCCACCTAGCAGCGGAACAGCCAGGACTGGAATCCAGATCTTTCACTCTCCAAGCTGCAGGGATGGATGGGTAGAGACCCTGAAGGAGCAGCTTCTAGGTAACTTATCTTGCAAATGCAGCCGATTTCAGTCATAGCAAGTTCACAGCACACTGCCGCGAACCTTGCATTTATGTGGTTCCCTCTCTCCTTCCCACCATGAAACGCTCCATGGACCATATGGGGTCCGACTTAGAGCCAGTAAGACACTCCCACCCAGGCTTTGAAATCCCGGAGGAGACTTGAGCACCCCTGGAGAGCAAGGAGCCCGTTCAGTTCCTCAATTAACTGGGATGTTCAGGTGAACCACCTAGTTGACTGCCTGTGTGAGGAAGGTAATTGAAGTTACTTAGACATGTCACAAGGAAATAGGTGTTTCTTTGAGGATAAAATTTAAGAAGCACTTTCCAGATAATTCAGAGTGTACCTTCGGGCACAACATCCCAACACAATCTCGTAAGGGACAGCCTGAGGGTGAAGAGCTCGCTCTGGTCATGTTTCAAGCATGAAAGGTGGGGGAAGTTCAAGCCACCTCAGACTTCTTAGCCCCCAGTCCCCGGAGCCCACTCCCTGGCAGGGTGAGATCTGCAAAGCTCTGGGGGCAGCGTCTCCTACCCCGGTTGAGCTGGCTCACGACCGGCTGGAGTGGTTTACCCAAAACACAAAGCAGATGGGGCATTTCATCCAATCTAGCTCACTCTTCTGTTCACGGTGGGACTAGTATCTGCAGCCAGGGATAAGGATCCTGCAAGTACTTCGTACAACATTTTACTGTTTTGTAAAATCGGGACATAACGTATGGGGCTGTGGGTGCAAAGACAGAAAGTGATTCCATAGCTTCATGAAAAAGGAAGCTATATGAAGACTACTGGGTGGCTCATTGGATGGAAGGGACAATTGAAAATCAGTCAGGGGCAGCTCCCAAGGATCCCATCACAGGAACAAGTGGTCTGTGCCCTGCGTACATTGATAGAGAAATGCCTTCCTCCTCTCGTTCCTGTGGAGGGCACTGCTCTGGAGACTTGAGGCCTGGGAAAGGGAGTCCAGTTGTCCTGATGAGTGGGAAGGGGGAGAGAGACAGACAGAGTGACACCACCAAACGGAGTGAGCACTTTTGCAAATAACAAGCAGAGCACTGTTAGTTAAAGAAAACACTGGAGGCATTCTGGGCAGGCGGAACCTGTGCCTACCAGTCCCATCACACTGGCAGGTAATGATGGTACCTGGGCTCAGGTGTTCCCAGTAGTCAGTTGTTAATGGTGAGTGACGGACAAGGGTAACAGTGGGTGACCATCTCACCGGCAGCTGTCGCTGCTGCTGGAGTCCAGCAGGGGAAGACTGCGTGGCACAGATGACTTACAGGAAAGGAAAGAGTGAGGAAGAAGAGCAAGAGATGGGGAGAAAGGAAGGGGAAATATGGGATGGGCCACGGCTGCCATAACCCAGTCCGTGAGGATGGTTGGAGTTTGTTGTTGTGGTAGAGGCTCTGACGCACGGCGACCCTGGGTGCCGTTGGGGACTGTTGTCATTAGGTGTTGTCAAGACAATTTTCGACTCAACAGGGACCCAGTGTGACAGAGTAGAACTGGTGCACAGGGTTTTCTAGCCTGAAATTTTCATCGAAACTGACTGCCAGGTCTTTTCTCCCTCACAGTTGGTGGGTTTGAACCACCAACCTGTTGATTAACAGCTAAGTGCCTAGCTATTGTGTTATCTAGGGTACCTCCTAAGAGAATGCCCATCAAAAACTAAACCTGTGGCATTGAGTCAATTCTGACTCCTAGTGAGTCTGTAGGACAGAGTAGAATTGCCCCATAGGATTTCCCAGGCCGTCAGTCTTTGCAGAAGCAGTCTGCTGCAGCTTTCTCCTGTGGACCGGCTGGTGGGTTGGAAGCAGAAACCTTTCAGATAACAGCCTAGCACTTAGCCACTGAGCCACTGGAGCTTCTTACTGAGGACAAGATGGTGGAATTCCTTAAGTCCTTCCGTCTGGCTGCTGCATTGTGCCTCACATGGCGCTTCCCTGTGCTGTGCAGGGGCTGGAGCAGCCAGCTGGAGCCCAGCCCCAGGAGGAAAACCCTTCTAGGTCAGCACTGGCCAACTGAAATACAACGTCAGCCACCCACACCATTTAAAATTTTCTGTCGAGGACCACTGAAAAAGTAAAAAGTAACAGTTGAAATTAATTTATTGACTATATTTAAAATTTTATCAGTTCAACATGTAATCAATAGAAAAGGATTGCAATATTTTCATGCAAATAACGCATGTATCATACAGTTTTGGAACCCCCCCCCCATACATTGGTTTCCTAAGAGTGCTATGCACGTTATATGCACTTGCATTCTTTACACATGCGCGTTATATGAGGAAAACACTGTAATGAGCTACCTCACACTGTCACAGTAACTCTTCAAGAACGGGGTGTGTTTTATGCTTGCAGGCCATCTCAGTGTGGACTCGCCATATTGTGACCGTCAGGAACGGCTGTTGCCCTGTTAGCTGCCATCAGGCTGATTGCGACTCATGAGGACCCTGTGTGTGCAGAGAAGAACTGCTCTATAGAGCTAAAGGCTGTGACTTCTTAGAAGCAGATTGCCAGGCCTGTCTCCCAAGGTGCCTCCGGGTGAGCCCGACCCACCAACTTTTCGGTGAGTGGTTGAGTGCTTAACTGGTCGGGCCTCTTGGGGACTCCCACGCTGAATGGCTGGTGGCTGCCATGCTGGACAACAAAACGCGGAAGACATTCTGACTCTGCAGCTTTACTTTGAAAACACTGCAAAGGTGTAGTTTGTCTGGGATGTGTGTGAAGACGGTTTTTTTTTTAAGCACATTTTATTTCCACTTTACATTTACCAAGCTGAGATGCCTTGTCCGTTTTGTCTGATACTTTGTCTGAGATGCTGGGCTGGTGAGAAATGAGTCATCGAGATTTTCCAGTTTGCTAAGACCAATGGCCCTGTCTCTGTCTCTTTGTTTTTCTTTAGTAGCAAGTATTGTCCACAAATACAGAGGATGACGGGGCATATCCACAGATAATTATAAAAATTCCGTCTTCCCTTTGTCTAGGGAAATCAGCTTTGTTTAAAAGAAGATGAATTTAAAAAAACAAACAGCTTTCTCAGAGTACTTGTCCTCTGCTGGTTGCCTGGATGTTGACAGTGAGTCGGTTTGGCAGTTTCCTTTCCCAGAACCGTTGTGCTCGGGTCAGGATTCTAAGCTTTCTACAGATGTATTGATCATTCTTTCCTTAAGTGAAAGAACAACCAAGTCCACCTTGTGTGGGACATTCTGACTCGGAAATGATCAACTACTCTACCTTTTGCCTACGATGTGGCTCAGGGCAAATCATGCTGCCTTCCTGAGCTAGGTCCCCCTGCAAGATGCTGATGAAGATGTTTACCTCACTGGGCTGAGCTGCAGGTACAGTGTGATGAGCCAAAACCAGCTGCCGTGGAATCAATCCCATTTCATGGTGACCCTACGCATGTCAGAGTAGAACTGTGCTCCATCAGGTTTTCAATGGCCAGTTTTTTTTTTTTTTTTAAACAGCTCACCTGGCCTCTCTTCTGAGGCCCTTCTGGGTGGACCACACCTACAGTCTTTTAGTTAGTAGCTAAACACAATACCCATTTGTACCAGCCAAGGGCTAGTACATGCTAAACAAACAAACAAACAAAAAACCAAACCCACTGCCATTGAGTTGATTCTGACTCCTAACGACCGCCTTTGAGTTTCCAAGGTGGTAAATCTTTATGGAAGTAGATTGCCCAGTCTTCCTTCTGCAGAGTGGCTGGTGGGTTTGAACCAACTTTCTGGTCAGCAGTCAGATGCCTTAGGCACTGCACCACCAGAGCTCCTGAGGCCATGCTCGGTACTCAGAAATCTCTCTTTGGGATTGTAATAGAAGGTCCTGGATAGAGTGGGAGAAAAATATGGAACAAATTCAAAATCATAGAAGAAAGACGAGGCTAACTGATAGCACCCCTGAGGCCATGGCCCTGAGACACCCTTCAAGCCAAGAAGTGAACTCACCCCTGCGGCCCATGTTTCGGCCATTGAACAACAGCCAGGTCAAAGTTGAGCAGTAACACCAGGGAGGTACACACGTGAGGACAATCAACCAGACAAGATCAAAAGGGCAGCATTTTCCAGGAAGAAAGCTCAGAAGGCAGGAAGGGATGGGAAAGAAGGATGAGTGGGAATGGTAACCACAGGAGGGAAGTGGGAAGAGTGTTCTTACTCTGTGGGGATTGCAAGGTCATGAAACACAATGGTATGCATTTTTGAATGGAAAACCAGTTTGCTCTGTTAACTTTCACCCACATTGCAAGAAAACGTTGAAAACAAAACAAAGAAGCCTTCCTTTTGCCAGGAGGAGTCAGTGCCTGCTGCCCAGGCCTCTGCTCCAGAGCACGTGGAAACCAAGCACCGCCACAGGCGCCCCTGCCGTCAGAGGACTCTGTGGCGGGCCAGAGACCAGACGGCCAGGCCCAGGGCACCTCAGCCCCGGGGCCAGCTGACTCCCTTCTCTTGCTGTGCAGACTCAGAAGCTCACTGGAGGGGTCACCCTGTCCTCTGCAAGCAATAAGAACCACCAAGGGGTAATCATACTGGATGTGGATTCTTTTCATTCCTTTCCTTCTTGCTTTTAACTTTTCATTGTGATTTGGATGAAAGTTTACACGACAAATTGATTTTCCATTGAACACTTCATACACATTTTGTTTTGTGACATTGATTGCAATCCCTACAATGTAACAGTACTCTTCCCACTTCCTGCCCTTACCGTTTCCTCTCATCCTACCCTTTCCTGCCTTCTGAGCTTTGGCCCTGGGCAGAGGCTTCCCTTTTTATCTCATATGGTTGGTTGTTCTAATGAGTGCATACCTCCCTGGCCTTATTGGTCACCTTATAGGCCTGTTTATTGTTAGGTGAAGATTGAGTCACAGGGGTGAGTTCAGTTCCAGGCTTGAAGGCTGTTGGAGAGCCACAGTCATGTTCCACCAGTAAGTCTGATCTTTGTTATGATTTTGAGTTTTGTTCCGTGTTTTTTTTCCCTACTCTATCTGGGGTCTTATGATCCTTTTCAGAGTGATTAGCAGGGCTAAGCTGGGCACCATCTATTTCTTCTGGTGTCAGGGTTGTGGAGGCTGAAGTTTGCATGGTCCTTAGTCCTTTGAACTAATTATTTCCATGTGTCTTCGATTGTCATCATTCTTATTTGCTCCAGAAGGGGAAAGACCAATACTTGTACTTTAGATGGCCACTCACAAGCTTTTAAGACCCTAGTTGCTCCTCAGCAAAGTTAAATGTAGAACATGGTCTTTGTGGACTATGCTATGTCAGTTGACCTCAGTGTTCCCAAGCCTATGGCCTGAGCCTGCAGGCCCAGAGACTCACTTTCTTGAGGTGTTTTGTTAAGACTAAGAAGATTAGATGATTTCATAACTTTGTCCCTTTATGTTCTACTATGTTGTCATTCCTTTTCTCTGTATTTAGATACTAACATATGTACACACATACCTGTATTTCTCTCTCTCTTTTTTAAAATTGTGATTTGGGTGAAAGTTTACAGAGCACATTCGCTTTCCATATAGCAGCTCACTTACACTTTATCTCATGACATTGACCGCAATTTCCCACAATGCAATAGCCCCCCTCCTAGTTCATCCCCATGGTTACCACTTCCCTCTGTCCTTCCCTCCATGCACTCCTGCCTCCTGAGCTGTCTCTCTTTGCATACATAACATAAGTGTAGTTTTACTAAATGAACTCATAATATATGTATGTATTTCAAAATGATTTTTCACTTAATCTTACTGTCTTTCATCTCAGGTCACCACATATAGTACATATTTGTAAACACATTTTTTTAAAAAATCAATTAAACAGACTCCAGATTCAATGGCTACACCTATTTAAATTTTAGCTGGAATGACCATAAGTCGATCTAAATCAGATTTAGCAAGTTAAATTCTCACCAAAAATGCATGAGAGAAAGCAATTTATGTTTTTTCTTTAGAAAACTTTCTGGAGGGCAAAAGATCAACCAAGGAGGTTGTTCTGTGATAGGTATGTGATTTTACACATGTATACCTTTTGACATGGCAATTCCACTTCTAGAAAGTCATCTTACAGAAATAATTACATAAGTGAACCCAGATATATCATAGGGTTGGCAGATATAGCCTTACTTATAATCATGAAGAATGGGAACCCACTAAATGTCTGACAAAAGGCATTTGGGTGCATGAATTATTGTACAGATGGGCTCTGTACTCAAGAAGAGAGATTTGATGTGTCAAATAACCACCCTGCCCAGGGGGCAGATGTTGAAAGATCATAAAGCCTAAAATCTAATGCTTTTAGCTTCAACTGCCTCTGGGCAGTACCATAAGCACTTACCCTCCACTGATAAGGGGTTGATGTCTAATAAGCAAAGCCATGAAACACAGGATTTAAAATTTATACTCAAATATTTTGTTGTATTTTTATTCTATTTTTTTAAAGATGAAAAGTACACAAACTATTTGACTCGAGGATTTGGAAAAATGAATACCAAAAGAAACCAATAGAAAGTAGGGGGAAAAGTTAATTCAGATGGAAGCTGAAGTGTGTTGTTGTTGTGTTGTTATGTGCTGTCAAGTCAGACCCGACTCAGCGACCCCTCCTTGGGTTGCCGAGGCAGTATCACCACGGAAGTAGATTGCCCAACCTTCCTTCCAAGGAGTGGCTGGTGAGTTTGAACGGCCAGCCTTCTGATTAGCAGTCAAGTGCCTTAGGCACTACACTATCAGAGCTCCTAGCTGAAGTATAGGAGAATTTAAATAGAAACAAAAGCAGAAATATTTGCTAGGATCCTTGAAATTGTGGCATGCTCTTCCAGGTCCACTCAGCACCCCTTCTCCGTACCTCACTTGGTTATAGAACGTCTCGTTTTCAGGGGGAAAGCTCCTCATGATGTATTCCCAGCTGTGACCTTTTGCTGTGACTCTATGACTTGGCCAGCTGACCAGTTACCATGACTTGATTCAGACTCATGGCAACCCTATGTGTGTCAGAGTAGAACTGTGCTCCCAACATTTCTCAATGGCTAATTTTCTCAGAAGTAGATTTCCAGGCCTTCCTTCCGAGGTGCCCCTGGGTAGACTTGAACCTGCAGTCTTCTGGTTACCACCCAAGTGCTAACTTCTATTGCCACCCAGGGATTCTTGCTCTACGATTCCCATAGCCCACTGCCGTTGAGTCAGTTCTGACTCATAGATACCCTGTAGGACAGAGAAGAACTGCCCCCTAGGATTTCTAAAGCTTAATCTTCATGGAAGCAGATGGCCACATCTCTCTCCTATGCTCTGTGGCAATGACATATATGCAGAAGTGTGATGGTGGACTTCTGGGAGAGCCGATAAAGGCAGCTGAATTATTGGTGGTACAATGTCTCTGCCCTCTCTCCCACCTGCTGCTGGGCAGGATGGTAGATGTCATGGCCGGAGCTCCAGCAGCCATCGTGAGTGTGAGAGGACCGTAAGGATGGGAGCCAGGCACTGAGGATCAGGAAGACAGTCTGGGTCACTGGTGGTACTGGCTGTGACGCACCGGTCTTGACACGTTGACCAGTTTGTGACACACTGCCCCCCTCTGCATCTACTTCACTTGAGAGAAAAACATTTATCTTGTTTAAGGGACTGCTACTTTTTTCTTTTTTTTAATAATAAACTACATGATCTATGTTATATAATACAAAATACAAAGCCAGTTGGTTGAAAAGAAAAACAATATACAAAAGGAAATACCTGGCAGTCTTAACTGAGAGCGAGTGAGCACCATGTAATGGTGAGGAGATGTAATTTTCAAATACGGACAAGATTAGAGATTTATATTTAAGCATTTTACGTAAATACATGAGGCTAATAGGAACATCTGGGAAAAATGGGTGACTTGTTATCAAACCTTGAAATACCCCATCTGGCCCAAAATGAGAGAGACAATCTGAACAGACCAATACCCGTAGCAGAGCATGGTGGCAGGCTCAGATGGCTTTACTGCTGAGTTTAATATGAAGCCATAAATCATGAGATTCCTATGTTGTTTAAATAATTTCAGATCACAGAAAAAGATGAATCTACTTCCGTAGTGAAACTGCCTTGGAAACTCAAGGAGGGGTCGCTATGAGTCGGGTCCAACTCGACAGCACATAACAACAACAACAACAACAATATGTAACATGATAAAAATAGCACAAAGGAGAAAATGAGATCAATTCCACCTACAAATATTGGAGCAAATACTTCAAATGACATGGAAGTCTGGATCTAGCTATCCACTTAGGAAATAATTTTTGTAAACACATAGGATTAATTCTAACCATGCAAAGTCTTTAGCAATAGAAACTTTTTCAACATATTTCGTTATATCAACAAACTAAAGGTTATCAAGAGATGCTGAAAAGCCATTGAATAGAATGCAGAGCTATTGTGAACAGCTGCAAAGAGAGGAAGGTTCAGGAAGCTGAACCAAAACCAAACCAAATCCATTACTGTTGTGTTGATTCTGACTCATAGTGACCCCATAGGATAGAGTAGAAATGCCCCATAGGGTTTCCAAGCCTTTAATCTTTATGGAAGCAGACTGACACATCGTTCTCCTGCAGAGCTGCTGGTGGGTTTGAACTGCACACCCTTCAGTTACCAGCCAAGCACTTTACCACTGTACCACTGTACCACCAGGGCTCCTCAAAAGAAGCTACTTAAATAAATACATGCTGTATACCCAAAGTAAGGAGCTCTGGTGATGTAGTGGGTAAGGCATTTGGCTGCTAACTGGGAGGTCAGTGGTTCAAACCCACCAGCTGCTATGTGGGAGGACAATGAGGCAATCTACTTTTGTAAATATTGATGGCATTGGAAATCCATTGGAGGCTGCTTTGAGTCGGAATCAAATCAATGATAGTGAGATTGTGTTTTTTTTTTTTTGTTGTTGTTGTTATATAACAAAAGTAGCAAACAATAATTTTTTCCCCTCTTATTTATTTATTTATTTTTAAATTTTTATTGTGATTTGGGTGAAAGTTTACAGAGAAAATTCATTTTCCACACAGCAGTTCACACACATTTTGTTTCATGACATTGACTGTAATTCCACGCAATATAACAGCTCTCTTCCCACTTCCTTCCTGTAGTTACCTCTTCCCTGTGTCCTTTCTTCCCATGCACTCCCCCTACCCACCATCAGATGTCTCCCTGTGCAAACACTGTCCTTCTGTTCTCCCGTGATATTTCACTCCAAGGAGTGTATCTACCTGATGTAAATGTTCACCCCCATGTGCCTGTCTATTGTTTGGTTGGAAGCCACTGGAGTTAGTTCAATTCCAGACCTGAAGGGCAGCTAGGGGCCATAGTCTCAGGGGTCTCACCCGACTCTATCAGACCAGCAAACCTAGCAAACAATATTTTAAGTGATAAAATATTAAGTCCATTTCCAATACAAATTGCAATCAGACTCTATCAGTACATTTTGATCTTTTTCGTTTTGTGTTTGAGCATCAGCTAATGCACCAGGAACAAAAACTGAAATATTTATAATAAATACTCGAGAAAAGAGACATGTTGAAAACATGATTGTAAAATTAGAAAATTCACACATCTCTACCATCAACTCTAAAAATGGAGGTAATTTGATAAAGTAGTGAACACAGGGCACACAACAGATCTCTATAGTTACTAAATTACAAAATGGAAAAGGGAAAATTAATACTATGCAGGATAGCAACAGAGGCATACAATTCCTGGGAATTAATGTAACAAGAAAGTTCAAGTATATATGGGAAAAAACACAGCATCTTAATAGGACTTAAAGGAATGCTTGAACAAAAGGCAAGACCAATCAAGAATTTAATCAAGCAAAAATAGTAGTTCATGTCAAATTGTGAACATAAAATACCATTCTCTGAATCCTAAGAGCTTTTCTTCTAAGCTGAGAACGTCCAAGACCAAGCAACAAAGGCAGGCAATTCTTACTGAACAAGGTAAATTAGAAGGCTAGGTGAGAACTGATGGTATTATTTCAGCTTTTATTGT
>NW_006921644.1:1093288-1094853 GCF_000298275.1 Orycteropus afer afer | reverse complement strand
GGATTGCCCAACCTTCCTTCCGAGGAGTGGCTGGTGGGTTTGAACCGCCAGCCGTCTGGTTAGCAGGCAAGTGTCTTAGCCACTATGCTATAATATGCAAAATATACTATGTTATATATATATTATATGTATATTTTTCAACCTATCTAGGAATTTTCCCTCCCATCCCTGGTAACCGACAAAGAAACTTTCCTTCAATATATAAACCTTTCCTTGACTTTTTACCATACTGGACTAATACAATATGTGTCCTTCTGTGATTCACTTACTTCACTGAGCATAATGTCCTCCAAGTTCATCCATGTTATGCAGTGTTTTGCAGATTCTACTTTATTTTTTAGGGTTGCATAGGATTGCATTATGTGCATGTATGTTTATCCATTCCTTGGTTTATGGGCACTTAGATTGTTTCCTTCTCTTTTCTATTGTGAATAGTGCTGTGATGAACATGGGTGTGCATGTATCTATTCATGTCCTGCCTCTCACTTCTTTAGGATATATACCTAGTAATGGGATAGCAGGATCAAATAGTATTTCTATTTCTAACTTTTTAAGGAATCGCCATACTGATTTACACAGTGGTCATATCATTTTACAGTCCCACCAGCAGTGTATGACAGTCCCAATCTTTCCATATCCTCACCAGCATTTGTTATTTTCTGTCTTGTTGAACTTTGCTATTAATGGTTGGGGTGGGATGGTATCTCATGGTTGTTTTGATTTGTTTCTCTCTAATGGCTAATGATCCTGAATATTTCTTCATGTGTTTGTTGTCTGCCTGCATATCTTCTTCGATGAAGTGTCTGTTCATATCTTGCCCATTTTTAAATTGGATTTTTTGTCTTCTTGACGTTGAAGTGTTGGAGTTTTCTGTAAATTTTAGAGCTAAATCCTTTGTCTGATATGTCATTGCCAAATAATTTTTCCATTTGGTAGTTCTCTTTTTAGTTTTTTGAAGAAGTCTTTTGATGCACATAAAAATTTATTTTTTAGAAGGTCCCAATCATCTAGTTTATCTTCTGCTGCTTGTGCATCTTGGGGTGTGCTTGATGGTCTATTTATGTCATAAATTAGGGCTCCTAAGTTTGTCTCTATTTTTTCTTTGAAGAACTTTTTAGTTTCAGGTTTCATGTTTCAGCCTTTGATCCATCTGGAGTTTTTGCATATGGTGTGAGGTACAGATCTTGTTTCATTTTTCAGCAAATGGACATCCAGTTTTGCCAGCACCATAGGGCATTTGACTGCTAACCAGAAGTCTGGCAATTCAGACCCACCAGCCACTCCTCAGAAAGAAGATTGGACAATTTACTTCTGAAGAGATACCACCTCGGAAACCCAAGGAGAGGTTGCTATGGGTCGGATCTGGCTTGATCTCAATGGCAGTGAGGGTTTTTTGTTTTTTTGTTTATTTGTGAAAGAGACCATCTCTTCCCCAATTGAATGGATTGTGGCCCTTTGTCAAAGATCAGCTGACCATAGGTCAATGGATCTATTTTGGGTTCTCAATTCCACTGGTCTATGTGCCTGTCATTGTACCAATACAAGGCTGTTTTGACAACTATAGC
>NW_006921644.1:1089598-1092163 GCF_000298275.1 Orycteropus afer afer | reverse complement strand
CCTTAGGGTTTCCAAGGCACTAACCTTTATAGAAGCAGACTGCCACCTTTCTCTTGCAGAGTGGCTGGTGGGTCAGATCGGCCGACCTTAGGTTAGAAGCTGAGTGCTTAAGCACTGTGCCACCAGGGCTCCTTAATTACAAACTAGTGTGCATTAAATGCTCACATGAACTGGCCTATTGTTCATTAAATTCCAAATTGATATTGTTATACTAACATGCCACCAGAGCTCCCTTTGTCTCTGTAGTATTTGTAAAATCTTAAAACGCTGGTTTGATAGGTAGAACCGAACCACTCACTTTACAGCATGTGAAGGTCCTTTGCAGAACCTGAAAACTTACTTCACGTGCGATTTTGTGTTTGCCAGGAGATGGGTTCTCCATTGTGTTTGGAATCTCTTTTATTTATTTCATTTTTCTGTAATTAATCTTCACAGTTTATTTTATCTATCTATCTATCTATCTATCTATCTATTTATTTATTTATTTTGTTGAGACTATGCAGCAAAACACACGCCAGTTCAATCTTTGCTACGTGAACAATTCTGTGATATTGGTTACATTCTTTAGGTTGTGCAACCATTCTCACTCTCCTTTTCTGAGTTGTTTCTCACCCAGTCACATAAACTTACTGCCCACTTAATTCCTATCTAATCTTTTGAGTTGCTGTTGTCACTTTAGGAGCTCTGGTGGTGTAGTGTCTAAGGCATTTGACTGCTAACCAGAAGGCTGGTGGTTCAAACCCACCAGCCAGTCCTTGAAGGAAGATTGGGCAGTCACTTCGATCCCACATAGCTAGTTCTTAAAAGAGCATAATGGTCAAGACAGACATTTTCAATTAAGCTAAACTATTGTTTAGTTATAAGATGACTTCAAATGAGATTTTTGTTTTACAATTTAAAGATTATCTCAATGCAAGAGATTTGGGTGTTCACCTGGCCCTTTGCTTCAGGAACTCTGGAGTCCATGAGCATTTGAAACTCTGTTCTGCATTTTTCCCTATTTGATCAAGATTCATCTGTAGAATCTTTGACCATAATGTTCAGTAATGGTAGCCCGGCGTCCTTCAGTTCTGGTTCCATGGCCACTGAGACAGTTGTTCCTGGAGGGATTCCTTATCTTATCCCTGACTCTTCTTACTCCTCTGTTGCTCCAGACCAATAGAGAGCAACTGTCATCCCTTGGATGGTGTCTTGCTAGCTCTTAAGACCCCAGGCCCCAGGCACGATGCAACAAACTAGGAGATAGGACAGAAGCACTAAACGGTTATTAGGCCAATTAACTGGGATGTCCCATGACATTATGACCCTAAACCTCCAAACCAAGGAACAAAATCCCCTCAGGTTTTTGACTGTACATAAGCAGTCTCAGCAGTTATTTTTTTTTTTTTGCTATTGTAAATATATCTATAACATGCCTTTTGCCAATGCAACTTTTTACAAATATGCAACTTATTGACATCGATGACAATAATTGGCTATACAATCCCACCCTTAATCAATTGAATGTTTTCATCACAATTAACCCTACCTTCCTCCTGCCCCTGGTAACTGGTAATAAGCTTTGGTTTGTATACATTGTGAGGTCATATGATATTTGCTCTTTTGTGGTAGACTTATTTCATTCAGCAGAATGTCTTCTAGCTCTATCCATATTGTCAAAAAAAAAAAAAAAACAAAACACCAAACCCAAAAAACCTCACTGCCATCAAGTTCTGACTCATAGCGACCCCTCCTTGGGTTTCTGAGGTGGTATCTCTACGGAAGTAGATTGGCCAGTGTTCCTTCTGAGGAGTGGCTGGTGGATTTGCACCACCAGCCTTCTGGATATCAGTGAAATGCCATAGGCACTATGCCACCAGAGCTCCCATCCATATTGTAGCATATATCAAGATATTGTTTCTTATACTGACTGAGTAGTATTCCATTGTATGTATGTACCACATTTCGTTTATTCATTTATCTCTTGATAGGCACTTAGGTTTTTTTTCTACCTTTTGCCTCTTCTGGATAATGCCTCAATGAACGTTGGTGTATAAGTCTCAGTTTGACTCTGTTTCTGGATCTTTTGGGTATATATACCCAGGAGTGGAATTGCTGGGTCATATGGTGGTTTTATTTTTAGTGTTTGAGCCTCCACCACTTGTTTTCCACAAGTAGTGTTATCCCATCAGCAATGAATAAGGGTTCCAGTTTCTCCACATCCTCACCAACATTTATTATTTTCCTTCTTTCTTAGCCATCCTAGTGGGAGTGAAATATGGTGTCTCATTGTGGTTTTGATTTGCATCTCTGATGGCTAATGATGTCAAGCATATTTTCATGTGTTTGGGGGCTGTTTGAATATCTTCTGTGGTGAAATGTCTACTCAAATCATTTGCCTGTTTTTTGATTGGGTTATTTGTCTTTCTTTTGTTAAGTTGTCAAAGTTTTACATATATTTTGGTTATTAGATTCTTATCAGATATATGGTTTTTGAAGATATCCCTCTAGTTAGTACCTTGTCTTTTCACTTATCTGGTAAATTCTTTTGATGAACAAAAATTTCTAATTTTATTTTGTCCTTTG
>NW_006921644.1:1085144-1088674 GCF_000298275.1 Orycteropus afer afer | reverse complement strand
TGTATTCGATAAATATTGACTGAACTGATAATGTTCACGTTTATCCTTGTGCTGGGTACTGTGCAAAAGACAGGGCTGTATAATATATCATCCTCACTTCAGAAGAGGAAAGAACCCAAGAAATTAGTGTGAGAGGCATAATTGCATTGGGTGTCAACAACATGGTACAGCCAAGAACACAGGCCTTTGAACAGTATTTCTTCTACCACACTATCATCAAGCTACTTTACCTGCTAAAACCTACTTGCCTTGAGATACAGACTCTTTGGCCCGAACTCCAAAATCATCTAAGACTGGCCCTCATCTTATCTATCCAGGCTCCAGAAATCATGTACTTCAGTGAAGCTCTCTGCCTCAGTCTTGAGACAAAATTTTGCCACTTAGCTGACAGTGATGGTGATGGTGATACAGAAGAAATAATGCCAGCTGCCTCTCATGGAGCTCACCTCAGGTATTCCAGAACTTTCCAAGAATTGCCTCCATTCATCAGTGATGACTTACAAGATAAGCCCATTCTCTGCATTCAGGAGTGAGCAGTGCTGATTTGAAATCATGCACTCCAAATCCAGAGGTGCAGACTTCATGATTCCTGTAATAATGATCAGAGTCAAATGAATGCTCATTAATTGTATCACTGCCTGGACCTCTAGACCTTTTCCTAGTATTGCTGGAAATTATGAAGGCTCAGTAAACACTATCTATAAAGTTTTAATGGCATTAAATATAGGCTCTTTAACAATGCTGACTCTTGTGACCTTGGGATAATTGCTTAAAAGATAGTTCTGTTTCTTTATGGCTCTAATTGAGTTGCAGCTCTCGCCTGTTTTGTACGATAGTATGATAAACAAACTAGCTGTGGCATGAAAACTGTTTGAAGAGGTAAGACAGGACTCTCATTTGATAAATAAGCATTGGCCTCCTCTTATAAATTAAGTGAACTACACAGACAATGTGACTTCTCTATAAAGCTGGAATACTAGGTTTGGAGGGTGGTGGGGTGGGTCAGGAAGACAGATGATAGCAAAGTAAGCAAGATAATATCAGTTAAGTGTTAAGTGAATTAGTGCTCCCTATGTGAGAAGCTCTTAGGAGATAGTCAGACATGATACTGTGATATGCTTGTTTAGAGTGGTCGGGGAAGGTGTCTCTGAAGAGGTGACATTGTAGTAAGACCTGCAATGATTAGAAAGAGCCTGCCTTGACCTGAAATGATGGATGAGTGTCAAATACCAAACTTTTAGGATACCTATAGTTAGTGGTGGGAGCTCTGGTGGCATAGTGGTTAAGGCATCTGACTGCTAACCAGGAGGCTGGTGGTTCAAATCCACCAGCCACTCCCTGGAAGGAAGATTGGGCATTCTACTTCTGTAGTGATATCGCCTTGGAAACCCAAGGAGGGGTCGCTATGAGTCAGAACTGACTCGATGGCAGTGGGTTTATAGTCAGTGGTAAGGACCTCTGGTCATGCAGTGGTTAAAGCATTCAGTTGCTCAGCCAAAGGTCAGTTCTTCAAATCCACCAGCAGCTCCATGAAGAAAGCTGAAGCAGTCTGCTTCCATAAAGATGTCCTGTCTTAGAAACCCTCTGTTCTGTCCTATAGGGTCACTATGAGTCAGAATCGACTTGATGGCAATGGGTTAGGATGGAAGTTCCTGAGTGGCACAGACAGGTAAGTGCTTTGCTATTAACTGAAAACCAGGCAATTGGAATCTACCCAAAGGCACCTTGGTGGGAAGGCCTGGTGATGTGCTCCTGAAAGGTCATGGCCGTTGAACCCCTGCCTGTAGAGCACAGTTCTCTCTGAAACACACGGAGTCACCGTGAGTTGGAATCAGTGCAACAGCAACTGGCTTGGTCTTTTTAGCCAGTGCTTTCAATCACTGGTGCTTGGGTTCAGAAAAGTGGGAAATAGTGCATTTTGAAAACCTGATGACACATTTCAGGGGCAGTGTGAGGATACTGGCTGGAGTCAGAGATAGGAACCAAACCACACATGCATGGTGACAGAGAGAAGAGCATCTCCTCCTGCTTGTAGCTGTCCTCCTGATTAAGGCGGCTGGTTGAGGGCAAGCCAGCCGAGGGCATGGGAATGGCTCTCTATAAACCTTATGACTTAGCCACTCTGGGGGAAGAACAGACCCCTATACAGGGCTCTCTGGTCTTGGGTGTGTTGAAAACATTGTTTTCTTGCCAGAGAGATGACACGTTCCTAATGGCCAGTGACTGCCAGGAACAAACCTTTAGTTGACAAAGTAGAGTTACTGACTTAAGTGCAAGAAGGGGGACACACTGAATAGACCATGGGAGTGTTTTGGTAGGAAGGAGCAGAGAGGGTTTTCTGTGGGGCTTGGGTTTGTGCTGAGTGATTCTCGGAAGGACTGGGGAAGCTGGAGGCAGGTTTGCAGTGTTTGCTCTGAACGGGAACCTTTGGTGGGCAGAGCAGACTGCAGAGCAGGGCTGAGTGTCTTTTGTAAGATCAGTGCTCACGCAACGAACGAGTCACTAGGCTGTCCCACAGCTGCAGGGTGACCTTTGGAGAAATATTCCTGACTGTTAACTTTGCAGTTGGCTTTATCTGTTTCTGTTATCACCATCTGTTTAATGACAGGATTGATATTTACTATCTCAGAGACAAAGTGTAAGACATCCCTGAGGTTTTTTTTTAAAATAGGGCTGTCATCAACAGTGTTTGTAGCCCGAGTTTGAGCCGATGGTACAGAGTAAACCCAGTGACAAGCCGCAGACTGACTAGCTTGCATTCGACTGACTTGTTTCCATGACAGAGGAGCTCTGATGAGCGCTGTGCTCTGGGTTAAAAGGACTGCTTTTGCTGAAATGCAGATGGAATCCACCTACTACTTATTTCTTTATTGAAGAAAAAAATAATTTTGCCGAAATATTGTTCAAGGAGAAACAACCTCATAAGCCCATTAAAATGATAACTTAGCCGATCTAAACCAGAAATATCAAAAGACTCCCCACGTCGGTCAGGTTTATGCCATTCTGCACGGATGGTGCACGAAAGCTGTGTGACTAGAAATGTCTGGGAGAGACTCCCAGAAGGTATCACAGGTTCTGGGGGTTGATTAAGTGAAGCAGAGTGCTTGCTCCCTACTCCACCGTTCTCCCCAAAGTCATTGTGGACAAATGTTGTCAGACTTGCCAGGTGCTGGGGAGACAAATAAGAGTGGCACTGCACATTCTGTCAGTGTACGAACAATCAGCTGCGGTCCAGAGAAGTTAAGGCACTTGATTGAGAAAGATATCTGGCAAAGTGACTAAGCTGGGATTTGAACTCATGCTCACCTGATACCATTTCCTGTAAGGAAAACTTTGGGAGAAGCTCCAGGCAACTATTCTGTCTTTTCCCTTCACGCAGTCCTCTTTAAAGTCTTTTTTTTCCTCCTCTGCTTCTCTCCCCAAACGACCCTTTGTCTTGGTGGTGCCCACCTCCACTTGGAAGTCCAATGCAGATTTGTGTGAAGGGGTGTTTTCTTTTCTTTGTTCTAAGAGGCATCCTTAGCCTCCTC
>NW_006921644.1:1076412-1084312 GCF_000298275.1 Orycteropus afer afer | reverse complement strand
CTTGGAAGGAAGGTTGGGCAATCCTACTTCTGTAGTGATACTGCCTCGGAAACCCAAGGAGGGGTCGCTATGAGTCGGGGCCAACTCGACGGCAAACAACAACAACAACAACAACCAGTCCTCTGAAGGAGCCCTGGTGGCACAATGCTAACTGAAAGGTTAGTGGTTTGAATCTACCCAGCATCTCTGCAGGAGAAAAGACCTGGTAAGCTACTCCCATGAAGATTACAGCCTAGAAAACAGTTCTATTCTGTCAGAGAGTCACTGTGAGTTGGAATCAGCTTGACAGCAGGTGACAACTGCCTTGAAGGAAAGGTAACTTCCTCTGGGCGGGATTGCTGTTTTATGGGTGGCTAAGGAAGTCTGGGGGACCTCTGATAGCGTAGTGCCTAAGGCACTTGACTGCTAATCAGAAGGCTGGTGGTTCAAACCCACCAGCCACTCCTCGGAAGGAGGATGGGGCGATCTACATCAGTGGTGACACTGCCTTGGAAACCCAAGGAGGGGTTGCTATGAGCTGGGTCTGACTCAATGGCACATAACAACAACAACAACAACAAGGAAGTCGGGTGGTGTAGTGCCTAAGGCATTTGACTGCTAACCAGAGGTTGGCAGTGCAAACCCACCAACCACTTTGTGGAAGGAAGATGATGCAACGTACTTGCATAAAGATTTACCACTTGGAACCCAAGAGGGGGCCGCTATGAGTTGGAATCAACTTGATGGCAGTGAGAAGGAAGATTATCTTTTATTCCTATAAGTAGATGGAACGAGACAATATCAGGGCACTTGGTTCTTCTGCAGAGAATCTTTTCGGTGGGCATGCTTGCATCTCCCAGGGCTTCTGCATTCCTGCTTCGAAGCTAATTAGTATACACAGCAAGCTGTTATGGAACACACTTACCACTGTGCACACATGGGGCTGCCATGAGTTGCAATCGACTTAGCAACTAACAGCAATAAGAAGGGATGTTTGTTTTAGTAAGGTTTGTTTGCTTTACTGCTTATAATTGGAAAATTATTACACAGGAAGCCCTTGTTAGGAATGAGTTCCATCCCTAAGTCTGTTTTTAAGTAGAATTTGTACATGACTTGGCACAGTTCCGGACAGTTTAAAATATCAGTTAGTCCAATGTTATCTTCATACATAGTGTAACATTAAAGTAACACTTCCAGCTGCACTAAAACATCTTCAACACAGTAACACAGTCATATAATGTCTCGATGTGCGTCACACATTAGCATCCATTTGTGATTATGAACCGCTGTGTGCAACTCAACTTTTTACGGGAGCTGGTTTGTAACTGAGTTGTCTCCTAACCCAGGGACTGCCTGCCTATACAGTGAACCTGTGAGAGCTGGAACTCTACGGGACTTCTCTGTTTTTCTGGATCTCACAAAATCTCCAGCTTTGATGGGATGCAGTCTTACCATTTTCTGTCACTCGTTGTAGTGCAGGCTATTTGCATTTTCCTTCTCTGACAGGAACCTTCTTCTTACACAGTTTCCGGTTTTCACAGATTTAGTGTTTTTGGGGTATCTAGGATGTTAGATCTCAGTTGCCCAAAACAATCCCTTACTTAAACAAAACATATATACCATCTTTTCAAATGTAAATCAACAGTTCTTGCTTTACTTTTATGCAAAGAATTAAAAAACAAAATGAACAACCAAGCCAGTTGCTGCGGAGCCACTTCTGGCTCGAGGCGACTCCAGGTGTTTCAGGGTAGAACTGTGCTCCACAGAGTTTCAGGGCATCACCTTTTGGAAGCAGATCATCTGACTTTCTTCTCTGGCGCTAGGTGGTTTCAAACTGCCTGCATTTTGGTTAGTAGCTGAGCTACCCAGGCACCCCTACACATTAGCAGGATCTCAGTGAAGTATGTGGGATGAACAAGAGAACTTTGGGTGCTAACACGGTGTAAGGCAGCAGATACTTCACCATCTTCAGGATTTCAAGAAAAAATATGTACATGCAAGCATTGGGAAGCTGAAATATGTAATATGTGTATGATAGAACCAATAGTACTCATTGGTCTAAACAGGCATTGTTTTGTAGGCTTAAGTATCCTGTAGAAGAATCTGACCTGAGAGTACACTAAACTGCGTGACAGCACAGTGTCAGAATGTTCATAGGGCTTCATAATCCTGGCCTTTGATGACCCGGACGAGGAGACTTTGTGATCGAGGGTACATGCAGGGGAGGGCAGAGACAAGATGGTGTCCTTGTGACACACGCTGCCTGATCTCTCTGCAATAGAGACCCAGAAAAACGGAGTGAAACTGATACAGTTGATGGTTCTGGAACTCTGAGCATCAAATGAGAGGATAAAGAATTCGATTGAGCACCGATTGGAAAGGGAGATGGAGCTAGGGCAGTGACTGGGGAGTGAGAAGCAGCCTGGGCTCGACAAAGCACGGCCATTTTAAGACACAGAAGGCATCATACAAGGCGAGGAGAAACCAACTTCGTGAAATCCACACTGGGACAGAGACATGGTGTGGACAGGTCTGGAGTGAATCAAGGTGAGCAAAATGTGCTGGATCTGGCAGAGGAAAGTCCAGGGACCACGGAGTGAGGAGGGAGCCAGTGAAGGGGTATGAAACAACTCCCTCCTAGTGAACACTAGGATTTGGGTTGAGGGCCTGTGTGAAGGGGAAGGCTGTGGGGTGGTGGTGAGACACTGGACTCAGGGCAGCACCCCCCTCCCCAGTTTAGTCCACGCAGGAACTGGGTAATCAGCTGCGCGTGCCTGGAAGCACACTGGGCCCACACCAGTGAACTGAGCCTAGAGGAGTGCTTTCTCTGCTTTCACCAGCATGCCTTCCCAGCGACCAGGGCTCAAAATGGTGTGGGAAGATGAGGGGGAAAAAGTCATACACAGGGGAACTGAGTAACACCCTGCTGAAAAACTACTAGGTACCAGAAGGAATAGAATGTGGAATAAAAAAAAATCCTAGAAGCAAACGCGAATGAAAACACAATGTAACAAAATCTTTGGGACACAGTAAAAGCAGTATTCAGAGGTCATTTTATAGCAATAGATGCACATAGCTAAAAAGAAGGAGGGAGCTCTGGTGGCATAGTGCCTAAGGCATTTGACCATTAACCAGAAGGCTGGCAGTTCAAACCCACCAACTACTCCTCAGAAGGAAGACTGGGAAATCTCACTACCTTACTAGACTAATAACTACAAAAATTAGGAAAAGAACAACAACAGCAAGAAAAAGCCTATAGACTCCAGAAGAAACAAATCATAAAGATTAATAACCAAATCCAATACCATCAAGTCATTTCTGACTCAGTGACCCTATAGGACAGAGTAGAACTGCCCAAAAGGATTTCCAAGGCTGTAAATGTTTAAAGGAGCAGATTGCCACATCTTCCTCCCATGGAACGACTGGCGGTTTCAAACCAGCAAACTTTTGGTTAATAGGCAAGTCCTTAACCACTGCATCACCAGTGCTCCTTCATCATAAAGAGTGGAGCAGAAATAAGGGAAATAGAAACAAACAGAAAAACAATAGAAAGAATCAACAAGACTGGAAGTTGCTTCTTCGAAAAAATTAACAAACTTGAGAAACCACTGGCAAATTTAGCTAAGGAAAAGAAAAAGAAGATGCAAGTAACATGAATAAGAAATGAAATGTCTGACGTCCTAAGAGAACTAACTAAAATCAAAAGGATAACAACAGAATATAATAAATATCTGTATGACACTTAGGAATAAATCCTACCAGAGGCACAAAAGCCCAAAGAAAGAAAACTACAAAACACTAGTCCAAGAAACATAAAGATACCTTTATAAATGCAAGAATATACCATGCTCAAGGATAGGAAGACTGAACGTTGTGAAAATGTCAATAATCCCCAAAGCAATCTATAGTTATACCAATCTAGATTCTGTCAACTGTCTTAAGGAGCCAGAAAAGTCAATCACTAATTTTATATGGAAGGGAAAGAGACCTCAGATAAGCAAAGCCCTGCTGAAGAAGAAAAAAAAAAAAAAAAAAAAATAGGAGGTATTACACTTTGCAGTCTCAAAACCTGCTAAGCCATGGTCGTCAGCACAGCCTGGTATTAGTACAATGACAGACACATAGACCAGGGGAAAGAATTGAGAGTCCAGAAGTAAATCCATCCACCTGTGGACAGCTAATCTTTGACAAAGGGCTGGAATCCATTAAATGGGGAAAGATAGTCTCTTTAACAAATGGTGCTGCCAAACTGGATATCCATCTGCAGAAAACTGAAACAGGATCCAGGCCTCACACTGTGCACAAAGACTAACTCAAGACGGATCAAAGACCTAAGTGTAAACATAAAACTATGAACATCGTCCAAGAAAAAATAAGGGCAAGCTTGGGGGGTCTAATTTATGGCACAAACAAATTATCAAACATAACCCAAAACACACTAACAGCAGAAGACAAACTAGATGACTGGGACCTTCTAAAACTTACATTTCTATGCACATCAGAGTCTTCTCCAAAAGAGTAAAAAGAGGAACCTACAGATTGGGAAAACATATTTGGCAGCGACATATCTGACAAAGGACTTATCTTTAAAATTTATAGAAAATTTCAACACCTTAAACAAAAAGTCAAAGAATCCAGTTAAAAAATAGGAAAAGGACATGAACAGATACTTCATCAAAGATGTCTGAGTGACAAAGAAACACACGAAGAAATGCCCATGATCGTTATCCATTGTTATTGATGTTAGATGCCATTGAGTCAGTTCTGACGCAGTGACTTCATGTACAACGGTATGAAACACTGCCAAGTCCTGGGCCATCCTCACAATCATTGCCATGCTTGAGCCGTCATCTCAGTCACTGTGTTACACCATCTCGTTGAGTGTCTTTCCCTTTTTCACTGACCCTCTACTTTACCAGGCATGATGTCCTTCTTCAGGGACTGGTCTTTTCTGACAACATGACCAACAAGAGATGCAAATCAAAACAACAGTGAGACATCATCTCAGCCCAGCAATAAAAGCAAAGTTCAACAAGACAGAAAACTACAAATGCTGGTTAATTAAATGTGGAGAGATTGCAGCTGGTGGGACTGTCAATGTGCATCCACACTGGAAAATGATAAGGTGCTTCCTTAAAAAGCTAGAAATAACATTACCACTGGATCCAGCAATCCCCCTACTAGGTATATATTATAAAAAAGTGAGAGCTGGGACAAGAATACATACATACACACCCATGAATGAATGAATGAATGAATGAATCCCAGCACTGTTCACAATAACAAAGATAGGGAAATGACCTAAGTGCCCATCAACAAATGGATACACAAACTATGGTATATACACACAATGGAATACTGTGCAATGTTAAAGAATAATGAAGAATCTGTGAAACACCTGATTACATGGATGAACTTGGGGACATTATGCTGAGTGAAATAAGTCAATCACAAAAGTACACATTTGTATGAGTCCACTATTATAAAAAGTCAAGGAAAGGTTTACACATAGAAACAAACATTTTTTGATGGTTAATAAGGATGGGAGGGAAGAGGAGGGAAAATTTCTAATGAGATAAGAGACCCATATGCATTTGCATGAAGGGAAAGGCAATATACAAAAAGTGGGTGACCAGCACAATATCAGTAAGGACAAGGAAACACAGAGAGGTGCACAAGAGTTACAGACAACAAAGGTAAACTCTGTTGCACACACAGTACTGCATTATCAGTAACAACACACACTAATCTACAAGTGGATACATAGGTAGACAGGCAAGATGACCAGAGAAGGGATGGGCAGCAGGCTTGTTTTCATGACCATATAGATGTCCATGTATATAGTAGACCTAGTAGCAGGCAGAGTATGAAAACTTCTTAGCCACAACTGAACACCTTGAGGGAGTGGGTCGTTGAGCCTGGGGACTCAGGACCATACTCTTGGGGGACATTAATATCAATTGGCATAACATAGTCCGCAAAGACAATTTTCTGCATCCTATTTTGTTGAGTAGCAACTGGGGTCTTACTAGCATGCAAATAGTGGCCATCTAAGGTTTAACTATTGGCCTTTTTTCATCTGGACCAAAGAAGAGTGAAGAAAGTAAAAGATGAATGGAAAAATTTAGTCCAAGAGACTGTTGGATCATGTGAACTCAGCTTCCAAGACCTCGAGACAGGAGGAAATGGATGGTGCCTGGCTACCACAGCCAACCACTCTGAAAGGATCACAATAGGAGATCCTGGGTGAGTAGGAGAAAAACGTGGAAGAAAACTCAGAATAATGAAAAAGACAGGCTTACTGGTCTTATGAAGACTGGTGGAGCCTCTGACACTATAGCCCTTAGTCATCCTTCAAGCCTCGAACTGAACTCCCCCTGGTTGCTCAGCTTTCAGCCAAACAAGAGTCAGGCCTATGAAGTGAACAATAACACCTGGGAGATGTGTGCTTCTTAGAACAGTCAACCACAGGAGATCAAAAGGGCAGCGTTTGCCCAGGGACAAAGGTCAGGAGGCAGGAAGGGGTAGGAGAGAAGGGCTAAGGGAAATGGTAACCACAGGGAGGAAGTGGGGGATTACAGTCAATGTTACGAAACAAAATGTGTGTGGATTGTTGAATGGAAACCAATTTGCTCTGTAAACTTTCACTCAAATCACAGTCAAATGTTAAGAAAAAACAAAGAGTACAAGAGTTGCCCTCAGAGGCAGGTTGTTGTTGTTATCTGCCGTCAAGTCAGACCCCATTCATAGTGCCCCCTCCTTGGGTTTCCAAGGCGGTATCACTACAGAAGTAGATTGCCCAACCTTCCTTCCAAGGAGTGGCTGGTAGGTTTGAACCGCCAGACTTCTGGTTAGCAGTCAAGTGCCTTAGGCACTACACCACCAGAGCTCCCTTCAGAGGCAGGTAAAAGCCAAGAATTCTCATGTCACAATTTGGGTCAGTGAATAATAAGATGGTATCAGAAATTGCCCACGAAAAGCTAATCATGAAAATGGGTGGAAACTAGCAGATAAAGCTGACTAGCAATGTGCAGAATGGCTTCCCCTCAACCAGGTTAGAAAAGGGCTGCACCTGGGAGCAGCTGGGCTTTGTCCCAAGGCCTAGTGGAATGTGCCCTCCCTGACACAATAGCAGCGTCTCATGGACCTTGTAACAAGGGCAGATTCTCGACCCTACTCTAGACCTGTGAACTCAGAAATTCTGCAGAGGGGGTCCCACAGTCGCTGTGTATACATGCCCTTCAGGTGAAACTGATGCACTCTGGAATCGGAGAGCCTCTCTCCTATCTCACTTAAGCCTCTTGTGACCCATGGGACATAGAGTGACCACCTACATTTTTTGCCTCTGGAGTTTAGTCAAACCCACAATGAACTCATTGCCATTGAGTTGGATCCGACTCAGCGACTCCTCCTTCGATTTCCGAGGTGGTATCATTATAGAAGTAGATTGCCCAAGTGGGTTTGAACCGCCAGCCGTCTGGTTAGCAGTCAAATGTCTTAGGAAGCTGCTCTCCCACTTTGAGTGTGTGCTGACATCTGGTGGGGTCTGTATAACTGTGTGAATCTGAAGAAGCAGACCTCACCCCACCAACCCCAGCAGCAGAGACCCCTCAAGACATATGTGTACCAAAATCTGTACTACCTCAAATGTTTTTTTTTTTTTTCATTTCATTCAAAGTAACTTCCATTACTGAAAACACGTGGCTTGAAGGAACAATTCAAAGCAGAAAGTAATTAAGTCCTGCCAGGATTAAAGGCTGTCTTCCTGTCTCCCCTCTCTCTTTCTGTTCTGCTACTTTTGTCACAAGTAACTGGTCACAGAGAGGAGCAGCCTCGAACTCGTGAATCCCAGAGAGTCTTCCAGGGGGTGTGAGGCTGGAGACAGGTTTTCTTTCTTTCTTTGATTTTAAGAGCTTGTTTC
>NW_006921644.1:1072446-1075453 GCF_000298275.1 Orycteropus afer afer | reverse complement strand
ATAGAGTATGTGGGTACATCATCCTGGGTTGAGTGGTCTGTGTGTACATCTTGTTAACTATTGGGCTGAGAATCTGCCCCTGAGGGTATGTTTTATTCCAGGTGCAGAATGTATTCCAGGGCCACAGTATTGGGGGTTTTATCAGATTTCATCTGACCAGTAATTCTGGTCATTATTGAGTTTTTGAATTTTGTTCTACATTTTCCCTCCCTCTCTATCCAGGATCTCCAGAGTTGATCCTTTCCTGAGTGGTTGGCATTGGTACCCAGACATCACCTAGTTTTTCTGGTCTCAAGGGCCATCGTGTCCTAGGGCTGATTGCTTCCAGATGCCCTTGTTTGTTTTCACACTCTTCTTCACTTCCAACACTAGGAGACCATTAGCTGCATCTTAGATGGCCGCTTGACAGTTTTTAAGACCCCAGTCGCTACTCACAATGTAGGATGCAGAACAAGGCTTTTATGTATTTTGCTGTGCCAGTTGAGTCTGGTGTCCCCAGTACTGTGGTTCTGAGATGGTAGGTCTCTTGCTTCTCTCTCCCATAGTGTCTGGTTGTCTGTGAGGGACTAGTCTGTGTCTGTCTTCTATTGTTTCTGTAAGGATTGGAGGTATTTTGTATCACTGGTGTCTGTGCGAGATTAGCCTCAGCTGAATCTATCCTGGAGACAGGTTTTTAAAGCAAGAATATGAGGAACAGGAGTAATCCCAGTGAAAAGGATCTCACCAAGCCACCTTCCGATAAAATGTCAGCTCTGGGCTGACCTTGTGGGAGGATGAAAATGCTGTCCAGGTCCCCGTGGCAGTCATTTTTAAAGGCCACTATTTTTACTTAGTCCTTTGTACGTTTGGGTAAAGTGAGTCTGTCACATCAAGCAGTGCATGTTATGTCACTTCACAGTGGATGGTATGGGGTCACGTTTACTCTGGGAATGAGCAGAAAGATCCCCTGGGTCTGGGAAGCAGATACTAGGATTTCCGTACCTTATAAAATGGAAGGATGAAAAGAAGAAATGAAGCATTAACTATTATTCAGTATAATTTTGTCAGATCTAAAATGCCATTGTATTCAACATGTGCCATTATTTGATACTCTATCAAGAAAGAAACCAGGGCTACTAATTGAAACCATGACACAAAGCCTTGTTTTGTAATCTGTTGCTTCTTGAAAGAGGTCTTTGGGAGTTAAGTAGGCAGAGTGTAGGTAGCTTTATCATACATAGCTCTTGTGCACACAGGAAAAGGAGACATAAAATGAAGTTCAGGCAGGAACTGTGGCAGAACGCTGGCTGGCTGGCAGAGCTCAATCGTAAGACATGGCCTGATTTGGGCACGGTTAAAATGTGGTAGATCGGTGAGATACAGCGTGACGCTCTGTTGCTAAACGGCTGCACAGAGTTCTGCAGAAACCCCAAGGGCAGAGAGGGTGCTCCCACACCTTGACCAGGTCCCAGAATGTCTGGGGAACTCCCATGCCCATTTATTCTGCTTGTGGTGCTCACGGTCGGGTTGGATGAAGTGGGAGAGGTGGCCTAAAGTTGGCTGTGTCTGTGACCCATCAGTCCCGACTACAGGGCAGTTTGGAGATAATGGGGCTATAGGATCAAGGCTCCCCCAGGACCTGGCCATGTCTTCACCCAGCACCCTCTCCCTCCTGGCATTGGAAATTTGTTATCCTGGGGCTCAGTACAATCAGCAGACTGTTGGAGTGTTTTCTCAGTTAAGCTCTCAGGATTTTCTCAAGGATTAAGAAACACACTACTAGTCAGAGGTGAGTTCTGGTAAAGAATACAAGGACAATTCTAATTTAGCTTCCTCCTAATTCACTGTGCTTGCTAGCTAGCTCGGCTCTCTTGTATTTTCTTGTGTAGAAGAGGGGGCAATCTACTTCCACAGAGATACTGCCTTGGAAACCCAGGGAGGGGTTGCTATGAGGGCAGTGAGGTGTTTTTATTTTATTTTATTTTTTTGAGTATATGACATGTGACTTCACTTTTTTAATTACTTAAAGAAGTAATTGTGTGTTCTACCAGCAAAGGTGGGAGCTCTGGTGGCTTAGTGCCTAAAGCACTTGACTGCTAACCAGAAGGCTGGCGGTTCACACCTACCAGCCACTCCTCGGAAGGAACATTGGGCAATCTACTTCTGTAGAGATACTGCCTCAGAAACCCAAGGAGGGGTTGCTGTGAGTTGGGTCTGACTTGACGGCACATAACAACAACAATCAGCAAAGGAATCCTTTTCTTACCTAGCATAAGCAAGTCTCTACAGACCAAAGTTACCAGAGGTGGGGAGATGAGAGGGAGGGAGGGGCAAAAGGGGCCTCACTGCTTAGCAGACACCAAGCTTCTGTTAGGAGTGATGGGGAAATTTGGAAATGGATAATTGTGATGGTTGAACACCATGGAACGTAGTAATTAAAGTCCCTGAACTGTACACAGGAAGAGTGTTGAAAAAGCAAACGATGTCTATCTCGGTTTGATGTCTGTCATCTGTGTTTGTTGTGGGTGTTAGGTGGTGTCAAGTGAGTTACAACCCCTTGCGACCCTATATACAACCTGTGTGCGACAGGACCAATGCTGCCCAGTCCCGCACCAGCCTCACAAACACTGCCGTGTCTGAGCCCGTCGTTGCAGCCGCTCTGTCGGCCCGTCTTGCTGAGGGTCTTCCTCTTTCTTGCTGACCGTCTGCTTTACCGAGTGTGATGGCCTTCTCCAGGGACTGGTCCCTCCTGACAGCATGGCCACAGTATGTGAGATGACGTCTCACCTTCCTTGCTTCTAAGGAGCATTCTGGCTGCACTTCTTCCAAGATAGACTTGGTCATTCCTGTGGCAGGCACTAGTATACGTAATATTCTTTGCCAACACCGTAATTCAAAGGTGTCAACTCTTCTTTGGTCTTCCTTATTCACTGCTCAGCTTTTGCATGCACAGGAGGTGATTGCAAATATCACGACTTGGGTCGGGTGCACGTAAGTCCTCAAAGTGACATCTTTGCTTTTTTTTTTT
>NW_006921644.1:1056658-1072046 GCF_000298275.1 Orycteropus afer afer | reverse complement strand
GCTCACCAGAGAATCTCCCACTGGGGAGTGTGTGGTAAGCAGAGCAAGATCCACTCTTGATTTTATTGGGACACTTGTTGTAAGTACATGGTAATCACAACATCAGCTAGTCCTGCAAGAAAAGGGAAAAATTAAAAACAAATGAATTAGTCTCTCCATGAAATAGCAAAACTGTTCTTAAAAAAAAAATAGAGGAGGTAAAATAAACTTCATTGGGAAATATTTTCTTGTCTTTATAGCTTTTGCCCATTTGCATACAATGAAAAAATATCCTTTGTTCAATTTTCTACCATCATGAAAATTGAATAATTTTATTATAGTCAATAGAAATGAAAGGATAGAAATAAAGCATTTCTTACAGTTTCCTAAATCTGTAATGCCATGCTAATCACAAATGGAAATATATTATAATTAACTAAGCTAAAAATATGAAATAAATGTATAGTCAGTAATTCATGTATAAATGTGTAAAGCTTATCTTTAAAAATAATGAATATAATTTTATACAGGATTCTTGGTATTGATATGTGTTGTAGCCCTAATTATTCTAAAATTCTTAATGTGTCAAGAAGACAGAAAAAGAGTGCAGTTACTTTAATTAAGAGGAACACTCATGGGTGCATTTCCTATTCACTCACAGATCCAGAAATCACCTCTGATCTTACATGGCGTGGTTGCCCCAGAAGAGTTTCCCACTGACTCTGCTGAACAGGCTCTCTCCTCTCATTGGTGACATCAAGGCTCCAAGATAGCTGATTATGAGCACCCCAGTGTCTCAAGGTAAGTTACTGCAGACCTGGGGTGAGCACAGCAGGAGAGAAGACGGGAAGATGTAGGAGACCCCACCATTCTCCTCCCTCAGCCTGGACAAAGGCCCTCATGATGGGATAACTCTAAGTTATGCTGCATGAAGTCTGAGATAAGGCCTGTTTCCAGCAAGTGGTGACCATGGCAGAACCTCAAAGGTGGGCCCTCTCCCCTAGCTCAGGCCCAACTACTAGGGGTAGAGCCTTCCACTGTTTACATGGCTGACAGCAGTAGAAGTGGTAACTTCATCTTATAAATTAAAAAAATAGTAATAACCAGCCCTTGTTGGCATTGAGTAGATTCTGACTCGTGGTGACGCCGTGAGTCCAAGTGGAGCCGCTTTGTGGGGTTTTCAATGGCCGTCAACATCACAGAGGCACATTACCAGGTCTTTCTTCAGAGGTACCAGTGGGTGGGTTTGAACTCCCAACGGTTAGTAGTTGAGCACAAACCGTTTGTACCACCCAGAGACCTAAAAATTATAAAACGAGGGGGTCATCCTTTCCCTCACGATAATAATGTCCAAAACCAATTCACCCGTAATAACAAGAAAATCAGAACAAAGAGATACTTGGTTTTATTAGTTTTGTAGCCACTGCTATTGAGTCAATTCTGACTCACAGCAACCCCCATTGGATTTCTAAGGCAGGACATCTTTACAGAAGTAGATTGCCCCATCTTCTTTCCTTGGAGTGACTGGTGGGTTTGAACCACCAGCCTTCTGGTTAAGAGTCAAATGCCTTAGACACTGTGCCACCAAAACTCCTTAGTATTGTGATAAATATACTGAATATTCTACCAATGTTATTGTTGTTGTTGTTGTTATATGCCGTCGAGTCAGCCCTGACTCATAGCGACCCCTCCTTGGGTTTCCGAGGCAGTATCACTACGGAAGTAGGATTGCCCAACCAATGTTATTAGAGATGGTTAAAAAAAACTAAAAATGCAGAGAAACACACACACAAAAATCAGTGTAGCAGAATATATTTATTGTGAGTGGATCCAACTGGAATCAGGCACCATCAACTGGAACCTATTGGGAAGGTGCTTTGAAGAGGGGTTACTGGAACCCAGTTGTATAGGCTGGGTCTGGGCCCAGTAGTCTCCTGAAGGTCATGGTAGTTCTCCAGAAGAGCCCAATGCTAAGGCAGAACAATCTTTGTGACGCTGATTACTAGGCTGTGGTGTTACTTGAAGGTGACTTAAGGAAAACAGTTCCTTAAAGGCTGAGGGCTCAAAAGGACACCTCAGGGTAGAAGGCCTGAGTAGGTCCCCCAGTCGGATTCCAGAATTAAAATGGCTTCTCAAGATACTATGTGGCCAAGTGATTTTGAGGGATTTGGAAATGCTTTCGGATGTAACACCAACAAAAACATGAAACACATTGCAGAGATGAACCCAAAATGCACGCGCACGGTGGGGAGTCAAATTCACAGCTGTGACGACAGTGCCGTCTTCCCCTTTCCTCACCATCATGGCTTGCCTCATGCTCCTTCCTGCCCTTTTCCTCACCAACATTAGCCTCTATGCTTGAGTGAGAAGTGTTTGGTGCAGCAAAAACTAACGGGGCTTCCAGTGATCCATTGACAGACTGGGAAAGGACAGAGAACCAACAAAATAGAGTTTCTTAAGTCAACAGAATCCATGAGTCCAGAGTCTAGTTGGACACTACATTTTTCTCCTCCATTTTTAAGAAAGCAGGCTTACGGCATGTGAAGAGCATGACTTTGGACTCATCCATTTGCATCTGCTAGTTCAACCAGAATCTCTCAGCCAAGTTTTCCTCATTTGTAAATTGGGGGGCGTGACACTGAACTTTCATCTGAGGAGGAAATGCGCTAAGAGAAGTTTCCAATGTCTGAGGCAGGCACATAGCAAGAGCTAGCCTGTCTTCACTCCACTCCCTTCCCCACTTCCCAGTTGATCAAGATATCAGAAGTGCAGGCGTGAGGGTGGAAGGCACAGTGCAGCAAAAGGCAGTGTGCAGTGGCGGCTGAGAGCGTGAGCTGTGATGAATGCCAGCTGTCTGGGACGGAAGCCCAGCTCAGCACTCTGCCCGCTGTGAGTCCTCAGGCGTGCTTATCTAATCACTCATTTTTTTTTTTTTTTTGCCAGAATATAATGCAAAATATGCTCTCTATTTTTTAAAACACTTTTTTGATGGAAGCAACATGAAATAGAAGTTTCTGTGGTTTGAAGGCACACACCTGTAGTAGTGGTATGTGTATATTTGAAGTTCCATGTTTTATGCACACCAGTGATCAAACAAATAAAATAATTCATTCAACTATGCTAGAGGAAAGACTACAATAATTCTCTTCTTCCAAGAGAAAATAGAACTATAAAATTGTCATATGAGAAAGGCATTAGATAAGCAGGTAAGAAAAACAAAAGAAGAAAATATTTTATGGAGGTGTATTAGGCAATTAATGAGTAAAAATACAATGGTTCCACATTTTGTGATAATAGTAGTATTTTTTAAAGCTTTTTATAGGTAATTTTTTTCCCCCTTACTCTAAATACTGCACTTACATGCCCATGATTTTATAACTGTCATTTTATATTCTTTTTCTTAAACTGGACACCAAAACTGGCTCCCAGAAGTACGTCTTAGCCGATCCTTGTTCAGATGAGTTGATGAGGGAGACACGCAGGGCTGAATTGCACCTCTAGGGTCATGTCACCTTCCTATGACTATCTGCCAAACCTTAAGTGCTGAAGAAGTCAGATTAAGAAAAGGAACATGCACAACTCCCTTTTGAACATATGTGACTCGTTTTCGTATTTGGAGACTGTGTGCCAGGCACTGTGAGCACTGCACATGCTTGGTCTCACTGAGTAAGCATGGCTCTGTGGGTAGACACTGTTACCAACTCTCCTTAGGCAATGAGGGAACCGAGGTTTGGAAAGGTGGAAGCCTTGCCTTGCCCGCAGTTCCCACGCTAGAGGCCACATTGTCAGGTTTTCAAAAAGCGTGAAATGAACCTAAATCATGAGAAGTTGGGGGTGGCAGGAATGAGCTCTGAAAGCACACGCGTGCATGTGGGACGTAAGTTATCGCGTGCTGTTTTCTACTTAACACTACGCTGTGGGAGGTGAACAAAGCAACTTGGGGGGCTCCACTGAGACTTGCTAAGCCTAAAGTTTTCTAGTTGCTGAGTAGGAACTGGGGCACTTTTATTAACTTCCATTTTTCACATCCAAACCCTTTGCTGTTGATTCTGACTCATAGCAACCTTATAGGACAGAGGAGAACTGCCCCATAGGGCTTCCTTGGCTGTAATCTTTGCAAAAGTCGATTGCCACTCTTTCTCCTGTGGAGCTACTGATGAATTTGAATCATGGACTTTTCAGGTAGTAGCCAAACTCTTAACCACTGCACCACCAATTGGAGGAAGGAGCCAGGGTTTTTAAAATGTTTGTGATTTTAATATGAAAAAACACTTTCTAAAGCTAACATGTTTAAAATGATCTTCTAGGATCCAATTGATCTTTCTATGTCATTATTATTTTTTCATATACAGGCTCTGTTAAATAAGCCAGTAAGTGAATTAATCATAGTGAATGTAGTGATACTGTCATTGTGTTCCAGACTAAGATCAGCAAACGTGAATGATGTAACAGAAAGAGGAAAGGGCTCACTCTTCTTTGGACTGTGAAAAAAGGAGTTCTTGAGTCTAGCGCTTGAA
Organism: Orycteropus afer afer; assembly: GCF_000298275.1. Taxonomy (NCBI): domain Eukaryota; kingdom Metazoa; phylum Chordata; class Mammalia; order Tubulidentata; family Orycteropodidae; genus Orycteropus; species Orycteropus afer. The sequence goes on along the minus strand of NW_006921644.1, from coordinate 1,067,550 downwards.
TTTCCAAATCAATTTTTAGATTATTGTTGCACGAGTTTTTTAAGTAAACAAACACATTTTATGACTTACTGTCAATAGATGGAGCCCTGGTCATGCAATGGTTAAGCACAGGTCTAAGGTGTGAACCCACCAGCTGCTCTGCAGGAGGATGTGCCAGTTTGCTTTGGTAAAGATTACAGCCTTGAGAACCCTATGGGACAGTTCTGCTCTGTCCTGTAGGGTGGCCACGAGTTGGAACAGACGTGACAGCAATGGGTTGGGTTTTGTTGGTTGTAGTCAACAATGACTTTTGTATAGGCTGAGCTCTGGTGGCACAGTGCCTAAGGCATTTGACTGCTAACCAGAAGGCTGGCAGTTCAAGTCCACTAGCCAGTCCTCGGAAGGAAGACTGAGCAATCTACTTCCATAGAGATACCACCTCAGAAACCCAAGGAGGGGTCACTATGAGTTGAATTGACTTGATGGCAGTGAGTTTTTTAACTGGTTTATATTTTAAATCATAAAAGCAAACATGTTCAAAGGGAATGAATTTGATTATATAAATAGTTTGGGAAAAGAGTTCAAGAATATGATATACATAGTGATTTGTAATCCAAACCTTTGTGAAAATAATAAAGTTTCATAAAGGATGCTTAATCACCTTAAAATCTTCACAATTCATATTTATAATAACTTTTTATTTTGAAAAATTTCAAAACTCACTGAAAAGAAGGGAAATAATAGTAAAAAGTTGAGTGAAATAAGTCAATCACAAAAGGACAAATACTGTGTGACCTCACTTATATAAAAAGACAAGAGCAAGTAAATATACAGAGACCATTGGATAGTAGTGGTTACCTAGGTAGTAGTGGGTTTATGTTCATGATGGTGGAAAAATTAGCATCAGCAGGTGTTGTTGTAACCCGATGAGCATAACTAGTATTACTAAGGATAACGGGGCAAATACTGTGTTAGTCATAATTCTACCACAATAACAGCAACCACAAAACTCATCACACAGTCATCATCTGTATTCGACAAATGAACATCCACCAATCTTGTATTTGATCTACTCCCCTGTGTTTGCTGCTAGTATATTTTAAAGCCAGCTCCAGATACTATGTCATCCGACCCATCAAACGTAGATTTGATAACACAGAAGGGAAACATAATGCATAGTCCCTCAGATGCCAAGGTTTACAGTCTGGTTGAAGAGATAGCCCCAGACCAGGCAGTGTTTCATTCTGTTGTACATAAGGTCACTGTGTGTCAGAACTGACTTGACAGCATCTAACAACAACCACCACCACCACCACAGATCAGGCACATATGTTGGTGCATTTTGGTTTATAATCTACGTGCTGAAGCCCAGACCTTTGATTTTCATAGGAAATAGCATACTGAAGTGATCATTGGATTGTGGCATGTGAAGCAGATGAACAGAGGGTATGTGTGTGTGTGTGTGTGTGCATGCGTGCGCGTGTTGAGGAGTGGGTTGTGCCAACGCTTGAGAGATTGGAGAGATTTAAAGAAGAGAAAATGCATGTGCCAGAGGTTTGGAGAAATTCTGTGAACAGCAAAGGAGGAGTCAGGGATGACAGGTAGGAGAACAACGAACACAGCCCACAGCCTGGAGGAAATCATCCTTTCAGGTATTTTGTTGAGAATGGGAGGTATTCACCATTTATCTTTCAACTTCATACTTCTTCAGTGCTCAGTAGAATACCTGGCAGATGTTACCTACTTTTTAGTTGTAGGTTGAATATATAAATGAATGATTAAATGCGTGGTCTTTGAAAACTTACACTGTGGGCTGAAAATGACTCAACCTTCTTTCTGATGGAAAAGTCAGAAAGCCAAGTGTGCATGTCCCGAAATCTGCTGTCAGAGAAGGTTTTCAGTTATAACTGAGGAGACTCTAAAGTACCATATTAGCTAATTTCCTAGCTTTCCTAAGTGGCAAAGTCTGGAAGCGTTAGAGATTCCGGGTCCCCCTGCAGGGCTTGAGCCTCAGAGTGGACACTGACAGGCTCTTTCCCATCTTCCCGCATAATTCGCACACACTGAGCAAGTGCCCCTTTCAAACCCCTTTCCAGGCGATGCTGCGCTGTCAACATGAAAGTGTCAAGAGTATCAGGGCTTCATCAGAGAGTTATGGGCAACATCTTTACCGGTGCTGTGCCTTAGGCCAAAGCTTTGCCATAAGGGTTTCTTGATGCACCGGAGAGTGGGCGACCAGATGTGTGATTCTCCTAGTTGTGTGAGAATCTGAGGCCGGGTGCTCATTACAATTGATTTTACATGACACATCCAGATAATATACGAGGACTTTTCTCTGTTACATAAAATTTGACATCTTAATGGACAAGAATTTAAAATCAAATACTTTGGGGAAATGTTCTTCTTGTGTGCTCTCAAATCGATCCTGGTTCACAGTGACCCTGTAGGTCAGAGTGCTGTAGGGTAATCTCTGTGGAGGGGCACGGGTGGCACAACGGTTAAGTATTCAGCTCCTAACTTAGAGATCAGTGGTTTGAACCCACCAGCCGCTCCTTGGGATCAGCTCCTGCAAAGATTGCAGCCTAGGACACCCTATGAGGCAGTTCTATTCTGTCCTGTAGGCTCGCTGTGAGTTGGAATCAACTTGATGGCACAAAATGACAGCGGTTTTTATGGGACAAGATTCCCCAGATCTTTTCTCCTGCAGAGTTGCTGGGTGGGTTCAAACTGCCAACCTTTTGGTTCGCAGCCAAGCGCTTAACCATTGTACCACCAGGACTACTTCTTGCAAACAAGTGGAGTATGGTTTTGCTATAAATGTATGAGTTAGGCATTATATAGCAATATGTTGTTGTTGTTGTTGTTATGTGCCGTTGAGTCAGCCCTGACTCATAGCGACCCCTCCTTGGCTTTCCGAGGCAGTATCACTACGGAAGAAGGATTGCCCAACCTTCCTTCCGAGGAGTGGCTGATGGGTTTAAACCGCCAGCCATCTGGTGAGCAGTCAAGTGCCTTAGCCACTATGCTACCAGAGCTCCTATATAGCAATATAAACCCACATAATCCTGTAATAAAACTGTTGCAGCTACCATGTTGGTGAATTTCCTCACTGGTTCTGTTTGGGTGTCATTTAAAAATATAAAATTAACGTATGTTCACTGTAAGAAATAAAAGAGGTACAAAGGTAGAAATAAGTTCTCCAGGTCTAGTCTCCACAGTTAACCACTGTTACCAGTTTATAGCCCAGGCTTTTTTAATCTATTCTTTTTATTGTGTTTCGGGTGCAAGTTTATAGAGCAAATCCACTTTCCATACAGCAGCTCACATATACTTTGTCTCATGACGTTGACTACAATTTCCCACAATGCAACAGCTCCCCTCCAACTTCCTCCCAATAGTTGGCTCTTCCCTCCATGCACTCCTGCCTCCTGAGCTGTCTCCCTGTGCATACACAGCCCTTCTATTTTCTCATGATTGTTCTCTCCAAGGAGGGTATCTGTTGTTATATGCCATCGAGTCAGACCCTACTCATAGTGACCCCTCCTTAGGTTTCCGAGGTGGTATCACTACAGTAGATTGCCCAACCTTCTTTCCCAGGAGTGGCTGGTAGGTTTGAACCACCAGCCTTCTGGTGAGCAGTCAAGTGCCTTAGGCACTAAGCTACCAGAGCTCCTAAGGAGTGTATCTACCTAATGTAAATGTTCAGCTCATATGCCTGTCTTTTGTTTGGCTGGAAGGGCAGCTAGGGGTCTTAGTCTCAGTGGTTCCATCAGGCTCTATCAGACCAGGTCCTAATTTTTTTTTTTTTTTCAATGATTTTGAGTTTTGTTCCACATTGTTCTCCCACTCTATCCAGGATCTCCTACATAGATCCCCCTCCAAGTGGTTGACAGTGGTAGCCAGGCACCATCTAGTTCTTCTGGTCTCATAGTCATATAGGCTGAGGATAGCATGGTGTACTAGACACTTGGACTAACTGTTTGCATGAATCTTTGGTTTTCTTCATTCTTCTTTGTTCTGGATGAGGAGAGACCTATCGTTGCATCTAGATGTCCACTTGCAAGCTTTTAAGATTCCAGTCGTTACTTGCCAAAGTAGAAGGTGGAACAATGTTTTGTGTAGTGTGTTATGCCAGTTGAGCTTGATGTCCCTGCCCAGGCTTTTTTGCATGCTGATTTTGAAAGCTCAGAAAGCATTCATCACCACCCATCATATTTTCTGTGGATGAAGAGAAATGCTGAATTAGACTCAATGAAGAAAGACTGTTCTGAAGGTCCTGGTAGGTAGTGTGTTGAACTGGGATATGCTAATCTTTTACGCCCAGATCAGCCCAAGACCAGCTTGTGCTCTTTATGCCATCGGTGATAATACCTTCTGATGCATAAGTCAATTATTTCATAAATATTTATTGCACAACTATAATGTGCTTCGCATAGTTGGGTACTGAGAGGCTATGAAATAAGCTACTAGGCCAAGGTCTTATGTTCAAGGCAAAAGGAAAAGTGAAAACTTGGTGACCCTGGTTTTTCCAGGAATCTACTGTTACACAACAGAAACCCCCCCCCCAATAAAATCAAACTCACTGCCATTGAGTCGAATCTGACTCATAGCAACCCCCCTTGGGTTCTGAGGCTGTGAATCTTAATGGAAGTAGATCGCCTTAACTTCCTTCCATGGAGCAGCTGGTGGTTTTGAACACTGACATTCTGGTTAGCAGCCAAATGCCTTATTCACTACACCACATAACAGATGCCCAAAATTAATGGCTAAAAAAGAAAAAACAACAACAACAAAAAAATCATCAGCTCATAACTGTACAGCTGGGCCGGGCCCAGCAGGGAAGGCTTGTTTCTGTTCCCTCAGCATCAGCTGGGGCAGCTTGATGGTATCTGAAGATGCATTTACAAGGCGTCTCAAATGGCTGGCACGTTGCTCCTGAGAGCTCAGCTGAGGATGCGGGCCTCAGACTTTGTTCCTCTCTGCGTGGGTCTCCCCACAAACTCCTTGGACTTCCTTGCAGCATGGTGACTGGTTTCCAAAGGGGAGCATCCTAAGAGATAAGAAGTGAAAGCTGGTAGTTTCTCAATTCTTTAGGATGGAAACTAGACAGTATATTCTATCGGTCAGGTAGACACAGAACCAGCTTCAAGTGGGAGTGACATATACCCACCTGTCAATGGAAGGATGGTAAAGTAATCTGAGGTCCTGTTTTATTTATTTATTTATTTTTGTGTGTGTTATTTAACAGCACCCTTGCCCTTCCTCTGATGCAATCACTCCTCTTTCCGTGGGTAGTGTCTTTAACCTTACTGCCTATTCTATGTAATTGTGATGCAGCTTCCAAACATGGTTTTCTGTCCATTGATCACAAGTTCGGCATATGACCTCAGACTGGCCAATAGGAATACCTATACTGATGGCCACAATGATTGGTCCTGTTGGTGAGCTCATGCCCCAGTAGGCCAATTATGTTCCTTCACTGTTGTGAAAAACAGAAACAAATATAAAACATTACTTCCTGGTTCTTCTACTGTTGCTTATCGGGATTATGTAAAACACTGTGGCCATTGCTTCACTCCTTGCCATATAAGCAGAGCTTGTCTGTGGTAGGTTTGGATCCAATATATCATGCATATCCTTGGACATAACAGATAACTTTTGTAGGTGTGCACTTTCCCCTTGGTAACAATGTTTACCTTGCAGTGTTGTTGTGAGGACTAAATGGAACATGGTAGGCACTGACTACATGGAAAATATGATTATCATAGTGTGATTGATTTATACAGATACATACAGGTGAAGATACTGAACTTTCATAAAACAGTTGTTTTCGAATGTTTGATGTTAAAACGCTTTATCTTTTGGAGGGCATATGACATGATCCAAGGAAGAGATGTTAATGATCCATGTTAGCAAATGTGGACACACATATAAAATAGATATTGGATTGTATGCAAGCATTCACATGATCAAGAGTAGCCCCAAATAACCATAGTTACTAGAATAATTAAACATTAAATATGTAATTGTGGGAGCTCTGATAGCATAGTGGCTAAGACGCTTGCCTGCTAACCAGATGGCTGGCGGTTCAAACCCACCAGCCACTCCTCGGAAGGAAGGTTGGGCAATCCTACTTCTGTAGTGATACTGCCTCGGAAACCCAAGGAGGGGTCGCTATGAGTCGGGGCCGACTTGACGGCACATAACAACAACAACAACATATGTAATTGTAATATTTCATCTTCCAGCTATGTTTTTCTTATCTAAAATATGATGAAGCAAATGAGCTTTATGTACACATTCAACAACAATGATGATACTTTCTGCAGGTGGAATAGTCCATCTAAGAGATATGCCCTACTATGGGAATGAAGGCAGCATATAACGTCAACATGAAAGAACAAGACTGGGTTTAGAAATCATGAAACATTTGAAATATAAACATTTCACAAGAATGGGACTGTATCTACAACTGTAAGGACATCGACAATGAAATGACACTAGCTTGTTTTTCTGGTTTCTGTATTTTATAAATAAACCGGTGATTGAACACATTGCTCATCTGTGATAAACTCTATTTTCAGTTTTGAAACCATATGTGGCTTAATTGTGCATTCATATCTTCCCCCCAAATGTCTTGGTGTTCTTTCTTTCAAGTTTACTTACTTTATATGTGCCAAATGAAGTTGTCCCTAGACTAAATACTGTTGCTTCTCAATGACTGTAGTAGATATAATTCAGCATAAAGCATGGGGTTTTTAGATGATGGTTGAGACAACTGTTTTTACTGAGTTATTCACTTATTGTAAAGTGTAGACAAATGTGCCAATGCTAATAAATGAATTATGGCTGTAGGAAGAACCACAGAAGCTCAGAGAAAGGGAAAACATACAGTATGTACTCCCTGGAAAATTTATGGAGCAGTAATAAGTACCATGGTCCACTGAATGTGCTCACTATGCTTAGGATCAGCGAATCCCCATGAAGAAAAGCTAGGTCTCTAGACATAGGAGACATGGGAGAGTCTTGGATGGGTGGGTGGATGGATGGATGGGTGGAAACCCCTGCAAAGATCTGTCCATCTGACCTCTGGGCTGTGCTCTGATCTTTAACCCACAGAACAGTCTGTTCTGTGACACACAGGCCTACAATGGCATGTCTTTGCACAGAATGAGTGGTCCATGACAGTCTTACAATTATGGCTTGGAGTTTAGCCTTCATCTCCACCTTTATGTACTGTTGCTATTGTCAATGTTCCCATGAGGGAAGGATTTACTGCTCACAGCATTTTATATATAAACCAAACAGAACCAAACCCACTGCTGTCAGTCGATTCCAACTCATAGTGACCCTACAGGACAGAAACCATAGGGTTTGCAAGGCTGTAAATCTTTACGGAAGCAGATTGCCTCATCTTTCTCCTCCAGAGTGGCTGGTGGGTTAGAACCGCTGACCTTTTGGTTCATAGTTGAGCACTTTAACCACTGTGCCACCAGACCTCCTCAAGGAAATAAAAGTCCTTTATAATTGATATGTCACTAAGCCTGAAAGAGTAGAGAAAAATCCGTAGAGAATTACAACTTAAGTTTGCTGAAGGAATAGCTGTCCAAATATTCATTCAAGTTTCTAGGTGCTTTTGCTTACATCCCAGGGTACAAGAGCTCCTGTAGGAAAACTTGCTAAATCCAGAAGGGGGTGCAAGCCTGAGAGTGCAATCAACAGAGAGAGAGCAGAGCCAAGAGGCGGGTCAACCCTTACCTCAAGCCAGTTACATTCCTGACTTTGGCAGCTTCATAGGCCAAAGTTGATGTTGTTTGCTGTTGAGTCGGCCCCGACTCGTAGCGACCCCTTCTTGGGTTTCCGAGGTAGTATCACTACAGAAGTAGGATTGCCCAACCTTCCTTCTGAGGAGTGGCTAATAGGTACTCTTTTTCTTTTCTTCTCCTTTTTATTGTGATTTGGGTGAAAGTTTACAGAGCAGATACGTTTTCCATACAGCAGTTCACATATACTTTGTCTTATGACATTGACCACAGTTTACCACAATGCAACATCTCCCCTCCCACTTCCTCCTGATAGTTACCTCTTCCCTGTGTCCATCCCTCCATGCACTCCTGCCCCCTGAGCTGTCTCCCTGTGTATAAGCAGCCCTTCTATCTCCCATGCTTGTTCTCTCTAAGGAGTGTATCTACCTCAGGTAAATATTCAACTCATATGCCTGTCTATTGTTTGGCTGGAAGCCACAGGCATGCGTTCAATTCCAGACCTAAAGGGCAGCTGGGGCCATAGTCTCAGTGGTTCCACTAGGCTCTATCAGGCCAGCAAACCTGGTGTCCCCCCCCTTTTTTTTTCCAAATGATTTTGAGTTTTGTTCCACATTGTTCTCCCTGTCTATCCAGGATCTCCTACATAGATTCTCTTCCAAGTGGTTGACAGTAGTAGCCAGGCACCTTCTAGTTCTTCTGGTCTCATAGTTGTATAGGCTGGAGATAGGATGGTGTACCAGTTGCTAGGACTAATTGTTCCCATGAATCTTTGGTTTTCTTCATTCTTCTTGGCTCTGGACGAGGAGAGACTCATCGTTGCATCTAGATGGCAGCTTGTGAGCTTTTAAGATTCTAGTTGCTACTCGCCACAGTAGGAGGTGGAACAATGGTTTGTGTAATATGTTATGCCAATTGAGCTTGATGTCCTCTGCGACTATGGTCCTGAGCCCACAGGTTCGACTACGTGATCCCTCTGGGTAGCTGGCTGTGACCAAGCAGTGACTACAGCCTTGCTCCTTGTCAGCTCCACTATACACCTGGGAATTCAGATCATACACAAAAAGTTATAGAACCATTGTCTGCCACCCCTATACATGTTCTTGGGTACACTCTCCACTTCATAGATAGACCTAATAGTTCAGCCTGTCCACCCATATATCCACCCATATACCTGTGTTTGCCTTCACTGACCATGCCGTACTATATGTGCAAAAGGGTTCATCTTTGTTGTCTGTACTTCCCACGTACCTCTCCATGTCTTTCTCTTGGGCCAATAGGTACTCTTTTCAGCTTAAGCCAGCTTTCTGTCACTTTCAACCTGTAAAATACATGAGTTAATATCAAGATTAAGAAATGGCTGGTTTGGGAGTGTTCATTTTATTTATGTATATATTTTTTGGGGTTGAGAGTGTTTTGAAGAGTAATGGTGATTACCATGATCCAGTCAGGCTGAATTTCATTTTTTATAGATTGGTATATCAGGAGAATGTTACCTACCAGTGTTTCCCAGGGTGAGATGTTAATAGGTGTTATGGCTTAAGAGAGAGAGAGAGCACATGAGCGCAAGTGAGCGAGCTCTGGTGGCATAAAGGTTAACATTTGGGCTGCTAACTGAAAGGTTGGAGGTTCAAACCCACCCAGTGGCTCCATGGGAGAAAGAAGTGGCCATCTGCTTCTGTAAAGCCTGCAGCTGAGAAAATCCTATGGGGCAGCTCTGCTCTGTCGCGTAGGGTCTCTGTGAGTCTCAGTGACCCCTAACAACAACAACAACAACATGGTTTAAAAAAAAAAAAAAGGTATGGGACTCTAGGGTCAAATGGGTTTTGTGGATTCTGAATTAAATAAAAATAAATGACTGTTTTTTGTCTTCTCAGAGGCTCTGATACACTAGATATAAATCCACAAACGTGCGATACTCAGGGCTTCTCAGGAAATGTGATGGGAGGAGCAGACATTGGGAAGTGCTGCTATGGACACAGAACCTGCGTTCAGAACCTGAGCTTCTGTTAAGGGCGATAGGAAACTTTGGAAACTGAGGGTGGTAACTGTCGAACAACATGATAAATATGTTGTTGTTGTTGTTATGTGCTGTCGAGTCAGACCTGACTCATAGCGACCCCTCCTTGGGTTTCCGAGGCAGTATCACTACGGAAGTAGATTGCCCAACCTTCCTTCCGAGGAGTGGCTGGTGGGTTTGAACTGCCAGCCTTCTGGTTAGCAGTCAAGTGCCTTATGCACTATGCTACCAGAGCTCTATGATAAATATAACTAATGTAATTATACATGTGAAAGATGCTGAAGTGGGAAATGATTTGTTACAAGTATGTTTCCCACAATAAGAAAAAGAAGCACTGGACAAAATTCTGCACACTGATTTTGCGTATGAGACAAAAAATGTGGGCAGGACAGTAATTGCAGTAGGTGGCTTCATAAGTAGTCGAGAGCTGGTTAATAAGAAGCTGAGTAGGGGAGTCAGGAGGGGAGTGGTACAAGTGCTCTCCTTGGTCTCTTCAATATCTGAATGAGAACACAGGTGACGTTCTTAGTATTTTTTCGGTGAAATTGAGCTTGCCAAGCTTGAATAACATCCTGGATTGTGTTAATAAGAACACAATAATGGGGATATGTGTAATGACAACCTTTACTTAGATCGTTAAACTAATTGTGCTCTACAAAAAGAGAAAAACACTAACAACGCATGGAGATACTCCCTGGGTGGTGCAAACGGCTTTCCCTCAGCTATTAACTGAAAGATCAGTGGTTTGAAGCCACCCAGCGCCATCATGGAGGAAGACCTGGCATTCTGCTTCCGTCAAGTCTACATCCAAGAGAATGCTATGGAGTCAGCTCTACTCTGTAACATATGTGGCTGCCATGAATTGGAACTGAATAGAAGCCAGTCGGTTTGGGGTTTTGGTTAAGACTGTGATCAGTACTTACTCCTATCAGTAAATCAGTAAATAAACACACACACACACAAACACAATGTGTATGTATTTGTGTATATATACATTTTTTTATTTAATTTTTTTAAATAGCTCTAAGGGAGCTCTGGGAGCTCTGGTAGCATAGTGGCTAAGACACTTGCCTGCTAACCAGACGGCTGGCAGTTCAAACCCACCAGCCACTTCTCGGAAGGAAGGTTGG
>NW_006921644.1:1029450-1056523 GCF_000298275.1 Orycteropus afer afer | reverse complement strand
GGAAGGAAGGTTGGGCAATCTATTTCCATAGTGATACTGCCTCAGAAGCCCAAGGAGGGCTCGCTGTGAGTCAGGTCTGACTCAATGGCACATACCAACAACAACAAGAAGTAACTGAATAAGGACCTCTAGTAGCATAGTGACTGAGGCACGTGACTGCTAACCAGAAGGTTGGTGGTTCAAACCCACCAGCCACTCCATGGAAGCAAGACTGGGCAATCTACTTCCGTAAAGGTTTACTGCCTTGGAAACCCAAAGGTGGTCACTATGAGTCAGAATCTACTCGATGGCAGTGGGTTTTAAGTGGCTGAATATAAAACTGTGTCTGGAAGATTTCTAACTGTCTCAGGCTATGTGCCTCACACAGTGTAAGACAGATTGGACGCTGGGGAGGCAGGAGCCGGCTTCGTATAAACAAATGAGCACAGACAATCCTCCCTGCCTACCTCCATCCTCTCTGGCACTGCCAATGCTGAGTCATCAGAGTCCCCAGGGAAAGCCGTTTAAAGAGACTTTTTAAAAGAAACAGACACCTTCTATAGGATTTGTAAATCATTCTCGCTTAATCTCTAGCTCGCACACAGTGAGTTTTCAGACCAGTGTGCGTGGCTCACGCACTGCTTGAGGAGAGAGCAGATAGAAGGAGAGGACACACTCAACCCCTGCTGCAGGGGGCCTCCACAGCCTTCCCACGCCTGCCCAAACAGCTGGACTTCCGCGTGGGCACCAAGGCACGAAGAGCACAATTTAATGAGTTACCTCTGTTGGCTGCAGTATAAAAGGAAACTTGGTATACTGGGAAATAAAAACCACAAAGGTGCGAGGCAAAACTGTAGTATCTGGATGGAATATAGCTTGATATTAATGATGATTATCTTTGGGTGGTAGCATTCTGATTCTTCTAATATTCCTTCTGCTTTCATGGGCTTTTCATGTTTTCCACAATAGATATTAATATATTTTATACTCAGAAATATTGAGAAGAATTTATGCTTTTATCCAAGCATCTCATAATTCAAAGGATCCTGGGAAATTAATTTGCTATCTGTAGGCCACACACATAGCTAGTGAAGGAATCAAGAATGGGAATGTCAGTGTAACCTCTGGATTTAGAGTACTGGGGAATTGTAGGCCTGGAAGTTTTTAATCCTTTGGTACAAGGTGCTGGAGAGAGATGAGTCATGTAAAGATGCCTGCACCCAAACCTACACAGAGCTGGGGTATCAAAACAGAACAATGCAGCTAATGAAACAATTGCAACAGGAACGCAGAGGAAAATATCCATCTGCTCATAGCAACCAGGTGAAAATGTCTGTGGAAATCTTAGTCAGCCATGCCAACAAGAACCATTTTTTGAAAAACTAGGTGTTATAAAGCTCAGAATGTGGGGGCAAGAATTTTTAAATGGAACAGATAAGAGCATATGCACTTAATTTAAACTTCTGTTTCTCCACCACCCCTAAAATGAGTCTGATGGTTTTTGATGTTTGACTCTGGATAGCTTTTAAGCCCCATCACCCCTTCGTCCCCTTCTGATCCCTATCTGGGCAAGCCGATAAGAAAGTCTGGGTGCTCCCTCAGTGGTGCGCGTGGGAAGTCCAGTCATGCAAACTCTGTCCATGCACAGGAAATGTCCCACCAGCTGCACCACCGACCAACGTCAAAGCTCGTCAGAGTGTTCTGTCTGTTCTCTCCCCCATGCTTGGACCAGCTTGGGATGCCACCTTGTTCTCCGAAAACCTCAGTATGCGAGTAATACACCTTTCCTTACCCTCTTGGTGCATGTGTGATATGACAGTCTCAAGACCCAAACCAAATTTGTGTGTGTGTGTGTGTGTGGGGGGTCCATCTTCTCAAAACATGACTCTCCCAACCCAATTAATATTATTTTCTTATGCACAGGATACTTACGTGGATATTACTGCAGATGTGAAAATAAATCGGTCAGATTCAAAAGCACTCAGCACGCTGGTACTTTCATTCAGACAGAAAGCTGAACATGAGAGACATGGGGGAAACAGAAGCATTTAGAAACAGCCTAGGAACTATGTTGTTGTTATGTGCCATCGAGTTGGACCCGACTCACAGCGACCCCTCCTTGGGCTTCCGAGGCAGTATCACTACGGAAGTAGATTGCCCAACCTTCCTTCCGAGGAGTGGCTGGTGCGTTTGAACCGCAAGCCTTCTGGTTAGCAGTCAAGTGCCTTAGGCACTATGCTACCAGAGCTCCTTAGGAACTATAGAGACATGAACTATGGTGTACTGCTTCATAGGAATTTGATTCTCACACAACACGTTGTAAATGTCTACAATGAGTGTCATAAATCTCACAGAATTTACATCTATTTTGGGGTATTTCTTTTGTTAACGAAAAGTCATTTGACAAGTGGGATATTTTTTGTTAAGTTAATTTACATAAACAGATAGCACTGGCCGTGAGTCTATGCCTTGGTGCCAATCAATTGCCTCGAATAGACCAAGTGAACAAGACTTCATTCTAATAAAGTCATTCCCATAACCATGGCTACTCATGTCACGTCAGCAGTGTGAGTCCTGTACTTGGTGAACGGAGTAGGCTTGGGAAGCTGATGATGAATTCCAGATTTCGATCTGAATTGTGGTGTCATTAAAGTCCAACACTTCCTCTTTTTGGACTTTGAAGGTCATCGTGGCCCAGCCTTTAAAGGATTCGATATAGTTACGGATTCTGCATTTCAGACCAGATAAAAATTGTGTCAGTGACTCAAAGAATAAGAAGCCCCTTACCAAGCAGCTAATCCCAATTCAAGCACTTTGAAAAGAGCTGTAATGAAAATCACTCCAGGAGAAGGACATCAGAGGTCCACTAGCAAAATAAAGCATAATGAAACCTCTTACTTTACTCTGCTGCAAGGACTCAATTCCTAGTCTACTTAAGAAACTATGTGGAAAACCATTTCTTTCTTCCCTTCTCTCTCTCTCTTTTTAAATAACTAACACTTTGGTGTAACAACACAAAGAAAATATCAAAAATAGAAAATAAGTCCTATTCCCCAATTATTTCAAGTAGATATCATTACTATTTGGCATGGATTGAATTTGTCTCCCTCAAAATACGTGTTGTAAATCCTAGCCTCTATGCCTGTGGTTACCAGAAGGCTGGCGGTTCAAACCCACCAGCCACTCCTTGGAAGGAAGGTTGGGCAATCCTACTTCCGTAGTGATACTGCCTCGGAAACCCAAGGAGGGGTCGCTATGAGTCGGGGCCGACTCGACGGCACATAGCAACAACAACAACATGCCTGTGGTTATAATCCCATTTGGGAATGGATTGTCTTTGTTATATGAATGAGGCAGGATTAGTGTAGGATGCATCTGGAGTCAATCTCATTTGAGATATAAAAGAGATTAAACAAGCAAGTGAAAGAAGCAGAGACTGGGAAGTGATAGGCCAAGCCACATGAAGATTGCCCAGGAGCAGAAGCGAGACAGAGAGAGAAAGCCTCCCCCATTGCCAACACCCTGAATTCAGACTTCTCATCTCTGAACTGTGAAAACATAAGATTCTGTTTGTTAGAGGCTCCCACTTGTGGTTTTTGTGTTAGTGCAGCACTCGATAACTAAGACACTCTCAGAGCCTTGTACCTATGATTATATATTTTTAAGAAGGTATAAATCTTCCATGTTTTGTTTTACTTTAATGGATCATATACTTTTCCTCTTGGAAGCATAGTTTTCAAAATGATAATTCTAAAGTAACTGCATGACAACACATGTTATTAATGAACCATCTTTTGTAAAAACCATTTCCCTGGGTGGGCATTTATTTAAAAGGTCCCCATTGTTTTCCATTATAATTACACAAAACAAGAATTTTGTCAGGTGTAGAGTCCATCTATGTGTTGATTCTTTTTGGAAGCACAGTGTGCATCTCTTCATTGGGTCCTCCTATGGTGGCATAGGAGGTCTGGTAGCGTAGTGCCTAAAGACACTTGACTGCTAACCAGAAAGCTGGCAGTTCAAACCCACCAGCCACTTCCCAGAAGGAAGGTTGGGCAATCTACTTCCGTAGTGATACTGCCTGGGAAACCCAAGGAGGGGTTGCTATGAGTCAGATTTAACTCAACGGCAGTGAGTATGGCCGTATGATAGACAGGAGCAGGGAACAGCTAACATTTCATAGTCAATGGTATTAACATGGTTGGAATTCTTTGAGACAAAATGGTAAAGCTGAATTGACTTGTAATTGTGATGTTTCAGATTAACCATAAGCATACCAGAGCTGTTATGTGGTCTTTAGTCCTTGAGGATAGTGATATTATGAAATAATACAGCAAACTAGGTCATTACTTCCAAATATGGAAAGGCTCATTTTTAAGATAAAGATGTATTTATGAAAGAAATATTGTTCACTTCCATAGTTCACAAATATTATACTTGAAAAGGGAAATAAATATACTGGCTCTAATTGGCCCCAAATATTATCATCAAAAAATTTATTAATTTATTGAAGCAAAAATTGATATTTAAAACAAAGACAGGCTTGGTCTCTTTCCTTAGGGAGCTGACATTTCAATAGAGGAGATGGAAAAACATTTTAATGGAGATGATGGACAAGTAAACAGGCAATTAAAATGCAGTGAGCTGTTAGACCAGTTTTAATGAGAGCAGCCCTTTTTTTGTGTGTATGATCAGGAATAATCTTTAGAAGTATTGTATTGGGGGGAAGACTGTTAAGGAATAAAGTGTAAAAGACTTTGAAATGAACCAAAATGATAAATGGCTGTCTTTTCTCCTGCACCTTTCCAGGTTCTCTGTGCCTTTCATTGGCTTTGAGCCAATGTCAGTTGCAGAAAACTGATAGTACTGCAAATGATTTCTGTGCAGGAGAATGTAAATGGTTTTATCTGCTGGAACACAACTGCATGGTGCCCTGTGGCTGTTGACCGGTGAATTCGGTTCAGCTTTCTTGACCATCTCTTTATGTGTGGCTCCTTGTAATTCTTCTTGAACAAAAGGATAGCCTCTTCCTGTTCTCTCACTAATTAATGATTTACATAAACTCTCACCAGTTTTCATTCTCTATTTGGGCCCCGAGTAGCCCTCATGGGTGCAGCTATAGCTCCAAGCTCAGCCATGTTGTGTGTTATGACATGTGTGGTGTTGTACCACATGCAAAATGCCTTGGAAGACTGAAGAGGGAGGAATCAATTCTCATGAGGCAGAAATGTGCTTTGCTTCATCAAGAAGTCAGTGTTTATGTTGTTATAGGAAGTAGGGTTTGTAGAGAAGGAAGAAGAGAGGGAAGGACAAATACTCTGGAAAGGCAGTGGGCTATGGAGGACTCTGCGGCTGGAGGCTAACCTCTGCTGGAGGTAGTGCCTCGCTGGCTGTGGCTGGTGAGGGCATCCCTGGGAGTGAATGAAGAGATGTGAAAATTGGGACCACGATGAAATTATGAGAGCACTGGGTGTCAAGCTATGGAAACGGGACTCAATTCAGAGATCCGTTAGGATCCACTGTTGTTGTTGTTGTTAGGTACCGTGGAGTCATTTCTGACCTATAGTGACCCTACACACAGCAAAACAAAACACTACCTGGTCCCGCACCAGCTCCACGTTCCTTGCTATACTTCAGCCCATCGCTGCAGCCACTGTGTCAATCCATCTTGTTAAGGACCTTCCTAGGATCCTCTACCATTCTTATATGGAGACTGATGATAACAGATTAGGAGAGGAAAGACTGGGAACTGGGATGTCTTCCAGTATCCTGGTTGCTAAACTACGAGAAGAGATTTGTGCTAGGAACAGTATATCTGGGCTATTTTCACTCTAGATGGCCTAGAAGTGTGCCCTAGACGAACGTTCAGTTATCATTTTTGCTCAGGTTTCATATTTTTTTCCCTAATAGTTTTCTTCACCATGGTCTTTGTACTATCTATCTATCTACCTATCTATTTTAAAGGCAGGCCTTATTATGTTTGGGCTAAGGACTTACTGTCATGCTTCTCTTTTTGTCCGAGTGCCAGAAAGTTCCTGGACATTTTGTGACTCCAGCTAAAGAGAAATGGATAAGGATATACATTTGGTTTGGGTTAACATCATATATCACAAGACTTGCCATAATTTCTGTGTTTAGTCAAAGTGTTGCATGCTGTCCCTGTATACGACTGGCTTCCCGGGATACTCATAGCAGCTACTGTACTGATCCACCCAGCAATGCTGTGAAGTACAGGACCAGAAAGTCTCTGGTTATAGAGCTGTGTCCTGTGGCTCTGGGAACTGTAGTCAGGGAAGCAACAAGGTATGAAATATATAGAACCAGAAGGTAGTCGTTGAGTCGGACCCCACTCATAGCGACCCCTCCTTGGGTTTCCGAGGCAGTATAACTACGGAAGCAGATAGACCAACCTGAGGAGTGGCTGGTGGGTTTGAACTGCCAGCCTTCTGGTTAGCAGTCAAGTGCTTTAGGCACTATGTCACCAGAGCTCCTAGAAGCTAGTCTCTGGAAAACTTACTAAAGGTATATCAGGCAAGTGATAAAAATAGTGTGATACTTTCTGATTTTTTAAATATTTGTGATTTCTTATTTTAATATAATTTCATATTTATTTATTTATTGTTAAGTATTTTTGTTACTGTTGTTAGGTGCCTTCACGTCAATTTTCAACTCATAGTGACACCATGTGACAAAGTAGCACTGCCCTGCAGGGTTTTCTAGGCTGTATAATCTTTAAGAAGCAAATTGCCAGGTCTTTCTTCCATGGACCCGTGGGTGGTTAGAACCATCGACAGATTGTACACATTTCAGGTGCCATAAAATCTAGATCCACCCTTGAGTCTGGGCCAGTACACTCATTAGAAGAAGGTGGTGCATTAAAAGGCTTGGAGATTCTTTCCTATCACCCACTGTCTTCTGACGTCATCCCACTATGGCACTAAGGACTTTCCCGACTTTACTGGTGACATCCCAATTAGAATATCTGATGGACAATTTTCTTATGTAAAAGCATTTCCAGAAACAAGCCATAAACACTTCTCAAAAATGCAAGAAATGATTAAAATAAAAGATGTCAACTTTCTTTCATCCCCTCTTACTCCCAGTGCTAGTCTCCCCTCTAAATGCAATCAGTATTAATAGTTTGGAGTGTCCTTCCATACCTCCATACTTATATTTCTATGCATTTATGGTGTATCTGGATATACATTTATGTGTATATATGTTTATGTTTCTACATAGACAGCTTTGTAACATTATGGGGATCACACTATATACATTACTTTGCAACTTGCTTTTTTTTTTTTTAATTTAAGAATCTCTATTAGTGGTTTTTCTTTGTGCGTGTGAGTGGACATACTGCCTTCTTTCTAGTACCGTGAATATTGCAAAGGACGAGGATACCATGAATTCCTTCACCATTCTCTTACTGAGAGAAACTTAGGTGTTGTCTAATCATTTGCTGGTGCTGACAAGGCTGTAGGTGAGCGTTCTTGAGTAGACAACTTTATGCAAAAGTGTGTGCATTTCTATAGGATAAGCTCATGGAAACAGAATTGCTCTCAGGGCCAGGGAAGAAGGGATGTCCCCATAAAATTGACAGGAAGAAACATAAAAGTGTATTAAAAATGGGTGATAAGAACAAAGAAATAAGTTGAGAAGACAAGCGTTAACTTGAGACTCAAAATGGAGAGGAAATTTATAGTATTTTCCTAGGTGTAGAAGAAAAGCAGGGGGTTCGGGGATGTGATGGGACTCATTCTGAATTTCACCTTGCCTCACAGACTCAAAGACTGTCTTCAAACCATTGCCTCTGTGAGATAGTGTGTACCAGGGCGCGGGAGGTTTGACATAGTCATCAGGGGCTTGGGGACATTGGAGCTTGGCAGAATATGACTTTCCTGGGAAGAGGACTTCCAATAAAAACCCTCCCTGAGACTACAGAATACTGCCTCAGGCTGGTATCCTCAGAGCTGGACAAGGAAAACTCCAGACAGGGCAGCTTGGCAGCGGAAAGCAACTGCCAGGCACCTCTGGTAGCCTCCTAGCAAACAGAAAAGGCGAGTGAGTGAGCAAGAGGCAGCAACACCTGTGAAGTGGCTCAGTGAGATTTAGGGCCAGGAGGAGCAGCTGCATCTGGCTTCGTTCCCCTAGGGCAGTCACTGGCAAGCCTTGACTGTCCTTTAGAATGACCTGGACACCTTTTTAAAATGCCAATTCCCGGGCTGCTTCTGCTCTCCAGACCCATTAAATCATAAGTTCTGAACACAGGCCCCAGCATCAGTGTTTTTTAAAGCTCCCAAAGCGATCCCGAGGTGTCGTGAGGACTAGTGGAACTAGAAATTTGCCACTACTAATGACTAACACTTCCTGGTAACAAGGAAATACAGATTTTGGATTTTACCCATCAGGCTCTGCCCTGAAACATGCCCTCAAGTTATTCAGCATTTAGGAAAGATTTCCATATCGTATCCTTCGAACCATGACAACTGATATGTTCTCTGATTTCAGAGATTTACTTATTATTAACAAATAAGTGTAATTGTGGATAATTAATTCTGTGGTATTTGTCGACTGACTAAAACTCCATTGTAAATGAAAAGGACTAGCTCCTGGTAGCGGGTATTTTTCAGGTGTGCTTTTTCTTGGGTTAATTCCTTTGGACTTGACATTTCTTTACAATGTCATGCAGATGAAAGCATTAGCGTTTCACCCAGGTGTCCTTGTCTCTTGGTATAATTCATCTTCTGAGGTGAGGAATTGCCTTGTGTCCACCTGCAGTTATTTCTTGTAATTAGAGTTGCCCCTACATAATATTCCAAAGAATACATTAAAGGGCAAGGGCCATTAAATTCTTCCCTAGTGACCTGATCTACTACCGGTGTGTTTCAATTTGTATTAACAGTGCTCTAGGGTCAGCCCCCGGGGGAGTGTATGTTGTTCATTCATTATGTCACCAAACATTTCTGTCTGCATTCTCCTTTAGCTTAAGAAAGATGGACACATTGGCAGTTCACTTATGGCAAACACATCTGAATTTTTTTCCTAATGTATAACTTTTTCCTCTTAAAGCCAATGTTACTAATTTGGTATTTAGTTTTATTTTTAAGTCAAATTGATTGTTAGAGATTATATGCCTACGTATGCATTTCATTTCTCACACCAAAGTTTTCTAAAGATTCTAAAAATTTTTAAGTTTTATATCTATTTTTCTAATACTGTGATGTTTTCTAAACTTTTGCTGCATAAAAAAAAAAAAAAAAAAAATTGATGTCCATGAATCGTAAGGTCGTTCGATTTTGGTTTTGTTTTCAACTTTAAAAGAGGAAGTGATAGTTTCCCAAAAGTCAAAACTTCATTTGCTTTATTTGAAACTAAGATTCCTAAACCATCGGTTGCGCATGTAATTCTTCTCAACCTTGGAAAACAGCCTGCACAGAACTTCCTGAAACCCACAGAGACTGGTGTGGGCCTTTTATTCTTTCTCTCTGTAGCCTTGAAAGTAGAAATGGAAGGTTCTCCCAAATGCCTACATCTTTTCAAAGCGGGAAGACCTAAGTAGTATGAGAGGGAGATGGTGATAATGAACCAACCCATACAGAACAGCTGGGGACAGTTGCCATGGAGGGCAATGACCTATGTGTTGAACGTCAGAGGACTGGGCACCATGAGGTTTTCAGTGGCTTTTTAGAGGTAGTTCGTCTGGCTTTGTTTCCCGAGGCAATTTGGGTTGGACTCAAACTTCCAACCTTTAGTAGCTGAGCCCGTTAATCATCTGGGCCAAACAGCGGCTCCAGGTGTCAGTTGTTAGCGGCCTTTGAATCGGCCCTGACTCTGGAGACCCCATCCACAATGGAAGGAAAAGCTGCTGGGTCCTGTGCTGTCTCCCCATTGGTTGTGGACGAGACCATTTGCGCTCCGCAGGGCTTTCATTGGCTGACTTTCAGAGGTAGAGGTCTCGGCCTTCCTTCCCGTCCACCTTACTCTGGAAAGTTTGCTGAAACTCTTCGGCATCGTGGCCGCAAACAAGCCTCCGCTGACAGACAGCTGGTGGTTGCACTGAGGCGCAGTGGCCAGGAATGGAACCCCTGTTTCCTGGTGGAAGGTGAGCATTCGACCCTTGAACCACCACTAGCCCCAGGGGCCACTTAGGCAGAGCTTATTCTGCCCGGGTGAGCTGCTGTGGGCAACACTCCTCGTTATGCTGGTGACTCAGCTGAACTGCCCTTTTTGTCAGCCCTGTGGTGTTGCTGTGAGTTGGAATCGACTCCATGGCAGTGGGTTTTGGTTTGTGGTGTCTCCAGGAGCTCTGGTGGTGTGGTGGTTAAAGCATTCAGCTGCTAAGCAAAAGGGCAGCGGTTGGAACCCACCAGCAACTCGGTGGGAGAAAGATGAGGCAGTCTGCTTTTGTAAAGGTTTACAGCCTTGGAAACCCTATGGGGCAATTCTCCTCTGTCCTGTTGGACATCGCTATGACTTGATGGTAGTGGGTTTGGTTTTTGGGTGGCATCTCTAGTGCTCAGTAAGAAGACCTCCTGGGCAAAACAAGTCATAATGTTCTGTTTTCTCTGTCCCCAACCTTTCCTCTCTTGAATGTCGAAATTCAGAACTTCCTCACCAAGTCACGTTTCTCTTCAATTTCTGCAGACACCTGGAATTTTCCAGGAGATTGTTTTATCAACCACTGCCTCACTGTCCCGTCCCCATGACCCCACCCTCAGTTGGCATTTAGTAGAATCACCACTCTGCAGATTGCTGGGTCTTCAGTCTTCCCATAATCAAGAAGTATTTGCTATTGGTTCATTGCCACTGGTTCATTTATCCTGTTTTTGGTGTCGATCAGCATTTTGTGCATTTGGTGACAATCACAAACTCTTAGGTTAGCCAGCAGTTTGCAGAAGAAAAACATTCATTTTAAACTCGAGATTAGTTGCTGATGTCATGACAGAATTGGGCTGGTGGTGGTGGTTCAGTTAGTATCAGCTGTTCAGTAGGAGGTGGGTTTCAGCTTGCAGCTGTGTATGCTAACGTCAAGAATTTTGAAACATGAAGGCCAATTTCTTCTTATATAATGGATGATTCCCATAAAACCTCATTACCACTTCTTGAGTAGTTAACTCAGTTCCAGGTTCTATATACATGTTCTTTAATCTTCACAATTACGTTTCAGGCTAGACTGATGAGGACGCTGTGTCTCTATGCTGACTGGTTTCTACTCTGGGTCACAATGTCATGAGGTAGCAAAGATGGGAACCAAAGCACTGTCTTTCTGTGCCCCGTGTCCTTGTGCTTTGCAGCATATTTCACTCTACTTTTTTTTTTTTTTTTTTTTTTTAGATGGAAGCATACGAGAGTAAAACCTTTGTGTTCAGCAAAGACATGTTTTCTTTACGTGCCATTGAATTGGTTCTGACCCTGAGCAAACCCACATACAACAGAACGAAACACTGCCCAGTCATGTGCCAGCCTCGCAATCCTTGGTATACTTGAGCCCATCGTTGCAGCTTCTGTGCCAATCCATCTCACTGAGGGTCTTCCTCTTTTTCGCTGACCCTCTACTTTACCAAGCATGACAGCCTTCTCCAGGGAAAGGTCCTTTCTGACAACATGACCAAAGTAGGTCAGACAAAGTCTGGCCATTCTTGCTTCCAAGGAGTGTTCTGGCTGCACTTTTTCCAGGATGGATTTTTTCATTGGTCCATGGTACTTTCAGTATTCTTCCTCAACACCACAGTTCAAAGGCAGCAACTCTTCTTTAGTCTTCCTTATTCATTGTCCAGCTTTTTGCATATGAGGTGATTGAAAATACCATGGCTTGTGTTAGGTGCACCTTAGTCTTCAAAGAGACAGCTTTGCTCTTCAGCACTTTAAAGAGGTCTTTTGCAGCAGATTTGCCCAGTGCAACACCATGACTGATTTCTTGACTGCTGCTTCCATTGGTGTTGATTGTGGAACCAAGTAGTATGGAATCTTTGACACCTTCAATATTTTCTCCATTTGTTGTCATGCTGCTTATTGGTCCAGTTGTGAGGATTTTTGTTTTCTTTATGCTGAGGTGTAATCCACATGACAGACTTTAATCTTTATCAGTAAGTGCTTCAAGTCATCTTCACTTTAAGCAAGCAAGATTGTGTTGTCTTTGTATCACTGGTTGTTAATGAATCTGCCTTCCATCCTGATGGCATGTTCTTCTTCATATAGGCCAGCCTCTTGGCTGATTTGCTCAGCATACAGATTGAATAACTATGATGAAAGGACACAACTCTGATGCGCATCCTTCCTGATTTTAAACCTTTCCTTCAGAAAGGATCTTTCCCTGGAGAAACATATCATGCTTGGTGAAGTAGAGGGTCAGGGAAGACCCTTAACGAGATGGGTTGACACAAAGGCTGCAATTATGGGGTCAGATATCCCCTGTTAGTATCCCCCTGTTCTGTTCAAACCACGGTCTCCTGGTCTGTGTACAGATTCCTCATGAGGACAATTAAGTGTTCTGGAATTCCCATTCTTCTTAATGTTATCCATAATTTGTTATGATGCACACAGTCGAATGCCTTTGCATAGTCAATAAAATACATGTAAATATCTTTCTGATGTTCTGTGCTGCGAGCCAAGATTCATCTGACATCAGCAGTGATATCCCTTGTCCAACGTTCTCTTCTGAATCCAGCTTGTATTTCTGGAAGTTCCCTGTCCATACACTACTGCAACTGTTTTTTAATTACCTTCAGCAAAATTTTACTTGCATGTGATATTAATGATATTGTTCAATAATTTCCATGTTCTGTGGGAGCACTTTTCTTCACAATGGGTATAAATGTGGATCTCTTCCAGCCAGTTGGCCAGGTAACTGTCTTCCAAATTACTCAGCATAGATGAGAAAGTGCTTCCAGTACTGCATCCATTTGTTGAAACATGTCAGTGGGTATTCCATCAATTCTCATAGCCTTGTTTTACGCCAGTTCTTTCAGTGCAGGTTGGACTTCTTCCTGCAATACGATTGGTTTTCGATCACATGCCACTTCCTGAAATAGTTGAATATTGATTAATTCTTTTTTTGTATAGTGAATCTGTATTCTATCTTCTTTTGGTGCTTCTTGCATCATTCAATATTTTTCCCATAGAATCCTTCAATATTACAACTTGAGGCTTGAATTTTTCTTTAGTTATTTCAGCTTGAGAAATGCCAAGTGAGTTCTTTCCTTTTGGTTTGCTAGCTCCAGAATTTTGCACGTTTCATCATAGTAACTGTCTTTGTTTTCTTGAGCTGTTCTTTGAAATCTGTTCAGCTCTTTTATCTTGTCATTTCTTCCACTTGCTTTAGCCTACTCTCCACTCAAGGGCAAGTTTCAGAGTCTCTTTTGACATCCATTTTGGCCTTTTCTTCCTTTCCTGTCTTTTTAATGACCTTTTGCTTTCTTCATGGACGGTGTTCTTGATGTCATCCCACAACTCCTATGATTTTCTGTGATTGGTGTTCAGTGCCTCAAATCTGTTCATCAGATGGTCTCTAAAACTTGAACTTGCATATGAGCAGTTCATGGTTTGTCCTACAGTCAGCCCCTGGCCTTATTTTGGCTGAAGATTTTGATCTTCTCCCTCACCTCTTTCCACAGAGATAGTTGATCTAATTCCTGTGTATTCCATCTGGTGAGGTCCACGTGTATACCACTATTTATATTGTTGTAGAAAGATATTGGCAGTGAGTAAGTTGTTGGTCTTGGAAAATTCTGTCATGTGATCTCTGGTGTCATTTCAGATGGCAGACGTTGGTAGCAATCTTCAATTTGTTCATCTTTGGCTTTAGTAGTTGGTGTGTAAATTTGAATAATAGTCATATTAACTGTTCTTCCTTGTGTTGTTGTTGTTAGGTGCCTTCGAGTCGGTCCCGACTCATAGTGACCCCTCCTTGGGTTTCCGAGGCAGTATCACTACAGAAATAGGATTGCCCAACCTTCCTTCCGAGGAGTGGCTGGTGGGTTTGAACCGCCAGCCATCTGGTTAGCAGTCAAGTGCCTTAGGCACTATGCTACCAGAGCTCCTGTTCTTCCTTGTGGGCATATGGATATTATCCTATCAGTAACTGCATTGTACTCCAGGATAGATCTTGAAACATTCTCTTTGACAATGCATGCTATGCCATTCCTCTTCAGTTTTTCATTCCTAACATAGTAGACCTTAAGATTATCTGATTCAAAATGGCCAAAACAAGTCCACCTCAGCTCACTAATGCCTAGGATATCGATCTTTATGTGTTCCATTTCATTTCCGACAGGTTCAGTTTTCCTAGATTCATGCTTCATATATTCCATGTTCTGATTGTTAATGGACAAACTGACAGACAAGTGGTGGTCACTGTGTTTTAGGCCCAGGTCATCCTGAAGCCCAGCCAGGTTTGTGGTTGACTGTTCATGTGGAAATGAAAATGGACTTCTGGTTCCAAGTCTAGTTTGGCTACATCCCAATTGTATGTTGTTGGACATTAGGATGTTACTTAATTTTTTGGATTTCAGTTTTCTCATCTGTAAAATTAAGGGGAAAAATAGCTACTTTTAGGGGCAAATTGAAGTAAACCAGTGTTATTCAAGACTTTATTTACTGCTACTCAAGAAGAGCTGGACAATGAATCAGGAAGACCAAAGAAGTGTTGATGGTTTTGAGTTGTGGTGTTGGTGAAGAATGCTGACAGTATCATAGACTGACAAAAGAACTACCATATCTGTCCTGGAAGAAGCCAGAATGCTCCTTGGAAATGAGATTGGCCAGACTTTGTCTCACCTCCTTTGGTCATGTTGTCAGAGGGACCATTCTCTGGAGAAGGATGTCATGCTTGGTAAAGTGGAGGGTCAATGAAAGAGGAGAAGGCCATCGACAAGATGGATTGACATGATGGCTGCAGTGATGGGCTCAGGTATAGTAAGGATTGTGAGGCTGGCACATGACTGGGCAGTGTTTAATTCTTTGGTACGTGAGATTGCTATGAGTCAGAGATGACTCGACAATACCTAACAACAATAAAACAACAAATCCAAGTAAGTACAATTTGTATTATGATCCAGTACGCACTCACACCCCATGTGTGGGTACGTGTTTAAATATAAATAAAGAAAATGAAAGCCTCTTAAAACAATATTAATATTTACCTTATTTGATGCCTTCTGGTATTTTCAACTCCATTTTATTGACTTAAAAATGCTGGTTAACACTTAACGAATTGCTGACTCTTTAATGTCATGTGTTATGATTTGAAGGAATATATGCAATGTCCCCAGTATGGGTTCATGGCATTTCTCTCTTTTTTTCTCTAATGTTGAAATTTCTGGCATCATGAGCATGTTAAGGTTACAAGCATCCTCTGTGACCTTGAAACAGTGACATAATCAGCCACCTGCATACTTACATATAAGGTTAAATGGTTAACCCAAGATATCCAATGGTGAAATGTTGATCCCAGATAATAACTCATAATGGAAAGACAAGGTCTTGCCCCTAGCCAGTATTTTTTTTCCCGCCTTGGCCTTTCCTGGTCTTCCATCTGCTTTCTATATTTTAGTTTTAACAGCTACTTGCTTTTTTTTTTTTCCAGTTTGTCTTTTAGCACCTTGAGTTTGGAACACCTGACCCCATTACCAACCAGCTGGTAATGACTAACATCCCAGTTACCCTTCAATGTTCAGCTAGAAAAAGGGAGCCCTTGATAATAGTAATTTGAAATAATAGACAGATGAATGAGTGGATGACTGTTAGCACATGTCATAAACTTCAGATCTTTATGTCTTGGCCAGTGCTGGAAGTACAAGCTAACCATAGATTGGAGACAGTGAGGTGCTAGAGATGACTCACTTGTAAGACACAGTAGTGAAATTGTCAGAAATGTTGCAAGCTGGTTGATAAACCACTGATTGGTTGAAATCAGCCGTGGTGGGAATATTTACAATACAGAAATCAGCAAATGCTCACGTAGGACTCGCCCTGCCCTAGAGCCCTGTGTTAACATTCACCGGCACACCATCAGCTAGAGGTTTTTCAGTGGGATGGACACTGGGTCCTGACTTGTGTTCTTCAGGTAGCTCACTCTGAGGCAGAGTTTGGTGAGCAGAATGCTTAATAAGGGGTGCCCTTGCACACCATGTCTTGAAGGGAGGAGAAGAATTAGAAGGAATGGGCACAGGGAGAAGTCGAGTTGCCATGCCTGCTCAACTGATCACTCTGCGACTAGAACGGCCATTCAGAATCATCCTGAGTTAGACCAAGAGGGCCAGGACTTTCAACTTCTGCATTCTTCAGCCATTAGCTGGTACAGGTGTGGCCTAGGGCGAGGCAGCTCTGCAGCTGAAGCAATCCTGAAGGGCTGACGGCACTGCCATCAACTGGGGCGGGAGTTTCCCCTTGTGTGGAGTTAACTAGGAATGTAGCCACAGCGTCTATCCCAAGAGTGAAAGAAATAGTCGGTGCCTGCATAGCTATTGGTCTTGCGGGCTGGTGAATGGAATTCTACCTTTTATTACGTTCCGTGGATCAGTGCTATGACAGGAATAGACAGGCGGCTAAAGATGCATGACATATGAGTATGTTCACATCGGGAAGAGCATGTGAAGGGAGGGAAAGGGTCAAGCAAAGCTGTGCTTTTCAGGCACAATTACCATAACAGATTCATGAAGCCATTTGCTGATTCTGAGGGACAGGGAAAAGTTATCATGAGGACAGAGCAGCAGCTTAGTACTGTGTCCAATACGTAGGTGGTATTCATTCTGTTATTGCCAAGTCATCTCCTTCTTGTGGTGACCTTACATTGTTGTTGTTGTTATTTGCCGTTGAGTCAGCCCCGACTCATAGCGACTCCTCCTTGGGTTTCCGGGGCAGTATCACTACGGAAGTAGGATTGCCCAACCTTCCTTCCGAGGAGTGGCTGGTGGATTTGAACTGCCAGCCTTCTGGTTAGCAGTCAAGTGCCTTAGGCACTACACCACCAGAGCTCCTAACCTTATATTTAGAAGAACGAAGCGTTGCCTCATCCTGTGTTGTGTTCACCATCATTGGGATGTTTGGGTCCGTTGTGTATCAGTCCATTGCACTGAGAGTTTCCCTCTTTTTCAGCGACTCCGTGCTTTACCTAACAACTTTGAACAGTTAGAACAAGGCACAAGCCAAAGACTTGCTCTAAGTGAATGAGTGTTCTGCTAGATTGCCAGAGGCCAACTTGGCATGATTTTTCTTTTCTTCCGTATTCCCCAACAAACAACAGATCTTGTGCAGTACACCAAAGTATAATCAGAAAACATAATAAATGCTCAAACTCAACACACTCACCTTCCGTCCCTTTGGTGACATTGATCTGAACATACCTGCCATGGAGAATTTGCAGCCCATTGGCGATATCTGTCGATACAAAGCCCGAGGTTGCTTTCCTGCTGACACATGGCCTCCTTTTCTTCTTCCTTGGCTAGGAGCAGGGCTTGATGAGAAAACTGACCATGGAGCAGCTGCTGATTTATATTTCTTTTCTGAACCAGGGAATTTGTATTGATTGGTTGGATGAATGGGTCTGTCCCTTTGTTTCAAATGATTAGAGTGAGTGTCTGCCCTTGAAATATATCACAACTCCACTGTGACATAGCGAGTAAGATCCATTGTGGTTTTTTTTTTTGTAAATCTCAGTGCCTTTACTGTCCTTATGAAATACACCTGCCAATGATGCTTAACCCGTTGACAGTGAAATAGGTCTTTAGGGAGCTCTGAAGAATGTGTATGCCAGAGGGACATCAAAATATGTTCAGATTTTTTCTCTGAGCACTTTCATATCGCTTAATGTATTTATATTGAATTTGTCATCAAAGTGGTGGTTGGCATATTTGTTGTTCATCTGAATTCAGTTTTCCTCTTATTCTTTCATGGGATCTGAAAATTGATCAATGCTTATACAAATGACATGTGGCTGTGTTTCTACAAGACATACTTATTGGGGAAAGGAATACAAAGTACACTTCTGGATTGAAGAGAATATTTGTCTTTAGTACTTATAATTAACATGTTCAAAAATACATTCAGCATTTTATGGTTTCTGGGAATTGTCCAGATGAGGTAAGTGACCGATTAATCTTTTTTCATATTGATCTTTTCCTCCATGTTGGAAAAGATTAAAAAAACAAATTTTTTTCTGCTTCATTCTAACTTGTTAGAAATGAATTTCTCTTGTGAAGGTTAAATTTGACTCCTTGAATCTTTTCCCCTGGTGTGTCCTGATTTTTCCTTCTGGAGGACCTCACACAAATCCTTGACCTGGTTTGGTTCTTTTTCAAATACTGAAGACAGTTCTAATGTCTTTCATTAATGTTCTGGTCTCCAAATATATTGCACTTAGTTTCTTTAACCAAATCTGCTTCAAAAGACCTCTTTAAAGGATTCAAGAGCAACGATGTTACTTTGAAAACTGGTGTCCCTGACCCAAGCCATGGTACTATCAGTAGCCACATATGTGTGTGAAAGCTGGACAGTGAATAAAGAAGATGGAAGGAGAACTGATGCATTGGAATTGTGTTGGTGAAGAAGATTGAAAATACCCTGAACTGCCAGAAGAATGAAGAAACTGTCTTATAAGAAGTGCAGTTGGAATGCTCCTTAAAAGTGAGAAAGGTCACACTTCCTCTTGTATCTTGGTCTTGTTATCTGAAGTGACCAGTCTCCGGAGAAGGATATCATGCTTGGTAAATAGAGAATCAGCAAAAAATAGACCCTCAACAAGACGGATTAACACAGTGCCTGCAACGATGGGCTCAAGCACAGCAAGGGTTGTGAGGATAGAACAGGACTGGGCAGTGTTTCGTTCTGCTGTGCATAGGGTTGCTGTGAGTTGGAACTGACTTCATGGTACTTAACACCAGTTTCTTTAACCATTCATTAATTCAGTAATTATTATTTTTAGATGCTTAACTCCACCTGTTGATATATCTCCAGGTGGTCAAGACCAAGAGACTACCTTGAGCTCTGCTTACTCCATCAGGACTTCAAATCTTGCTCAGTGCTTTTGTGCCCATCACTTGTAGTATTGATCATAGAGTTCATCGGTGAGTTGTGGATTGTCTTAGCTAGCCTTCCAGCAGTGCTCTGAGCTCCTTTGTTTTCCAAGTAAACTGGAGACACATCTAATCAATTTGACATTCTCTTCTAAAAAAATTCATACATCGGTTGGGTGAGAGAACAGGGTGTAGGATGAGCAAAGAGTATTTGAAGAATACATTTTGGAAAGGCACTATTTTTCTTTCTTTTCTGTTTGCAATGCCCTCTGGGAGTCAATGTCTCATACAGAGCTGCCTCTGAGTGAAAAAATAATTGCTCCAGATATGATAACTTCCAGTAGCAATTCAACTTCAAGCAGTACTTCTTCTCTCCACCCCCCACTCAAGACATAGGATTAAAGTTAAAATCTTGGCAAGCCTGCTACATGTGTAAGGAATATTCTCAACTCTCCACAAATGTTAAATAACTCTGTTGATGTTTCATCATTGTCACTATCTAATGTATTTTGATAAAGTTCATGATCTCTGTCAATTCAGAGAGCACTGTGCCTCTCCTCTACCCGATGAGCGGACCCAGCCTCTGCCCACCCCAAGTTCACTGCACCATTTGCATAGATTTGCTCCTCTCCTTCTTAATTACTGACATGCATCTCTAACCTTGCCTTGCTTTTATATAATTTTAATGCCCTTGACTTTTGATTCAGTGAAGGATCCATGCTATGAAGTATTTATTTTTATTTACATGACATACTCCTTTAGAAGGGTCAGGAAGCTGTAACTCCATAGAAATCCTCATACACCAGATGATGTATTGCTCAGAGGTACGATTGCCAGGTTCTGAATCCTTTGCTTTTCTTGGCATCTTCTCTCTCTAGTGTCCCTATGGCTCACACGCCTTTCTCTTAGCTGCAGCATCATAGTCAGTCAATAGCTGGCAAGTGTGGTTAGCATAAAGCAGAAACCCAGTGGGTAACAAAAAGAAAAAAAAGAGACAAACAAGATGATTGAGAGCAGATGAAGCAATAAGCAAAGCACAGATAAATGAGACTTGCTGAGCTCTAAAATCAAAGATATGAGGACTGATTAGGTGAGAAGATACGTCTCTTTCCCTCCCTGCATCCCTGCAGAACTACTTAAACAGAGAGTTCTGCTCACAGCAAGTCTTACAGAGCTGGAGTCTCTAATGGTCTTCCCACAAGTCAAGACTCTCAAAGGCTCTTTCTATCCCTAGTACAGGAAGACTCACTTTGTATACTTAGCCATCACCAAACCTATCTGCGTCAATGAAACCAGAAGACCCTGTAAGAACAAATGGCAATTTGAAAACAAGAGGTTTTAATTCTCTCTGTTGAAAATAAGGGAAGAAGCTCCCCACCTCCCCATCCTTTCTGAACTCACTTTAGGTAAGTTGTAATTGTAAATTGTTTCTTTGTCTCTTTGAAAAGGATATACAGGCAGTCCCTAGGTTATAAACGTATAATTTGTAGGCAATTTCTACTTGCTTTTTTAGGATTATATAAATTTGCCTTCACTTTTTCTTTGTCTTTTTTTTTTTTTTTAAGTTTTTGTGATTAGAGAAAA
The DNA here is from genome assembly GCF_000298275.1 of Orycteropus afer afer. Classification (NCBI taxonomy): domain Eukaryota; kingdom Metazoa; phylum Chordata; class Mammalia; order Tubulidentata; family Orycteropodidae; genus Orycteropus; species Orycteropus afer. The sequence continues at coordinate 1,035,950 of NW_006921644.1, read as the reverse complement.
AGTTTACAGAGCAAATTAGTTTTCCATTCAACAGTTCATACACATGACATTGATGGCATTCCCCACGGTGTGACATCCCCCTTCTCACTTCCTTCTGTTTTCACCTTTTCCACTCCTCCTTTCCTATCCATTTCTGCTATCTGAGCTTTATCCCTGTGAAAATGCTGCCTTTTTGATCTCCCATGGTTGGCTGTTCTAAGGAGTGCATGTCTCCCTGGTGTTACTGTTCACCATATATGCCTCTATGCACATCAAAAGACTTCATTCACCAAAAGAGTAAAAGGAGAACCTACAGACTGGGAAAACAAGTTTTGCAGTGAGGTTTTGGATAAGAGTCTAATGTCTAAAGTTGATAGCAAACTTCATCAACAGTAAAAAAAAATACAAACAATTCAATTAAAAAACGGGCAGAGGACACTTCACCAAAGACAACATTCAGGCAGCCGATACACACATGAAGAAATGGTGGCTATCATTGCCCTCTTTGAAACAATTGAACCAACCCCTACTGGCAAAAATTCTTTGTCACAACTACCTTCACGTGTTACATGTGCAGTTTTTAAATAATTGAAAAGCCTTTAAGCCTTTTCTTGCACTACAGTGAAGCTAAATAAGAACCATATGCATCTATTCAGATTTACCTACCCATTCTTAAAGACATAGTTAAGAACCTATCTCTGGTCTCCTTTGTAACTCAGGGGTTGCTTGTAAATCTAAGGTGTTAACTCAAGGACCTGGCAGCCATCTCTTTAAAATGTAACTTCAGTCAATGGGATTCAAAATGGAGTCTCGTCAGTAATGACCACACTATTTCCCTTTAGGATCTTAGTGCTTGAAAACCAGGTACAGCAGTTTGAATTAGGGGTTCTGGTGCTCTGAATAGCTCAATGAGTCAGAGTGCACCAAATTCAGAGGAGTAGTATTAGAGAGGAGAGAGGTACAGGGGGGAAAAAAATAGAAGATTTATCCTGTGGAGTGCCTACAGGCAGCCAAAAAAGGCCATCGCAGATTTCCCTGGGGGAGTGACTGGTAGGTGAGAATGGCCATCTGAGACCTCCCTGGGTTAAGGCAGAAGACACACCACATGAGCATACCAGTGATCACCCCAAGGATCTACCTTCAGTACCTGATTTATCGGTAACTTTGGTTGGCTAGGTACAGAAGGGCATGTCTAGCGCTACTGAAACCTGAGTAGAGAGTCCATTGGTGCTGCAGGAGGGCAGGCTTGGGGAGGTGCCCCCACAGTGGGTTACCGACTAGGCTTGGGTCAGCGTAGTGGCACTGAGAGGCCTGTGCTTGACTTTATCAGTAATACTGGGACCACAGATTACTAGCAGGCACTCTCTCAACTCCAGTGCCACTGAAACAGAGCGGATCTTTGGCACTGCAGGTGGGCGGACCCACAGAAGAACTCCCAAGGTGGATCGCACGGTCTGGGCCCTTTCAGCCGGTACTGCAGGAGGGCAGAGCCAGAGAGAGAAACCCCCGTGGTGGATCGCAGAGTCAGGAAGTTGTCTTGGGTTGGCTTTTTGGCACCGAGGGGCCTCAGGAGCAGGGTTTTTGCATGCGTCTGGGCCTGGTGGAAAGTGGCGACCCCCTAACAACTGGAGTCTTTGCTGAAATTGAGCTGTGGGCTTGTAAATGTATGACATCATTGGTAGCAGCCATCTCAAAGCCCTAGAAACTGCCCCTAGCTACAGCGAGCTTTCCTTCTTCTGTTCCCACCTTCTCTGCCAATAAACTTGACTCATCCAATGGAAGAAACCACATTTGGCTGACATAAAACCTCCCGGTTTGAACTGTAAACCCTCTTTACGACAAACAGAAACCATATTCACATTCCACACAGTGATTCCACCATCACAAACAAAACTGCAGAGCAACCCAGAATACTTGAATTAATAACTAAAAACCAAACCAAACCAAACAAAAAAACACCAGCTTCACCTTTTCAAAATATTAAACCATAAAACCAAAACAAAACAAATCAATACATAGCCAACAGTTAAAGACAACCTCTAAATGTCTAGGAAGCAACAGACAACCTCAAATCAAACAAAAAAACAGTACAAAGCAGTAGAAGCAAAACCACAAATAAAGACCTCATTAAACATGGAGGAGGAGAAAGCAATAGAATTATCTGAGAAGGAATTTAGAAGATATGTTTATAGAGCTTTACAAGAGCCTAAGGAAACCCCAAACAGAAACAAGGAGAACACAGACGGTGCCCTGGAAGAACTCAGGAAAATCATTCAAGAACAAAATAATAAGATTAATGCACAATCAGAACTCATACAAAAACAGCAGTTAGAAATCTAGAAGACGAACACCAAAATTACAGAATTACAGAACACAGTAGAAGCACAAAAGAGTAGGTTAGAACTGGCTGAAGAATGCATATCCCAACTAGAAGACAAATCCCTGGACACCAGCTTGTATGAAGGAAAATCAGAACAAAGATCTAAGCGAAATGAAGAGAACCTAAGAATTATATGGGATGATATGAAAAGAAACCACATAAGACTCATTGGAATTCCAGAACAGGAAGAGGTGGGGAAAAAAAAAAAAATGAGAAAATCGTGGAAGACCGCCAACAGAAAACTTCCTCCATATCATGAAAGAAAAAAAGATATTTGTCCAAGAAGCTCATAGAGCCCCACACAAGATAGATCCCAAGAGAAAAACACCAAGGCATATTATAATCAAACTCTCCAAAACGAAAGGCAAAGAAAAAATTTTGAGAGCTTCCCAGGACAAAAGAAATATTACTTATAATAATCAAATAGGCTGAGCTCCAATTACTCAGCAGAGACCATGCAGGCAAGAAGGGAATGGGACGACATATATAAAACACTGAAGGAAAAGAACTTCCAAGCAAGAATCCTATATCCAGCCAAATTATCCATCAAATATGAGGGTGAAATTAAGGCATTTTCAGACAAACAGAAATTAAGGGATTTTGTAAAAACCAGACTATCACTACAAGAAATGCTTACAGAAGTTCTTCCAATGGAGAACCCACAACAGAGATCAACAAAGTCAGGATACGTGGCATCAACACTAAAACCAAATCAGAAATAGAAACTCAAAATAAGACCATAAAACATTGTACTTGAAAAACCAAGGCAGTCAATCAGCACACAACAACAGCAACTAACCTATCAGAGGGAATAAAACTTCTAGGTACAAACTTCCAAATGGAGAGGAAAACAGGACAATGGCTTCACAGTATGCACTGTTCTAAAAATATAGAGACAAGAATATACTTCAAGGTAACCACAGAGAAAAGTAACAATCCCCCTAAGCAAATCCAGAAGGAAGGAAAACATATGGGTTTAATAAGCACAAAACCAACAATAAAGAAGAAAAGGGAGAAAGCATTAGCCAACAAACCGAACAAATGGAAATTGAACAGGTCATAAAAAAAAAAAACTTCCCACAAAGAAAATCCTTGCCCTGATGGCTTCACTGGAGAATTTTGTCAAATATTCAGAGAAGAGTTAACACCTGTGCTATTCAAGCTATTCCAGTGCATAGAAAAAGATGAAATACTTCCAAGTCATTTTATGAAGCAAGCATAACACTAATACCAAAAGCAGGGAAAGACACCACTAGAAAGGAAAACTACAGACCAATATCCCTCATGAACATAGATGCAAAAAATCTTTAACAAAATCCCAGCCAACAGAATCCAACAACATATCAAAAAATTAATATACCTGGACCAAGAGGGATTCATACCAGGTTTACAAAGGTGGTTCAACATCAGAAAATCAATCAATGTAATCCACCACATAAACAAAACAAAAGAACCGTATGATTATATCAATCGATGCAGAAAAGGCTTTTGATAAAATCCAACATCGATTCCTGTTCAGAACTCTCAGCAAAATAGGGATAGAAGGGAAATTCCTCAATACAATAAAGGGTATATATGCAAAACCAACGGCCAACATCATTATTAATGGAGAAAGACTCAAGGCATTCCCCTTATGAACAGGAACCAGACAGGGATGCCCTCTATCACCACTTCTATTTAACATTGTATTGGAAGTCCTGGCCAGGGCAATAAGGCAAGAAAGAGAAATAAAAGGCCTACAAATTGGCAAAGAGGAGCTAAAACTATCTCTGTTTGTGGATGATATGATCCTGTACACAGAAAACCTGAAGGACTCAATAATAACAATAATATAAAAAAACTACTGGAACTAATAGAGAGGTTTAGCAAAGTGGCAGGATACAAGGTCAACGTTCCTCTACACCAACAAAGAGTCCTCTGATAAAGAAATAAGGGAAACAATACCAACTATAGCTGTGAAAAAGATAAACTATCTAGGAATAAACCTCACCAGAGACACAAAAGACCTGTACAAAGGAAATAATAAAACACTGCTACAAGAGACAACAAGGACAGTACAGAAAGGAAGAACCTACCTTGTTCATTAATTGTTGTTGTTGTTGTTATGTGCCATCGAGTCGGACCCGACTCATAGCGACCCCTCCTTGGGTTTCCGAGGCAGTATCACTATGGAAGTAGATTGCCCCATCTTCCTTCCCAGGAGTGGCTGGTGGGTTTGAACCATCAGCCTTCTGGTTAGCAGTCAAGTGCCTTAGGCACTATGCTACCAGAGCTCCCTGTTCATGAATAGAGAGACTAAATATTGTGAAAGTGTCAGTACTACCTAAAGCAACCTATGCATTTATCACAATCCCGATCCAGATTTCAACAAAATTTTTTAAGGACATGGAAAACTAATTACTAATTTCGTATGGAAAGGAAAGAGACCTTGGATAAGCAGAGCAGTTCTCAAGAAGAAAAACAAAGTGGGAGATCTCACACTCCCAGATCTTAAGAACTACTATTAGCCACAGTAGTCAAAACAGCATGGTATTGGTACAATGATCAACAGATAGACCAATGGAACAGAATAGAAAATCCAGATATAGACCCATCCATTTATGGACAACTGATCTTTGACAAAGGTCCAAAACCCATTAAATGGGGAAGAGACAGCCTCTTTAACAAATGGTGCTGGCAAAACTGCATATCCACCTGTAGAAAAATGAAACAAGACCCATACCTCACCCCATACCCAAAAACAAACTCGAGCTGGATCAAAGACTTAAATGTAAGACCCCAAACTATAAGATTCATCAAAGATAAAATAGGGGCAAATCTGGGAGCCCTAATTTATGGCATAAATAGACTATCAAGTGTAACCGAGAATGTGCAGGAGATAGAAGAGAAGCCAGATGACTAGGACCTTTTAAAAATTCTTGTGTGCATCAAAAGATTTTGTCAAAAGGGTAAAAAGAGAACCTACAGATTGGGAGAAAATACTTGTCTATGACATATGTGATAAAGGACTTATCTCCAAAATCTATAGAAAACTTCACCACCTCAACACCAAAAAGACAAATAACCCAATTCATAAATGAGCAAAAGACTTGAACATCTGTCTTGACCAAAGAAGATATACAGGTAGCCAACAAACACATGAGAAGTTGCTCACAATCATTAATCATTAGAGAGATGCAAATCAAAATAACGATGAGATATCATCTCACCCTAGTGATAATAGCAAAGTTCAACAGGTCAGAAAACAATAACTGCTGGCGAGGTTGTGGAGAGATTGGAACTCTTATGCACTGCTGGTGGGATTGTAAAATGATACAACCATTGTGGCAACGGTATGGCGTTTCCTTAAAAACTGAAAATAGAAGTACCATTTGACCCAGCAATTCCATTACTAGGAATATATCCTGAAGAGATGAGAGCACACAAACAGACACACGTACACCTATGTTCATTGCAGCACAGTTCACCATAGCAAAGAGATGGAAACAACCTAAATGCCCATCATCGGATGAGTGGATAACCAAATTATGGCACATGCACACAATGGAATACTATAGTACATTAAAGAACAATGAGGGATACATGAATCATCTTGCAACGTGGATGAACCTGGAAGACATTATGCTGAGTGAAATAAGTCAATCACAGAAGGACAAGTACTGTATGAGCCCATTACTGTAAAAAGACAGAGAAGAGTTTGCTTGGGAAAGGAAATTCACTTTGTAGGTTACCGGGATGGGGAGAGAAGGGGAGGGATTAATTTCAGGCTAGTTGGGGCCTACACGCTGACGTGGATGGGGGAGGGATGGGGGAAGGATCTGTGACCACCATGATAACATTAGGAAATGGGAGGACACCGAATTGTGCACATAAGCGATAGACGACAGATGCTAATACAAACCATTGTGTCCACAATACTGCGTTGCCATTAACACCAAACACCAGGCTACAGATAAACACATAAACACCTGAGAGGATCAGATGGGGCTCAGTGAACAGGAGTATACTCTAGACCAAGGATAGATTCAGCTGAGGCTAGTCTTGCACCGACACCAGTGATACAAAAAACCTGCAATCCTTACAGAAACAATAGAAGACAGACACAGAGTAATCCCTCACAGACAACCAGACACTATGGGAG
>NW_006921644.1:994638-1028490 GCF_000298275.1 Orycteropus afer afer | reverse complement strand
TGCGATGATGGGATCAAGTATAGCAGGGATTGTGGGGCTGGCGCGGGATCGGGCAGTGTTTTGTTCTGCTGTGCATGGGGTCGCTATGAGTCAGAAACGACTCGACGGCACTTAACAACAACAACATGGACCTGAAATACACTCTGCGCCTGGAATAAAATGCACCCCCAGGGACTGGCTCTCAGACCAATGTTGTTGTTGTTACGTGCCATTGAGTTGGACCGACTCATAGCGACCCCTCCTTGGGTTGCCAAGGCAGTATCACTCTGGAAGTAGATTGCCCACCCCAAGATGTACTCCCAGACCACTCAACCCAGGATGATGTACCCACATACTCTATGGTAATACATCCCTTAGAGCAGTAACCCGTGGGGCACTAGAGGACCAACATTCACACAGAGGAAATGCAGGACAAACAGGAGTGCATAAGTATGAGGGGCACAGGGGGAGGGTTACAGGGTAGGGAGGGTGGGAGACTGGGTTAGGGTTGGACATGGTAAATGGGGAGTGAAACTAAATGTACACATAAGGTTGAATGTAAAACAAGCTTTAAGATAAAAAATAATAATAATAAAGGGGCAATGTCAAGACAAGGCTTACTCTACAATGTAAATAAACTTATTTGGAAAGTAAAGTAAAAAAAGAAAAATAGTAATAATTTCAGGTAAATCTCCCCTATATTCTAGTTTCCTGGTAGGAGATCAACATAACCTCAGGCGGCCAGAGCTCAATGTTGTGATTCTGCCTCTGGCCATAAAGATACTAGAACATTAGCAATTTTATCTTGAAAACTTGAATGTAATAGTTTGAATCTTCGCAGCTAAATTAAAGGTAAGTTTTATAAAGGTTAAGATTTCTTCGTCTTTGGAGGATCCTGGAGTAATATTTATCCAATAATGAAACTTTTCCTTCTATTGTTGTGGAGAGGTTTTCTGGGTTGGGAGTCGATTTTGTTGTTTTTGTTTGCCCCAACCCCCCACAGCCTGGCCCAGAAGATGACAGGAATTATCATTCCGTTCTTAGTCCCTGTATCTGCCAGAGATGGAATCAACTAATGCCTGGAGATTACAGACTCGCCTTGGTGTTAGCTGCCTTGGAGCGGATCCCAGCTCACAGTGGTTCTCTGCTGTTTGGCTTCATTTACTTATTCAGACCCGTTTACTTATTTGTGCTGATTGGGGCATGTAGGTGCTCTGATCTAGTCTCTGCAAAGTGGTTCTGAAGTGACCTCAAGTACCCTGATTGGTGGCAGGCACAGGCCTAGAGTTAGGCCAGCGCAGGTCTCCTTGCCTCCCTGAGACTACAGTGCATGTTGGTTCATTCAGAAATGGGTTATATTAGGCACGCATTTTATATACTGGGCCAGTTTGAGGGAAGACCACCCACAAGAGACTTGAGTTTTGCACCAAATATGATGTGAAATGGTGGACAAATCCAGACACACCCGTGTGTTCCAGGATAACGTGTAAGGTGTTGGGCACTGTCCTAAAGGATTTGGGGAGTGTGAGTCGTGGTCCTGGGGTATTACTGTGCTTATAACTTAGAGGGAGGTAAGTTGTGAGTGGGAAAAGCTACAGCAATGTATTAGGGCAACAGCAACAAGAAGGTAGTAGGCAGGCAGAGATAAGTTGAAAACTTATGAGCCATCTTGACCAGTCTGATTTAACCCTGCTTTATGAAAAAGTGGTTATCTGGAGGAATTAGCTTTTACAGTCTGACTGATGAATAATGGGGCTTTTGTGAAGCTACAATTGTAAGCTTTCCTAGTATAGGCAGTTCAGGATTTATTCATGGACTGTTGTAATGTATAACACATTGTCCCATGAAAATAGATGCTAAAAATGGTTTAAGCAGCTAGAAGCCAATTTAATTGGAAATACAACTATAGTAGGGTGATATAATTCTCCTTATTTTTATTCTATACTCAGAAACCAAGGGTTCCTTCCTTCAGATCAACTGTTTGCTGTCTTAGTTTCTAATAGCACGTCTCTCCTCCATCACGCCCCAGCCTTGGGGACTGCTCTCTTTCCTGCCCAAACCTGAAAGAGTAATCATTCCATCCACACTGAGGTTGTGAGAGAGGCTTCCATCTCCTGTTTTCCCCTCCAGTATCAGGGAAATGCAAAAGGACTCCTTTCCCTCACTCTGTGTTTCTAGATGTAGATTGAAAATGGACTGATACATGATACAACATGGGCGAATCTTGAAAAAAATTTCCCACTTACATGGCGTAAAAAGAAGACAGAGCAAAAGCTGAGTGGTGAGGACCAGGGGCAGGAGGGAGGAGTCAAAGGGGTCTGTGTTTGGGAAACAGTAAGTTTCATTGGAGGTGATGGGAAATTTCCCAACCATCAACCAGTGAGTTTCTAAATTTTAATTGAGTTTTCTATTTCTACTACCATATCTTAAGCTTCCATAGCTGTTATTTTGTTGCTATATGTGTATCTTTTTATACCGTCCCTGTTTCTTGGCTATACTCTTCATTCTTGATTCTCTCTGGATAAAGATCCCTCATTGCCATTGAATTGATTTGGACTCCTAGCAATCCTGTAGGACAGAATGGAACTGCTCCAGAGGGTTAACAGGGCTGTAAATCTTGACAGAAGCAGATTGCCTCGTCTTTCTCCCCCAGAGCGGGTGGTGGGTTTGAACCACCAACCTTGTGATTACCAGCAGAATGCGTTAACCACTACACCACCACAGCTCCTTGAGGATAATGATGCTTGTTTCTATTTTGAGTTTTCCTCTCCCTATATAGTCTCATCGTCCTCTCAGTGTCAGACTTCCGGGGACGGGGTGGGGATATCTGGACAGCTGTCTGACCCAGCTTTCTCCCTTTCTTCTCACATTTTCCAGCTCATGTCCTGGCAGTTTTCTTGCCCATGTTCCAGATATAAATCTTGTTTTTCCTGGTTTGCCCCATTGCTGATTTAGGGTTCAGCTTTCTCAAGTCAGCCAAGTTAATTAACACTTTTTTGCCGGCTCCCAAATATGGCTGTTGTTGTCACTTCTTCCACTAGCTTGGTTCTTGTTTGTTGTGTTCTATGTCTAAAAATATGTTTATTTTCCTTTTATTGGAATTTTCAAAGGGAGCCAAAGTATTATTGTGTGTTCAATCTTTGCCTGCTTGTTTGTGTTTAACACTATAATCGACAAATATTTCTGTCAACCATACCTGAATTTCTCCCTCTAATTTTCTTATTATTTTTCCCAATTGAATTCTCTCCTTTCTGTGAGATGACCTCCACTGAATTTTTCAATTTCCTGAGTTTTCTTAAAGAAATTTTCGAAATATCTGTAGAAATCTGAATTTAATAACCATCATCTATAACTTCTGAGAATTCAAAAATATGTAGGAAGTAATCAGAAATTGTTAAGCCGTATTTAATTGGACGTGGAGTGTGTTATCACAAAGAAATTATATAATAGTTTTTTTTTTATTTTAAGAGTTTGTTTTACATTTGATGTTATGTGTACATTTAGTTTCACTCCCCATTTACCATGCCCAACCCTAACCCAGTCTCCTCCCCTCCCTGCCCAGTAAGCCTCCCCCTGTGCCCCTCATGGTTACGCACTCCTGTCTGTCCTGCATTACTACCGTGTGAATGTTGCCCCTCTGGTGCCCCGTGGTCTATTGCTCTAAGGGATGTATTTCCGTAGAGTCTGTGGGTGTGTCCCCCTGGGTTGAGTGGTCTGCATGGGCTGAGATGAGAGAGAGCCAGCCCCTGGAAGTGAGCTTTATTCCAGGTGCAGAATACATTCCAGAGCCATAGTATTGGAGGTCTCACCAGACTCCATCTGACCAGTAATTCTGGTCGTGGTTGAGTTTTTGGATTTTGTTCCATGTTTTCCCTCCCACTGTATCCAGGATCTCCAGGTTTGATCCTTTCCTGAGTGGCTGGCATTGGTAGCCGGGCACCATCCAGTTCTTCTGGTCTTGAGGGCCATCGTGTCCTAGGGCTGATTGCTTCCAAATGCCCTTGTATTTATTTATTTTTTTTTTGCATTCTTCCTTGCTTCTGATGCTGGAGATCATTAGGTGCATAATTGTTAGTTTTAAAAAAATGAAATTAGAATCAGTGGAAAGAGGTGCTATAAATAAAAATATCTATGTTGTAAGAATGTGCAGTAATATATTCAGTAAAAATAGTTATTTGGGAATATTCAAAGTTTATTTATTTTTTAGATTTCTTATTTTATATTAGTATTTACAGTTCTTTTTTTCCATCTTAACCTGGATTACAGCTATAGCTGTATTTTTAAAATCTTGTTTTTTAAAATCTTGTTTAATAAGAGCCTGAACTCCTTGCATATTTTTAAGTGTTAAATTCTTGGATTAAGGTAAATTTTGAATTGTCCAAATTACACTGAGCAGCGTCGCAAAGTATACAAGCTTAGATCTGTTTTCCAAATTGTTCTTAGCCCCTCTGAACACAGCCAAAGAAATGTATTCATTTGGAGGCAAGCATTGCAATGCTATTTCCTAGTGATGAAAATCAAAGATGCAAGAGCCAGCCCTGGAAGCCGGAGCAGGCTGCATTTTTAGATGGCCAGACTGCTGAGTCAAATAGCTTATTGCTTTTTAAATTGCCTTATATTTTCTCCAAATTCTTAAACAGGCCCTGGAGAATGATTCATCCTATGTCTTTCAGAACTGGCTGCTTCAAGAAACGCTGATTTAGTTTCTTAGTAAAAGTTGCAACAGTTGGGGAAGATGATCTAATCCTTTAGTCTCATTTGAGACAAGCAGACAACAGTCCTCGGGTCTGTTGAACGTGATGCAAAGCAGTTCTGAACCGGGGTAGGAAAACCATTTCAGAACTGATCATTCTCTTCTTGTGTCTTTCTGGGTTCACTTCTTTTGGTTCCTTTTCTGGGGCTTCTCCCCATTTTCAGTGTTCTCTTTTATTTTACTTTGGGTCAGTTTATCTTTGCAGTTGAGGCAATGGGATCCAGTCCATTTGCATTAAAGAGGCATTTATGGCGTCAACCCCACCTTGCAGTTCCCTTCACAGAGAAAATCAGAAGGGAGCGCGTGTGACATCTGGATCCCACACGTTCAGACTTCCTCTCACTTGCACTCATCCTGTCTTCTTTCCTTCTTGTCAGTGCGGACGATCCACCCTCCCCTCATCTCATGCCAGTCCTGTTCCTGTGGCGCGACTCCCATCCCTTTCCAATTGCTGAAGTGCCTTATTCGAGTTACTATCTGTCCCTGCTTGTATATTCAGCCTTTCCCTGTCAGTTGGACCCTTTCCCAGCTGCTTCTAAATGGGCCCAGGTTTTTCATATGATAAAAACAGAAATGTGACTCCCTCAGCTTCACCCTGTTGATGCACCTCTGCTTTGTCTTAACCCGCTCATCTTCATAGTGCTTAAGGCACTTGACTGCTAACCAGAAGGCTGGCGGTTCAAACTCACCAGCCATTCCTTGGAAGGAAGATGGGGCAATCTACTTCCGTAGTGATACTGCCTCGGAAACCCAAGGAGGGGTCGCTATGAGTCAGGTCTGACTTGACGGCACGTAACAGCAACAACAACATCTTCAAAGTGTAGTCTGAATTTGAGATTTTTATTTCCTCTCAACCCACTTAACACTGCTTTCAGTTTGTCCCTCCACCCAAACATGTTCACTGAGCTTCCCAGCACTGCCTGGGGGGGGGAGGGAGTCCAGTGTGTATTTTCAGTTCCATCTTATTTAGCCCCTCAGTAGTATCTCTTTGGTACTGATGCCTACTTTCTCCCTGAAACACTGGCTGTCTTTGACTTCCTCCTGTCAGTTTGTCCTTCTTTCCCTACATCCTTTACACATTCATCTTCTAGGTGATTCTGAGTGTCATTCATGACTCCTACCGGGCCCCCTTTCCTTCTCACTTTGTATACTCTGCCTCAATGGTCTCATTCATGCACGTGGCTCTGAGTATAATCTCTATCTGAAATCTAGGTCTTCACATCCACACGTCCAACTGTTCATTCATCTCACAGGCTGAAAGAAACTGCTCCCTTTCAGTGCCCCATCTCAGTGAAAGGTTTATGTGCCCACTCAACTGCAGTCACCCCAAACAGCCCCTTCTCCTTTACCTTATAAGCTATAACCTATCAATCCTCCATGGATCCACTGGAAATGACAATAACATAGCTGATTTTGTGATGATGTTCAATGTGGATGTAAGGCAGTGAGAAGGAGCCCTAGTGGCACAGTGGTTAAACACTTGGCTACTAACTGAAAAACCAGGTGATCTGCTCCGTGAAGATTACAGCCTAGAAAACCCCAAAGGGGCGGTTTTACTCTGTCTGATGGGGTTGCAGTGAGTACACATCTCAGTGGCACGGAACAACATCAAAGGCAGAGAGAGGCAAAGAGAGTGCGAGTGGCTAATTCCTGCCTAGTCCTGCTGTGCTCTGAAGTGGCCTTGCCTCTGCAGGTGGGATCCACCCATGTGTTGTGACTGCATAGGCCAGAGGAGTGGATTCTGCTCTGGTTTTTGCAGGCTTCGAGGGGTTGCAGCCCAGAGGATGGCAGACTACTGGTTGTCTTATCTTCTAGAGTCACAAATTACCTCAGATCTCCTTTTTCCAGCTTAAGCAACAGCATCCAGCAGAGGGGCTTGTTATGTCCTGCTGCTGTGGACGTGTGGGGTGGCTGTTCCTGGCTTGTTATCACCATCTGCTGATAACATTGAGTGATGAGGTTCTTAGTAAGAGTCCCCTTTGTGCCCCAGGGGCTCCATACCCAACTGACAAAGCTTGCTCATTAAACAATGCCTTTTAATACACTGGAGTGACTTTAAAAAAAAAGCACATAATACTTTCTCTTGGATCAACAAATATTTTTACTTAACAAGGCAAAATATATGAATAGTAGTATGCTTAAAGGTAACAGAGAGGAAAGGAAACAAAGTAAAGAAAGATGAAGAAGTTCTGACATACAGTGAGTGGGTGAGGGAGTTAAGCAGCCTTGGTTTTCTCGGAATGTTAGAGACTTAAGAGCAAAAGGAGATAAATACATATGTATGTGCATATGTATACGTATCTATATACATATATGTACATGCATGTCTGATATACCCATGTGTGTACAGATAAGATATAAGTACATACATATATGTATGAGTATTCATAAGGTTTTCCAGTAATCTATCTGATGAAGTTTCACTGCTATTCATAAGGTTTTTGCTGTGGCCAGTTCTTTGAGAAGTAGATGGCCCTTTCCTTCTAGCAGCAAAGATTACTGGAAGTACCCTGGTCTGCCAGAAGAACTGACAAATCTGCCCTGGAAGAAGTGCAGCCAGAATGCTCCTTGGAAGAGAGAATGGCCAGACTTCGTCTCACCTACATTGGTCATGTTGTCAGAAGGGACCATTCCCGGGAGAAGGATATCATGCTTGCTGAGGTGGAGGATCAATGAGAAAGGGGAAGGCCCTCAATGAGATGGATTGACACAGTGCCTGCAACGAGGTTTAGCAAAGATTGTGAGGCTGGCACAGGACCGGGCAGTGTTTCATTCTGTTGTACGTAGGGTCGCTATGAGTCGGCGCTGACTCGATAGCACCTAACAATGACAACATGTATGTATATACACACACACACATATATGTATACACACACACACACACACAGGTCCGCACACATATGTAATATACATGCATGTATGCATGTGCACACTGCACATGTATGTAAAGCAGCAGTACATATACACACATGTGTACACACATATACACATACGTGCACACACACATATGCACATACGTACACACATGCACACGTGTACACACATGCATACATGATAAACACATGTGAAAATGCATGTGTAATGCATGCATGTATATGCATATAATACACGTATGTATGTATGTATGTATGTATCCATAGGATATTGTATATAATTTTTAGAAATGTGATATGCCTATATCTATATTATGAGCTCTGGTTGTATAGTGGTTAAAGCATTCAGCTGCTAACCAAAAGGTTAGTGGTTTGAACCCACTAGCTGCTCCATGGGAGAGAGATGAGGAAGTCTACTTCCATAAAGATTTACAGCCTTGAAAACCCTATTGGGCAGTTCTACTCTGGTGGAAAAGGGTCGCTCTGAGTCAGAATCAACTCAATGGCTATGGCTTTTTCTTTTTTTCTATCTATATTGTTACATATCTCCATATATTTATACCTATATAAAATTGATACCTATATAAAACAAGCATTCTGTTGTTAGCATAATAGAGTCCACGCTCAATTCTCTCTTGCTTTTCTTGGAAGGCCTTCTGAACGTTTATAGATTCTTCTCATTACCTTTTCAGAATCCAGTTGGTTCAGACCCACACAAAAGCCATTATAGCTCATAAGAGAATTTGCCCCCAGCCTTCTAAGTTTTTATTGATAATTTTATATTGGCCGCTGACTCTGCCTTGGTCTGGATGGCATTTTATGTCTAAATTAACCATCATTTTGTCTGTAGAAATATAATTTAAATTCTTTAGTTGTATCAACTTGCTTTTTGACTACATTTAAAAAAAAATTAATTTTTTACATGGCTTTTCCTCTAACAGTTACCTATGTCCTTTCTGTGCTTTCTTCTTCTAAGTATAAAGTCTGATAACCCAGTGAGAATCTGAAGAAATTTAGATCTCTAAGTTTCCTTCTCCAATCTCAGGCAAA
Organism: Orycteropus afer afer; assembly: GCF_000298275.1. Lineage (NCBI taxonomy): Eukaryota > Metazoa > Chordata > Mammalia > Tubulidentata > Orycteropodidae > Orycteropus > Orycteropus afer. Next base: position 1,019,835 of record NW_006921644.1, on the reverse strand, counting down.
AATGTAAGCAAATGAATGTTGGACTTAAGGAAAGGGAGAGTTAGCCTAGGCTAATACTGTGTGTGGGAGTGAAAGATGATCCCAACGATCCGTCTTGAGTAGTACAGAAAGGGAAATTTTATATTCATCCGTCCCTCCAGCCACCCGCTTACTCCTCCCCCATCCATCTGTACATAGTCTTGTACCCGCCCACCCTCCCACCCACCTACCTATCATGCATCCTATCCATCAACCCACCCACCCACTTGTTCTTCCATCCATCCATCCATCCATCCATCCATCCACCCACCCCGCCCCCCACCCATTCATTCATTCATTCTTTCAAACAAAAATGTATTGAGGTCAAAGCAAACAAAAATAAATTTTATTTATTCACACTCTTCATTTAGAAAGACTAATTTTTCCTGCAAAGTGCTGGGTAATCAAGAATTGATGGCTGCTGCAGCAGCTAAATAGAGCTAATTCCTAGAAAAGAGAAGATTGTGAATATTTAAAAAAATGTATTTGGGAGCAGCTTATCACCTGCTTACTCACATCAGGACATCGCTTAAAGATGTTGCATGAGAGAATGGCAGGGGAAATATTGTTTGGGGAAAAGCCAAGCACTGCTAAGTGATAATCCAAGGACGGAATTATTGCACAAGTTGATGTTTCTGAGACAGGCAGGGACTGAAGATAGAAAATAAATAACGTAGTAAAAGATAGATCATTCTGGAAAATCTCCTAGCTTCCCTGACCATCACCAAAGTATTTCTAATAACAGTAAAAATAATTGACCTTTCCAAGACTTAATGGCATTTCCAGGTGCTAATAAAATTGAGCTGAAGATCCTGTGTTTCTTTCTATATTAAAGTTAGTTTGCAGTTTTGTGAGAACTGTCTGCGCTCATCCCAAGCATGTATTGATTTCTCTATTTCAAAGAACAGTTTTAAAGTGTAGACTTCCTTGTTAAGGAAAAAAAATTATATATATATGGTTACTAAAACCACCAGACGGTTTCCTTTACGTTGGATTAAATATCAGCTAAAATAAGGCTTTGAAAAACTTCTCATTATGAGAATATATTCTTGTCTTTTATATCTTGTTAATTATGAACAAAAACACAGTAGAATGAACATAGTAAAGCAAAGGGGAATAAACCATAAAGGATTAAAAGAAGAACAAAAAGATGCAAGATAAAGGAGAGTTTTGAGAGCAACGTTATTTTTTATTATTTGGTGCAGAAAACTGTGAAGCACATAAAACAATCTACAGGAAGTGGGAAAGATTTCTTCTCATTACTGGCCTTGAGGCAATTTTTTAAGCTGCCATAAACTGACAAACAGACATGATGGATATCATTATAAAATACACTGAGTTGGAAAATGGAGCACAGAATGAAATGGCCCACATCAAAAGGGAAAAAAAAAAAAAAGACCCACAGAGTTCTCACAGGGTGAATAGCTCCAAGACTGTCAGAGCTTTGAGTCTGGTATAAAATTAGCCCCAACTTTGCCTTGATTCTTGAAGACCATATGGTCTTTCCTTTATTATTTATATTTTGTGATTCCAGATTCATGTCGGGAGCTACCAAGTAAAATAAAGGCTGGTAGCCCTAACCAAGTGCCTTAATCGTCATCTTGACTCTCTGGCAACTAACAGCCATGACAACAGCATTATAATGAATTGCTGCCAAATGTAAATGAATTTCAAGGGCAAAAATAGCGCCCAGTTCCCCACTGTTCAAACTCATTGCGGTGTGTGGAGGAGGTGGCCTTCTCTCTTCTGAGTCCACAGGAACATAGATAAAAATGCATGTAGTAAATGGACTAGCAGAACAACAAACAGATTTGTCTTGGAAGGAGTACAGCCAGAGTGTTCCTTAGAATGGAGGATGGAAGACTTCATCTTATGTACTTATGTACCCCAAGGACCAGTCCTTGGAGAAGGCCATTGTGCTTGGCAAAGTGGCGGGTCGGCTAAAAAGGAGGAAGTCCCTCAACAAGGTGGAGTCACCCGGTGGCTGCGGTAATGGGCTCGGGCACGTACCAGTGATTGCGAGGATGGCCCAGGACCTGGCAGCGTTTCGTTCTGCTGTTCGTCAGGTCACTGTGAGGCAGAAGTGACTCAGTGGGACCTGTGGTAGTTAAGGTTGTGTGTCAACTTGGCTGGGCCTGGTTGAGTGGCTGGGCAGCTGGATATAGTTATTCCCCATAGTAAGATTGGTAATTAACTCCATGGTGGAATCTACTGGAACAGCTGAGTAGCTGCTTTAGGAATGTGGGATGCTTCCAGTATATAAGAAGCAGCTTTGAGGAGGTCTCCAGCTTTTTGGCATGCTTGAACTCTGCGTGTAGCCCAGTCGTTGTTCAGCAGCCTGCCATGTTGCCCTGCTGATCTTGGGACGATTTCTGGACTTGGATTAGTGGCCTGCCATGTGGTTTGGTACTAACGGGACTGTGCCTTTTTATTTGTCGACCTTGGGCCTGTCAGCCTCAGCAGTCAGCAGCTGCCTGAATGAAGAAAAGCCTCCAGCTTCAGTGGGCTGGGAACAGGAGGCAGAGCTGAAGGCCAAGGTTGAGGGGCTTTCACCCAGCCCCTAGAGCCTGGCACTTTAAACTTGCATTTCTAGCCTCCAAAATTATAAGAGAACTTCCTGTTTGTGAAAGCCATCCCATTTGTGGTATATTCCTGTCAAAGCAGCACTAGGTAACCAAAACACTACCTAGCAACAACAATTGACATAAAATGAGCTGTACATATTTAAAGTGCACATTTAGTAAGTTTTGGCATGTGCATATCCATAAAACCATTATCACAATCAAGATAGTAACCATTTCCATAACCCCAGGAGTCTCTTCTTTTTATAATCCCTCACTCCTGGCCTTCCCAACTGTATCCACAAGCAACTACTGACCTACTTTCTGTTACGGTAGATTAATTTGCATTTTCTAGAGTTTTATGTAAATAAATATATACTATACACACAGGATTTTTTTTTTTTTTTTGGTCTAGATTATTTCATTCAACATAGTTATTCTGAGATTCAATTATGTTGTGTTTATCATTAGTTTATTCCTTTTTAATTGTTGAGGAGTAGTCCGTTGTATGGAGAGCCCACAGTTTATTTATCCATGATGCATATTAGGGTTGTTTTCAGTTTTGGGCTATTGCAAATAAAAGTGCTATGAAAATCCATGTATATCTGCACTTCAGTTGTCAACTCTTCTGTTATCTGATGTTTTGCATTGATAACATTAGTTAAAAATTTTCTGACTATTTTGCACATTAACAATGTATGTCTGGCAGGAACTAACACCAGCTTGGCTGGACCATGATTCTCAGTGGTTTGGCAGTTATATGATGGTATAATTTGGCAGTTATTTAGTGATGTAGTAATCCTCCATTTTCTCATAATGTTGATTTTTACATAACAGCTTGGTCTTTGAAACTAAACCATGTTGATAAGTAAGGAATTGGGTATACAAATCTTTGTGTAGGTGTATGCTTTCACATCTCTTGGGTAAATTCCTGAGAGTATAAAGGTGAATAATGTGGTAGATATACAGTTAACTTCTTAAGAAACTGCTAAACTGTTTTCTAGGTTGTACCATATCAGAACTTAAAGTTTGCAAGTGAATTTGTATTAGTGTTAAATTCCCGTTAGATTAGGAGTGTAAGATCATAGGATGGCAGAGCTAGAAGGAATTTGAGATTGTACAATCCTGTTCTTCATTTTACTAAAGAGGAAACAGTGATCCGTAGAGGGTAATTGACTTTTCTAAGGTCTTTCATCTAATGGTGGAGTGGTTAAAGTATTTGTGGGCTAACCAAAAGGTAGGCAGTTTGAACCCACCAGTCTCTTTGTGGGAGAAAGATGAGGCAGTCTACTTCTGTAAAGGTTTATAGCCTTGGAAACTCGATGGGGCAGTTCTGTTCTGTCCTATAGGGCCACTATGAATTAGAATCAACTTGTTGACAGTGGGTATTTTTATTTTTATTTTTATTTTTTTGATCCATCTTACAGGCTAGCCACTTAACTCTTACATTAGACTTTGCAATTTGGGAGAAATTCTTCGCAGCATGGTCTTTGCTGTGGCAACCAAAGGCATAGATATACTTCAAAACAGGCCTAAGTTTGCATGTGTTGTGTAATTTTAGGCATGGAATATCTTTTGAGATTGGGGGAATTTTTCATGACACAGGGAAGGGAATCAAAGGAGTAATGGGAATATATCCACAGAAAGTCAGACCTGCCTGACCATGCACAACACCGACACTGATTCCACAGCAGGTAAAATGAAAATGGGCTTTCTGCACCCATAGTTAGAGAATGAAGGTGATTTATTTAGTTTCTGAACACATCGATGCACCCAGAGGTTAAGGCTACAGAAATTGGTTGCCATCAGTTGATTACCACTCAAGGTAACCCTGTGTTCATCAGAGTGGAATCACATTCCATAGGGTTTTTCATGGCTGACTTTTCTAAAGGAGGTGGCCAGACCTTTCTCCTGAGCTGCCTGTGGATGTGCTTGAACCTGGAACATATTGGTTAACTTTCAAGTGCATTAACTGTCTTTGCATCACCCAGGGACTCCGAGACTACAGTACTGTCTGTGAGAAAGGCAGTAAACAGTGGTGCCAGTGACCTGGATCCTTCAGCTTTACTTTTCCAGCTCCCTTCTCCTATTATATTTATAAGAATTGTCTCTAATCAGTCTTCTTAAGTATTTATGTGTGTTTTTAATGTACCATTTTATTTGGATGCTGCAATGCAGTAGATTGCTTGATACAGCTTTTCTAGCCATCAAGCCTTGTTCTTTCTGACTCCCAGTAGATGACTGGGTGGGACTGTGCAAATGTGAGGTGTTTGGAAACCCCTGAAACTATTGCCCCGAATGACCCTTTGGGCCTGGAATTGGACTTAGTCCCAGGGTTTAACTCTCAGCCAAACAGTAGAGAGGCCTATGAGCTGAACAACTAGACCAGGAAGATGCCCTCCTGAGAACAGTCGATCGTTAGGCAAATGAAGATCAGAAGGGCAGTATTTACACAGGAGAAATCTAGACAGACAGAAAACCATAGTAAGAAGGACACAGGGAAGGGGTAATCCCAGGAAGGAGATGGGAAGAGAGCTGTTCCATCATGGGTAATTGCATTCAGTGTCATGAAACAAAATGTGTATGAACTGTTGAATGTAAAACAAATCTGCTTTGTAAAATTACACTCATATTACAATAAAAAATAAAAAAAAAAAAAAAAAAGGAGGAGGAAGAGGTGTTTGTGGCCCACCAGGATGATAGGATAGTTTACTAATTATGTGAATAAGGTGCATGGCACCTTTGTGGGGATGGGGCTGTGCCAGTGAGGTGTATGGGATGTTACCATGGGGCTTGGTGAGTTTTGCCATCCTGCTAGGCTTACAGTGAGCCATCCCAGAAAAGGTAGATGGAGGAATCTCACTACCATCAAGAAGGTAGAGCTGGGAGTAGAGCACTTCCTTTGGACTTGCGATCCCTGCACTGAACCTCTTCGATACAGGAGGCAGAGAGCAGTGACACCAGAGGTGATGAGAAGAAGTGGCAGAGTAATGGCAGCAGCAGAGGCAGCCCAGGGACCAGTGTGAGACAGAGCAGGGGCTTCCCAGCCCATGGATTAGGAAAGCTGAGTGCCTTTGGGCTGAGGCTTACTGGTGGAGTGGGATGCCTCTAGGCATTTACTGGCAGAGCTACAACGGCTTTGCAACACTTGCAGAGCAGGGCAGAGGCCAGGCTGAGTGGCCAAGGGCCAAGAGAAACCTGTCTTGAGGGGAGGCTGTTCTCATTGAACAACTGTGTTTTGAGTGTCTCTGATCCTGAATTGTTACCTGTTACTTCCCTAATAAACCCTGTAATCGTGAGTATTGTCGGTGAGTTCTGTGTGACCATTACAAAGAATATCAAACCCAGTAGAGAAATACAGAGTGCTGTGGGATGGACAATTGGTATCAGAAATGGTAAAGAAAGGCTGGAGGGTTGAGACATGTCTGACTTCCACCTCATAGGAATCAGTCAGCTGTTGATCTTGATTCTCATCTCCATGGCTGCCCCTATGCCATTTTTACAGATGCATGCAAACTACCAACTAAAAACAAACTGCCACCTAACCAGTGTTGGTTGTCTTATAATTCCATTTTAGAGTTTCTAGATCTCTAAGGTACAATACCATTTCTTGAGGAGTCATTACCATTTTTCTATTGAATTGCTTGTTGTACCTTTGTCTAAAAGAAAGTAGCCATGTGTGTTAGGCTGGGTTCTCTAGACAAACAAAAACCAGCAAAGCTTATATGTATATGTATATATATATATGTGTGTGTGTGTATATATATAGAGAAACTTATCTTAGGAAAATGACTCACACACTTATAGAAGCTGGCAGTCCAAAGTTCCTGGATCACACATCAAGCTGGAGGCTTTTCCCAACTCACAACCACAGGGGCTGAGGAGCTCAAGGCTGGCAGGCAGTACACCGGCTGTTGACTCCAACGAATGACGAATCCAAGATCTCCAGGCCGGATGGTGGGCTGTTCACTCACAGACAGTTGTAGGCAGCACAACAGAATCCCGATCCACAGAAAAATGTCTCTCTTCCCAGGATGTCCTTGGATATATGGGAAGTAGGCCACACCCCTAGGGAAACTCCCTTTCAACAGATTGCCTGCTCCAATCATAATCATCTGATCTCATCATGGGAATAACCACATCACAACAGGTTAAACCACACAGAATTGTGGTCCAGCCAAGTTGACACACAGCTCCAACCATCACACCATGCTTGTGTGGATCTGTTTCTGGACTCTCTATTAACTTTCATTGATCTGTGTGTTTATTCTGTCACCAATATCACACTGTCTTCCTTATCACAGCTTTATAGTAAGGTTTAAAATTTAGTAATATCAGTTCTCTAACTTGGTTCTTCTGTTTCATAATTGTTCGGGTTATTCTAGTTTCTTTGTCTTTCCGTATAAATTTTGGAATCAACTGTCTATATCTGCGAAATTTTCTCTTGGGATTTTGATTGAAATTACATTAAATCTATGAGTTAATTGACTTGTTTTCTATATTGAATCTTCTATAAATATGTTTCACTATTTAGATTGTCTTTTATTTCTTGTGTCAATTTTTTGTGATTTTCAGCTCATAGATCCTATGCATATTTTGTTAGATTTATAAGAAAGTATTTCATTTTATTTAGAGGTATAGTAAATGGTATTTCGTTAATTATGGTTAAGCAAAAAATGAAGAACACTGCACTTGATTTCTCTGTGTATATGTTGTATCATGACATCTTTGTTAAATTCACTTATTAGATCTGGAAGGTTTTTGATAGTAGATTCCTTGGGATTTTCTGCATAGAAAATCATATTGTCTGAAAATTAGGCTACTTCCCTTTCCAACCATAAGGACTTTTATTTATTTATTTTTCTTGCCATATTGCACGAGCTAAGACTTCCAGTACAATGGTGAATAGGATTGATGGGAGCAGACATTCTTGCATTGTTCCTGATGTTACAGGGAAAACAGTCTCTACCCTTAAGTCTGATGTTAGCTGTAGGCTATTTTTATAAATGCTCTTTATGCAGAAGTTCTTTTCTATTCCAAGTTAGCTGATAGTAGTATTTTTTAATGAATTGATTTTGAAGCTTTGTCAGCTGATTTTTCTGAACCAATTGATATAGTTATGTAGTTTTTTGTTTTTAAACTATTAACATGGTGACTGGTGAATAGATATGTGTGTTATTACTTTTCAAATATTGGGGGTATTTGTTATCTTTCTGTTATTGACTTCTAAATCAATCTCTTTATGGTTTAAATCCTACACATAAGGCTGATCTTTTTGTTCCGGTAGGTGATACAACCAGTTCTGTTCAGACTACACTTTTCAAGCAGGTTTTACAGTGGTATTTGAATGTGTTCCATCTATACACCACCCGTTAGCCAACCTGGAACATGAGTCTTGGTGTGTCCTGTAGTTGAGTTATTAAAATCTCAGTCTGCTATGTAGAGATAGGCTCACACGTGTACGACCCACACACTTTGTCCTCTCCTGTCTCCCAGTTTGTGGGTTTTCTTCAGCTCCTCTTCTGGAGGGAAAACTTGGGGTTTTATTCCCTCACTCTGTGGCGTGCTTCCTGCAGCAGTGCTCCCCGGAGTCTGGGCCAGACATCAAGAGGGCTCACTCACTGCCATTGAATCGGCTCTGACTCATAGCGACCCCGCCTCGGGTTTCTGAGTCGGTATCACTATGGAAGTAGATTGCCCAACCTTCCTTCCGAGGAGTGGCTGGTGGGTTTGAACCGCCAGCCTTCTGGTTAGCAGTGACATGCCTTAGGCACTATGCTACCAGTTAAAAAGCAGTGGAGATTGCTGCACCCTCTTGGGGCCATGGTTCTTCCAGTCAAAGACAGATGTTCTCAGGCCACTGTGGGCTGGGACACAAGAGAACTAAGAAAGAGTAGGGTAGTACCACCCCCCACCAGCCGTAAGTCTCTGTCTCACCCCTCATGTTAGACCTGGAGGGTTTCTCCTGCAACTCAGTCTGTGCTAGTCACCACTTCTGGATTTGGGGCTGTTCTGTGTCCTTTGTGGGGACCCCAGAGGGAAAAGAAATTAGTAAACTCCCAGCTAGTTCCACGATACTTCAAATGCCTTCAATCCCCCAAACTCCCAGCTACATTGTACTTTCTAGAGTCCTCAAATAGCTGCTCTGTGCATTCCGTCCAGATTTTATAGCTGCAAACATCAGGAGAGACAGCGTTGTATGTATGTTACTTCATCTTTCCCGATCCAGAACCCACATGAGGCTACTAAAATGTAAATTACTTAAAATTTAATAAACTTGGAAGTTTAAGATGTCAGTTGCCTTAGCCACATTTCAAGTGCTCAAAAGCCACATGTATCTAGTGGCTGCCATGTTGAGCAGCGGGGACATAGAATGTTTCCGCCATCAGGGAGAATCCTCTTGGTCAGGAATATTCTAGATTGACTAACAAACCTAATGAAAAAAAAAAAAAAACAAAACACCCTACCCATAAATACCTCAAACTGCTTTCATGTATATTGTGATTGTTTTAAGCTAGGAGAATTCTGAAGATGCCACAAAAAAGAAAACAACAGTCTAACCTATTTCTCCTGCCACTGCTGCTGTTTGGTAAGAGCTTTGGCCTGGTCTGGGAGGTAAGCAGACAGACACTGCAGGGGGAGCTTCCCCAGCCCACCGCCTCTGGGCCCGGCTGAGCAGGGCTCTTTCCCACATTCAGGGCATTAGTCACTTCCCCCATCGCCTAGGGCCCACAGCGCCTCAGCCCCACCTGCCAGCATTAATAGAAACTGTTACTGCCTGTCACTCTGGGAGTTTCTGCTCTTGTGGCGAACAGATGCTGTTTTTAGAACCATTATCCACCTGGGATGGGGAAAGGCATGCCGAGGTTTTATTGTTGTCGATATTATTGTTCTTTCTCAGAGAAAACTGCCCCCATCCATTAATCCCTTACTAAGCTCAGTTCAGACCTAAGAGGAACGACGCCTTTGAATTATGACGTTGGTGAAGCATATTGAAGAAACCATGGACTTCCAGAAGAACGAACACATCTGTCTCGGAAAAAGTACAGCCCCTACAAGTGAGGAGGGCAAGACATTGTCTCGCTGGCTTTGGACGTGTTCCCAGGAAGGATCGCTCCCTAGAGAAGGAGAGAGGGTCAGTGAAAGAGAGGGTGACGCTCTGTAAAATGGGTTGACGCAGGGGCTGCAACGGTGGCTTCAGACGTCGCCACAACTGTGAGGGTGGTGCTGTGTCTGGCAGGGTTTCGTGTATGATGGCACCTAGCAACAGCAAGCTCAGTTTGACCAGCTCACTCCAGACAAATTTATAATACGTTGATTTTTAAAAGGATTTTCAGTTCTATTCCACATTTAAAGAGTGCATAGATTTCAAAACAAAACAAAAACCAGGAAGGAAAGGATAGAGGGAAGAAAGGGTGCAAGGAAGGAAGAAAAAGTAAAACGTTACAGTAAGATCCCCCACATGACCTGTTATTGCACCTCTTTTCCATATAATGTGATGGGGGGGGGGCTCTGGGATACGTAAGAGAAAACTGTCGTGAGACAGTGTGCTGTCACAAGGCATGGTGTCTCCCTATCCTGGTGCAGTAGATACTCAATTTTAAGCCAATAGAAATGGATGAAAATTTTTTACAAAGAACACTTGGTATCACAAAAACCCCATGGGGAAATCTGCTTCAGCGTGTCATGATGCTGTGGCTGTATTTCCAGAGCCACTAAAGACCCTGAGCAAGAGGAGAAAGGGTATGTTGGTCAGGGTTTAGTTGAAGAGGACAGAGCTACATCACAATTTAAAAATAATTTGCACAACCTTCCTAAGTCTTTGATGCATTTGGAATGTATCCTATTATATGGTTTGAAGTTTGGGTCCACCTTAATTTTTTTCTGCAATTGCTATCCAGGTGTTTGAAAATATTTCACTAACCTATGTTTTCCCCATCAGTTTGAGCTGCCACCTATATCATAAACATGTCCATTGGATTTTAATCAAGGGGGGGGGTGCTCTATTCTTTCACTGATTTATGTCTGAGGTGGGGCTTTCTGTTGTTATCATCGCTCCATTTACAGATAATGGACTCTCCTGGATAGAAGCCTGCAGAATTTTCAGCTGTGTTAGTTGTACATTGAAAAGGCAAGTTTTATTTGCATTCTAAACAGTATATGTGGTAAACATTTACCATGTGGATCAAAAATGCCCTCATGATAAAAGGGGAAAATGAGATATTGCTTAAGGTTAAGAGAGATTTAGAGTTAATCTCGAAGAATTCTGTTCCTTGTCTGAAGTGTTTTTAATGTTCATCCCTGTACCTTCGTGATTTAGTAACAAATGTGCAGAGGATAGCAATGTTTTGTTGAGTTGCCAGTGGCAATGTAGCCTGGAAGTTAGGGGCAAGGACTCTGGGTCAGGCAGCTTGGATTTAAGTCTGTGTGATATTTAGCAGGCCGCTCAATCTCTTTGTCTTCAGTTTGTACAACCCCAAAGTGGTGACGATAATGGTTGCTAGGAAGAGTAAAAGGGTTATATGACCAGAGAACAATGCCTAGGCCACTGAAGGTACATTACTTCTGCTTATTTCTTAGGTGATTTAGGATCTCGTGGTATCACAGGGCCATACAGTTTTATATTCCCAAACTCTTAGGGCCATCAGGACTTTATCTTATCGTGGGTTTTGGTGCCACACACAGCCAGTTTGAATCTCAGCTACTTTTCTATGAGTAAATGGGATGCCAGTCAAGAAAATTCTAAAGTGGAGTAAGATAGAATCCTCATTTTGAGGTCACTCTAGTTGCAATGTGGTTACCGGAATGGAGGGATGTATACTGTTGGAGTGGAGGGGAAGGGGGTCAGTTAGGAGGTTGTAGTGGTCCAGAGGAGAGATGGTGGTGGCTTGACTTGAGTGGCAGCAGTGGAAAGTGGCAAGAAGTGGCTGACTTCAGTAAGCTAAGACTCAGGAAGGAGGATGCATGGTGACCAAGACCTAGGCTTTGCTCTCAGGACATGCAACTACTAGATCTTATAAGGGAAGGCATTTTCACCCAGGAGTGTGGTTGTTTCATGACTGGGAAGTCTCCAGAATTTCGTTATCGATAGGTATGTAAAGTAACAAAGGCTGGGAACATTTATTTATTTTTTAAACCAGTGAATTCAAGATTAGCCAGACAACCATGTGCTTTTGAAGTGGCTGTGGGTTGTCTGCTGTGGGACATTATCCACTGGGTGTGGGGGCTGGGTGCAGCCAGGGAGGAGAACAGATGAAGGACAGCTGATGTAAACTAGTGACAGCAAGAGGCAGAGGGAGGTACAGACAACCTGCTGTGGGACCATGGGGAAGGAATGGCTCCCTTGGACGTGAAGCTTACACACAAAGGAAAAACAACAGAAGTGAAGCATACGTGGGCCTGACAACTCATCTTCAGCAATAAATAATGCATACTGATGAGCAGTCTCTGTGCTATTCCCAGCAGGGGGCATTAGTGGCCGTGTGACGTCATCACGGAGCGTCAACACAGGAAGCCTGGGGATAAGCTGGTGCCTGTTTCTGTGCGTGCCCCGTGACCCAGTTTCCTTGCTTTTTAGTGTGTAGCCAGATTTTCCATCCTCCAAAGCTTAGGGGTTAAAATACTCATCTTTTTGTAGTGGAGCGTGAGCGTATGTGGCAACAATAGCTCACTTCCTCCTGTTTGTAAAAGTGCAGCACGAAAGAAAAGCCCCCACAGCTTGCTGGAGATTGATGAGGACGTCAGGAGCTGGCGGGGACATGGGGAGCTGAGACTCTTTAATCTTCCAGCAGCCGCAGACTCCTTAGGTTTTCCGCACCGAGTGCAGGGAATGTTCCAGCAGCAGCAACCCTGTTAACCTCTCAGGAGAGGCATTTGAATAAATGCTTCTGAACTCAGGTAGTATATATTATCTGTAAGGATGGAAGTGCGTAGTTCACCCTGACATCTTGCGTATTTCAAATTACTATCGATAAGCACTAAGCTGACATTTTTGGAGGATAATTTTACAGTAGCTTAAAATAACGTTTTAGGTGCTCTTTGTAAAAGCTGTATGAAATTGGTCCAGGTATTATCCTCCTTCTGTAAGATATGGAAGCAGCGCCCCCAAGGAAGATGCCTGTGAGGAGATGTCCATAGTCACTTCACACACGATTTATGACAGCCTTTCATACCTGTGTGGTATACTTGCATTTCTAAACCAATTTAGTAACTGTTAATGTGTAGTAGTTAGGGAAAGGGGCAGAGGGGCTGTTATTATCCACCCTTATACAGAGAGACATTGAGGGAAGATACCTGGCGACTGGAAAGCCAGAACGAACACACATCTTGTAATTCTTTCAGCTAGGACACAGAAGGTAGCAGAATGGTAATTCATTCTCTCTCTCTCTCTCACACACACACACAGACAGAGAGAGAGAAATAAGGCACCTTCTACAAAGGCACATCCTGGCTGGGAGACACTTCTAGAAAGCCTGTGTCCAGAGGAAGTTTGTCCATGCTACTCTGAAGACTACTGTAAAAGCAGATGGAATTATGAGCCCTCATGGACCAAGAGGAAAACTAACTCCAGAGGAGTAGAATGAGGATTGAATCTTATTGGCTTAGCACTTAGAGCAGAGAGACATGCAGAATGTGATGGGTGTGAATTCAGGGGGACTGGATCTTCTCTTGGGTGGACCCAGGCGCCTTGCTGTTACCATTATTATTACTTGCTTTTTCCTGGTATATCCACTGCTGGAGAGGAAAAGTTTAATACTCTTTAAAAACAACTGTGAAGTTACATTGTCCTTAAAAAGACCTTTGATATATTTAAAAAGTAATTCAAGTTCCTTAGAGAAAACTTAGAAAAAGAACAAAACAGTGATACCATCAGATTTACTGTTTTTTCCCCTGCACTTAGCATTTAGTACTGGGACCATAAAGGCCCTCAGAAAACCCCAAACCAAACTCACTGCCAGTGAGTGGATTCCCAGTCATAGTGACCTCCATTGGGTTTCCAAGGCTGTAAATCTTAATGGAAACAGACGGCCCCATCTTCCTCCCGCAGAACAGCTGGTGGGTTTGAACTGCTGACTTTCTGGGTAGCAGCCAAATACCTTACCCATTACACCACCAGAGCTCCTTACAAAGGCCTTTAGTAAATATTTATTAAATGACTGATATGAATTCACAAACCAAGCAGGAGATAACCTAATTACCTATTGTATGCAGAGTGAAATGAAAATACTTGTGTATATTTAATTCACTTAATACTATACATACACTTTGACTTCTGTGTATATACATATAGTACCTATATATATATATTACATGTTGCTGTGCATGCAAATCAGTGTAAATTCACGTGTGTGTTTGAAACATGTACACTCATAAGGAAGAACTAGATTTATTTTATTCTGACTACAGTATTGATCAACCACTGTGTTGTATACATGCTCATCAGTTGAGAATGGAGACTCGGGACCAACAATAAGTGGACATACAATGTACAGGCAATATGTGGTACATTCAGAATACAAATTCAAATCTATGTGACATAAAATTTTAAGCTCTTAATCACCGCCCTTAAATGAACCAAAACACTAGACCCATTGCCATTGAGTCCATTCCAACTCATAGTGATCTTGTAGAGAGAAAGTAGAACTGCTCTATGAGGTTTCCAAGGATTAATCTTTATGGAAGGAACCCTGGTGGCACAGTGGTTAAGCACTCAGCTACTAATGGAAAGGTCAGTTTCAAATACGTCAGCCACTCTATAGGAGAAAGATGTGTGGCCATCTGCTTCTGTGAAGATGTATATATTTTTTTAACTTTCTGTTGTGATTTGGGTGAAAGTTGACAAAGCAATTTGGTTTTCCACTCAACAGTTCATACACATTTTATTTTGTGACATTGATTGTATTCCCCACAATGTAGCAACACTCTTCCCACTTCTTCCCTGTGTTTACAGTTTCTATTCCTCTTCCTTTCCTATCCCTTCTTGCCTTCTGAGCTTTATTCCTGGGGAACTGCTGTCATTTCTTAAGATCTCAAGTGGTTGATTGTTCGGAAGTGTACATACTTCCCTGGTGGTATTGTTCACCGTATATGCCTATTGACTGGCTGAAAGTTGAGCCATGGGGGTGAGTCCACTTCCAGGCTTGAAGACACTAAAGGCTGTAGTCATGGGGCCTCCTCCAATTTATGCAACCAGTGGAGCTGGTCCTTTTTAGGATTTTTAGTTTTGTTCTGCATTTTTTCCCAGTCTATGCAGGATCTTCTAATGTGATCCCTTTCAGAGTGGTAGGTAGTGGTCTCTGGGTACCATCTAGTTCTTTTGGTTTCAGGATCTTGGGCACTAAGGTTTGCATGGTCCATTAGTGCTTTGGACTAATTGTTTCCACGAGTCTTTGATTTTCTTCAGTTTTCTTTGTTCTAGAGGGGGGGGGAGACCAATAGTTCCACCTTCAGTGGCCACTCACAAGCTTTTAAGACCCCATGTTACTCACCAAAGTTGGATACAGAACATTGACTTTGTAGACTATGTTATGCCATTTGACCTTGATGTCCCCTGTGACAATAATACTCTTGAACTCCCAGGTCCACTAACTCATTCCTTCAAGGTATTTGGTTATATCTAATAAATTATCATAACCTTGCCCCCGTACTAGAAATATCCTTTTAATCACACACAGAGGCACATACACACACACACATGCATACATACATATAAACCAAAAAATGAAACTCACTGCTTTTGAGTTAATTCTGACTCATAGCAACCCCTCCTTGGGTCTCTGAGGTGGTATCTCTGCAGAAGATGCTGGAAGATGAACCCATCAGGTTGCAAAGCACTCAAACTTTGACTAGGGAAGATCTGACTCCTCAGAGTAGAGATGACCTTAATGATACGAGTAGAGTAAAGCTCTTGGGACCTCCATTGGCTGATGTGGCATGACTCAAAATGAGCAGAAGCAAATGGAAATACCCATTAATAACTGGAACATGGAATGTATGAAGTATGAATCTAGGAAATTGGAAGTTGTAAAAAATGAAATGGAATGCATAAAGATCGGTATCCTAGGCATTAGTGAGCTGAAACGGACCAGTTTTGGCCATTTTCAATCAGACAACCATATGCTCTACTATGCCGGGAATGACAAATTGAAGAGGAATGGTGTGGCATTCATTGTCACAAAGACTGTTTCAAGATCTGTTCTGAAGTATAACACTGTCAGTGATAGGATACTATCTTTGCACCTACAAGGAAGACCAGTTAATACTACTGTTATCCAAATTTACACACCAACCACCAAAGCTAAAGAGGAGGATGTTGAAGATTTCTACCAACTGCTTCAGTCTGAAATTGATCGAACATGCAGTCAAAATATGTTGATTATCACTGGTGACTGGAACGCAAAAGTTGGAAAAAAAGAGCAGTCACCAGTAGTTGGAAAATATGGCCTTGGGGATAGAAATAACACTGGAAATCATGTGATAGAATTTTGCAAGACCAATGACTTATTCACTGAAGATACCTTTTTTCAACAACGTAAGTGATGACTATATATGTGGACTTTACCACATGGAATATACTGGAATCAGATTGACTACATCTGTGCCAAGGGGTGATGGAGAAGTTCAATATCTTTGGCCAGAGCAAGGCCAGGAGCTGATTGTGCAACAGACCATCAACTGCTCATATGCATGTCCAAGTTGAAGTTGAAACAATTAAGACTAATCCACGAGAGCCAAAATATAATCTTTATAATATCCCTCCTGAATTTAGAGACCATTTAAAGAATAGATTTGGTGCATTGAACACCAATGACTGAAAACCAGAGGAATTGTGGGATGACATCAAGGACATCATCCATGAAGAAAGCAAGAAGTTATTAAAAAAAGACAAGAAAGGAGGAAAAGACTAAAATGGATATCAGAAGAGACTAAGAAACTTGCCCTTGAGTGGAGAGTAGCTAAATCAAATGGAAGAAATGACAAGATAAAAGAGCTGAACAGAAGATTTCAAAGAGCAGCTCAAGAAGACAAAGCCAATTACTATAATGAAATGTGCAAAGACTGGAGTTAGAGAACCAAAGGGAAGAACATGCTTGACATTTCTCAAGCTGAAAGAACTGAGGAAAAAATTTAAGCCTTGAGTTGCAATACTGAAGGATTTTATGGGCAAAATATTAAATGATGGAGGAAGCATCAAAAGAAGATGGAAGGAATACATAGAGTCACTGTACCAGAAAGAATTGGTCAATATTCTTCCATTTCAGGAGGTAGCATATGACCAAGAACCAATGGTATTGAAGGAAGAAATCAAAGCTGCACTGAAGGAATTGGTGAAGAATAAGGCTCCAGGAATTGACAGAATACCCACTGAGTTGTTTCAACAAATGGATGCTCCACTGGAGGCATTCGCTCAGTTACACCAAGAGATTTGGAAGACAGAATGGTCCTTGGAAGCAAGAATGGCCAGACTTTGTCTCACCTACTTTGGTCGTGTTGTTAGAAGGAACCATTCCCTGGAGAAGAATGTCATGCTTGGTAAAATGGAGGGTCAGTGAAGAAGGGGAAGGCCCTCAATGAGATGGATAGATGCAGTGGCTGCAATGATGGGCTCAGGTATAGCAAAGATCATGAGGCTGGCACAGACCAGACAGTGTTTCGATCTGGTGTGCATAGGGGTCACTATGAGTCAGAGACAACTTGATGGTACCTAACAACAACAATCTCTACGGAAGTAGATTGCCCAGTCTTCCGAGGAGTGGCTGGTGGATTTGAAGCAGCAGCATTCTGGTTAGCAGTCAAATGCCTTAGGCACTACGCCACCAGAGCGTGTGTGTGTGTGTGTGTGTGTGTGTGTGTAATACGTATATATTTGTATTTGTGGGGGTAGCCCCATTGCCCTCCCCTCCCCTGTTGAGCTTGCATATGTATCTCCGTATCCACTCACAGATGACTGTTGTTTCTGTAATTGCAGGACTGTGTATGTAATAATATGCTTTTGCTGCCTTTGACTCTCGTGCTCCTCCCAGTGGCTCCTTCTGCCTTGATCATTTTGTACTGACCTCCTGCTGACTGTATATTGCCTTTCCCTTCACCCAAATTAATACATGCCTTCCCTCTAGTTACTTACCCTCTCTCTCCCTCCTACTCCTGGTAATCTTCAAAGAATTCTGCTTCCTTATGCAAATCTTTTCTTGACTTTTTACAGTAGTGGTCTCACAAACTATTTGTCCTTTGGTGATTGACTAATTTCACTCAGTACAATGTCCTCTAGGTTCATCTATGTTATGAGGTGTTTCACACATTGATTGTGAATCTGCAGTGTTACGGTGATATTCCATGGTGTGTATATACCATAGTTTGTTTATCCATTCATCCGTTGATGAGCAGTTAGGTGGTTTCCATCTTTTTTGCTGTTGTGAGTAGTGCACTCCAGCTCTTTTTGGGTTGCTATTTGCTTGATAAATGTTTTTCCAGCCTTTGATTTTTTTTTTACCTTACTTTTATATTTGTGTCTCAGGTGTCTTCTTGTAGCCGGAAGGTCGATGGGTCATGTTTACTTACCATTCTTTTACTCTCTGTCTCTTGACTGGTGCATTTAGTCCATTTATATTCAGTGTAATTATCAATAGGAATGAATTTGCTGTTGTGAGTTTGCTGGGTATGTTTATTTGTGTGTGTCAAGCTGATGGTTTCATTGTTCAGCAGTTTTATTTGCTGAGTTCATTTTGTTTACAGATTTTCTTATTTCCTTTGTTGCTGCTGTTTACTTTACTGAGTCTTTATGATTTTCATTTAAAAAAAAATTTTTGGTGAGAATTACTAATTTTCTTTGAGGTTATACTGTTATTTATTAGTATCTTCCCACATTTAAAATGGTTCCCAGGTGGCACAAACGGTTAAAACTTGGCTGCTTACTGAAGGGTGGCAATGCAAGCTTTTCCAGAGGTGCCTCAGAAGGAAGGTCTGGAAATCTACTTCCAGAAGACTACAGCTGTCAGAGATTCTACAGGACGTAGTTCTTCTTTGATATGCATGGTCTCCCGAAGGAAGGTTGGGCAATCTACTTCCGTAGTGATACCGCCTCGGAAACCCAAGGAGGGGTCTCTATGAGTCAGATCTGACTTGATGGCAATGAGTTGTGTTTAGCTTTCTAACTTTTGAAGATTTATTATTATTTATTTTTCCTAATGGAGCTGACATTACTGTAAAACAGCTAGCTGCCCTTTTTATAAGAGGCAAAACCATTTGGAATCAAAACTGAGCAAAATTAATGTAGGGACATCACAGGATCTCCAGGAAAAGCCATGCATGCTCTGCCCCTGAATGAGAACGGGTGGCTTTTGGCACAGTATTCTTACAGTTGACAACAGACTTTGAAATAGATGCTGAGGTTCCTTCAGCCAAGCTGTGTCTGCTGGTCCTCCTGTGTTTGATGACATCTATATGATATATATGTCTGTCAACTTCCTTGATTTTTTAAATTAAGCAACCATTTTTCCAGCCCATTGCTGCCAAAACATAACAAAAGCTCTTAAAATCCATCAATGCCTTGAAATAGTTTATAGATTTACACATCCAACTATAGCAATGCTCTTCCTTTCTTTATCTTTATTTCTCATTAGAAAAAAAAAAAAAAAAAAAAAAAACCTCACTGCCTTGAAGTCAATTTCGACTCAGAGACCCCACCTTGGCTTTCCGAGGTGGTATCACTATGGAAGTTGATTGCCCAACCTTCTTTCCGAGGAGGTTGCCCACTGCCCATCGTTTTTGATAGCCTGGCAGCTAGCTTTATGCTCCTCATTGGCCAGGGCCATGGCACCAAGGTCATACACCAATTAGCCAACAGGGGCAGCAGCATCACACTCTTCTCTGACCACCACTTAACACCTAGAATAGTCGCTGTCCCTACCTGTTGCTGTCACATAGCATTTAATTTAATCAGCAAGTCCCTACATGATGTTCTTGAAAGGGAACTGTTAATTACACATAGACCAACATGCGTGTGTATGTATATATACACAGATATTTACATGTATGTATACACAAATGATAAATACATACATGTGCGTACACACATGCTCACACATATGTAAATGTTTATGATAAATATGTGTGTGTATATACGTGATCGTTTCAAAAACAAAACAAGCATTAACATACATGAATGAAATAGCTTATAGATTTACATGCACCCTAAATGACAAAACGTCTGTAGCTAGAATATTTAGACTGTTCCTTTTTTTCATATGTATTGTGAAAAACTTCCTGTTTTTCGCATTTATTATGTGTTGTTTTGTTGTGTGCTGTTGAATTGACTCTGACTCATGGTAACCCTGCATGTAGGACAGAGTAGGACTTCCCCACAGGGTTTCCAAAGCTGTAATCTTTATGGAAGCCAACTGCCACATGTTTCTCCTGTGGTACAGCTGGTGGGTTCAAACCGCCAGCCTTTTGATTAGCAGCAGTGTGCTTGAGCACTGTACCGTCAGAGGTCCTTGTATATATGTGTGTATGTGTGTGCGTTTATACGTATGACTGACTTCTATAGAAGCTTGAATTATATATTAAGCTGATTTCTATAAAATATACATGAGTCATGTTGGCATCTCGAGCTGGACTTAGGGAATTTCTCTAACCTGGGAAATGAGAAAGTGAATTAAAAAATCCTATCTGCAAAAAACATTCTAAAACCAGACTCATTTATTTCTTAAGGGTTACTAGTGATTCATACCCTTTTTGTTTTCAGAGGCTCAGTCAAAATTCCAAACATTTATGTTCATATTTATTAAACAGAATTTTGAGGCAGTACCTTCAATGGATGTCACTTGAATTAAAAATTTATTGTGAAGTTCTCTAAGAGAAGAAAATGACATTTTAAAAAAGAAGTTAAAGATTGTCATTCGAATTTTCCATTCTATTAATTCATATATAATTTTATTTTAATGAAATTGTTCTTTGTTCCTAAGCTCTGTATTTGTCTTCATATAAGTGAATGAGAAAAAAATGTGTATCTTAATGAACTATTTCTCTCAAATTTATTGCCATAGCTAACATCACTTGAGATACTTCTATCAGAAACAGTGTATATGTTTTTCAGCGTGCATATAAATATGAAAAAGAAAAATAACTAAAGCAACAGTGTAGACTGTGACCCCGGTGGAATTGTCTTGCAGATGTAAATACAGTGCTTTTCATTGTGAAGATTTTAAAACATATACATGATGTGTGGGTTGAGAACATATTTACAGAACAGGGTGTAAAGATGCATTTTGAAGCTGTGTTATGATTGAGGGCAAAATAGTTTTTAGAAAGAAAAATATTTCCTCCTCTAAGAAGCTTATTATAATAATCATATTGCAGATGTTAGAAAATGAGGCACAGAACATATGCAGGTGAAGTCATTTTACTGATGCATTAAGTTACTCACAAGATTTCCATCAGTTTTTTTCTATCCCTAGTTAAATTCACTTTATAGTGGAATTCGCGTTATGTATGAATGTATTTATTTACTTACTTTTGGGGAAGGCTGGGCCCTCCATGAGCCCTCTTCCTCCCCTACAAAAGCACTTACATCAGATTTAATGCACTACAGAGGTAATGAATCACAAAGTACACCATATAGTTACTAAAATTCTCTCCTCCCAGCTGAATCATGGAAAGATCCAGCTTCTTACATTAGATACACATAAGAAAGTGCCAGCAGTTTCTAAAGACTGGGTGTGCTTGGAATGGAATCACCTTCTCTGGTTGCCTTGTGGAAGAATGCAGGTCTCACAAGAAATCTCACTCTTCTTTTAGAGATACGAAAACCCACTGCCATAGAGTCCACCGACTCATAGTGACCCCCAACGGGTTTCCGAGGCGGTAAGTCTTTACAGAAGTAGATTGCCTGGTCTTTCTTCCGTGCAGTGGCTGATGGGTTTGAACTCCTAACCTCTGGTTAGCAATCAAATGTCTTAGGCACTGTGCCACCAGAGCTCCTTAGAAATGGGAAAAGCAAGCAAAAATCAACCAACCAACGGAAGTCCCTGCAATTTTAAGTGGAAATCATAGTGACTTTGCAAAGGACTTTCCAGTTCTTCGGGGTTGTTATGTTGTGGTTGTTAGGTGCCTTTGAATTGTTGTCAACTCATAATGGCCCCATGTATAGCAGAACAAAACATTGCCTGCTCCTGTCCATGTGAACAGGAGCACCAATAACAACTTTTTTTCGTCTTTACAAGAAAGAGTTTATTTTTAGGCTAGATTTTCTTCCCCTTACTTATAGGTAGGCAGTTTTTTGTTGGGGGGGGGCAGGTGGAACAGTGACCTCAGGGAATAAGAGTAATGGACAGAGTGAAGCAGGGCAGGGTGGAGCCGTGAAAGGCCTGGTTGTGAGGTGGGCAGGACTTTGTCAAGAGCCATTTAGAATGTGCCTCAGAATCGTGCATCCAGGGGCTGGAGTGGAAATACTCGGTCCTCGGCTTCCACGCCTCTCGGTCGAAGGCTGCCCCGTGGAGCGTTAACCCCGGACACCCACATATTACCCAGGAACCAGTTGCTGTTGTGTCAGTTCTGACTCTTGGGGAACCGTGTGTGTGTGTGTGTGTGTGAGAGGAGAACTGTGTCCCCCACGGGTCTCAGTGAGTGCTCTGCTGGAAGTACATCCCCAGGCCTTTTCTTCCGGTGGTTTTGAAGCTCTAACCTTTCAGCTAGCAGCCAAGCACATTAACATTTTGCACCCCCCCATGGACTCCGTACCCACATATTAGGTGTGGGACTCTGACAGCCAAGTTGGTTTTTAAGGGTGCCCCGAGATGACTGGAGTTCTGGAAGAAAAGTGAAGAATGAATGATGAGCTGAGGAAGGTGCTTCCTGGGGGAACAGGTATCCAGGCTGTTGGGGTAAAAGATGCCCCGAGAAGGATGTGGCAGTGACCAGGAGGGAGCTGTTACAGTTGATTGGGCAAGTCTCAAATGTGGGCCTACGTCAGAATGCGCCGGAGGACTCATTTAAACAGGTTGGGGTCCCACCCCCAGGGTTTCTGGTGCAGTAGGTCCGGAATAAGGCCGGGGATGCTGACACTGCTGGTCAGAAGATGACACTTTGAGAGCCACTGGGTTAGGGATCTCCAAGTTCTGCCTATTCTTTTGGGCTGTAGTTTGAAGAACTAAAGGAGAAAATGACATGGACAAAAAAGGATTATGGAAGATAAAAGGTGCAGGCCAAAATATAGTTTAATGAAGTAATAAAGGAGAAAAAGAGTTAAGATCCATAGATATCCTTGCTGAACATCAAATCAGGGCAACCTACAATGCTTAAAACTCTCATTTCTAGCATTCAGGTTCTCTCCTCCCCTTTTTCCACTCATATACCTTTTTTTTTTGTTTGTTTTTAATTTACTTTGATGCCTTGGACAAAAAAGAAATAGGTAATATATTATAGTTTGGAGTGGGTGTGAGTTTTTCATGTTTGTTTTTTAGTATGCACATATTGTTTATAATTAAGACATATGGAAAATACTGATTTTTTGAAATTAAAATAATGGTACTAAACTCTAATATTACTGGTGCTCAAAAGTCCCCTTATTGAGTATCAAGCTGTATCTTCTGAAGGAAAAATTTAGGAGCTTAAGTCATGTATGGTGGTGTAATGTCAATTACAGGAGAAGGAATTATAGTCCACTTCTTTTCCTGGGTGTTGGACCATAGCGGCATGCATAATTCATAGAAAAGTACTGTGTAAAGGAATATGGAGTAACCTTCACAAATAAATCAAGGGAAACCAGTGAGTAATCTACAAAGCAGTTTACCCGGAGGAAGGTAATATGAAGGAAAACAGTCCATCATTTTACATTGCCTATTGCCATTCCTGATGAAAGGTACCCAGGGCTACATATTACATGTGGAATAGGAAATATTTACACCCAAGTATCTATCACTTGAAAGGAAATCAGCCAAACATTGATGAATGAATTGGCCAAAGCAGGTATTAAATTAAGCAGATAAATTTCACTTTGATTGTGAAGTTCAGCCAGAGGGAAAAGAATTGGAGGAGCATATCATAGTTGAAAGTAACCAGCTCTTTTCTTGAGGGACGGGTACATCATCAGACATTGGGACAACGACTCCCCTGATGAACAGTTAAAAGGTGGTCTTACTTTACTGATAATCAGTTAAACTTCAGAGAGTTACTGTAAACAGTCCCCCAGAAACTAACCTAGCTGGGGAAGACTTTGTTTTGGACAGATATATATGTTTCATGTTCACTTCTGATGCAATTTATGGACTCTGACAATGTTTGCTTCAGTACCTCTGAGAGTTATTAACATAGACTTTACACAAACGTCACTATTTTTATGCAGATATAAAATGGCAGCAAATGTAAGTTTTCAAATTTTAATTTCTCATTCCAGTTTCTATGGAAGTTGATAAACAGAGTAGGTCTCAGAGAAATCCAAATGATGTGAGGACCAAACCAGACAGTGACACACAGAAAATATCTTCTATTAGATCCTATTATACAGAACGCTTGGCTGTGCTATGATTTTGTAAGAAATCCCTCATATTCTGCCTTTGATTATCCATGACACTTAGAAAGGAAATGCAAGCCTAGCATCCCAGCTGCACTCACCATAATCCTCCTTTGGGAGAAAGTGAGCTAGAGAGCACAGTAACCATACAATTACGTCCTGCATTGCTTCTTACCTATGTGGGATTGCAGTATCAGGGCAGTGATTGGGGGTGGGGAAGGCTCTGTATTCCCTAGTATGCATTTGCCTCATATAAGCTTCCATGGATTTCTGTTAGAATAAACTGTTTCATTGTTGGTGGTTGCCATGGAGTCAGAGTTGTTTGACTGAATGAAATGGAGCCTGTTCCGCACCATCTTCATGATTGTTGCTGTATTAGAGGCTGTTTTTGTGTCAGTCCATGTCATTGCTCTCTCTCTCTCTTTTTTTTTTTTTTAGTTTTTACTGTGATTTAGGTGAAAGACCACAGAGCAAATTCATTTTCCATATAGCAGTTCATACACACTTTGTCTCATGACATTGACTGCAGTTCCCCACAGTGTAACAATTTTCTTCCCATTTCTTCCCCGTAGTTACCTCTTCCCTGTGTCCTTCCCTCCCATGTGCTCTCGCCTCCTGGGCTAGCGCACTGTGCAAACACTCCTTCTCCTCTCTCATGACCGATTGCTCCAAGTAGTGTATCTACCTGATGTAAATGTTCAGTCCATATGTCTGTCTATTAGTTGGCTGGAAGCCACAGGAGTGGATTTAGTTCCAGACCTGAGTGGTAGCTAGGTGCCACAGTCTCGGGTTTCACCAGGCTCTATCAGACCAGCAAATCTGGTCCCCCACAACTTTTTTTTTTTTCTTTTTTAATGATTTTGGGTTTTGTTCCACATTGTTCTCCCACTCTATCCAGGATCTCCTGCACTGATCCCCTCCCCCCAAGTGGTTGAGAGTGGTAGCCAGGCACCTTCTAGTTCTTCTGGTCTCATGGTCATATAGGCTGAGGATTGCATGGTCTACCAGTCCTTTGGACTAATTGTTTCCATGTGTCTTTGGTTTTCTTCATTCTTCTTTGCTCTGGATGAGGAGAGACCCATCATTGCATCTTTTTTTTTTTTTTTTTAA